>NC_091059.1:170850993-171167973 GCF_000393655.2 Nicotiana sylvestris
GTCATGTATGAATATAAGTTCAATAAAACTTATATCCCTCAAAAGTTGATCACTAAAGTTCGTTTTGACATCAGGTTTCTTTTATTGAATCATAAATTACCTTATTTGGGCAGTCAAAACTAGAACAATGAAATGTGGGTAAATTCTACCAAATTTCTTTGTATATTACCCATCCTACAAACCCCTTCCGAACCCTCTACCCGTCAAAAGAAAAACAATTGAAGGGAAAATAGAAAACCCCAAGAAAATCTGTTAAAGCGGCAAAAGGGAAGGGAAAACTTCTCTCTATCCCCGCTTCTGACTGGTTAATTGCAGGTTATAAGATGAAACAAAGTTGAAGAATGTAATAAGATAGTACTAAATAATATTGCCAAATTATAAAATATAAATCCAAGATTATCAAAATTAAGCCAAGAAACACTTGAATTTCAAGCAACAACGTGCCTGTAGTTTGTAATATCTGTGAAAGACTTCAATTTGAGTCCAATCTTTACTCAACACCTTTTTGCTAACATTCAGGAAGTCAAAAAAAAAAAACATAGTGAACAATCAGAACAACTATAAAAACCCAACAATAGACTGGTTTGAAACATATTCAGCGCATATACTCCCAACCCATAATTATAGAACCAATTAAGATTATCAATGTATATAAAAACGGAAAGACTCAAATCATATTAACAACAAAAGGGTCGTCATCGTCCCAAATTTAACACGAAATCAACGCAAACAAAAAAAAAAGAAAAAAAGAATTAAGATAGTATGTGGCACCTGTTCAAGTGCCGCTAAGCTTTTGGTGCATTACTTGAGATTCCAGAGTCTGTGTGCTGGATTCCGGGTAGAAGAAGCGGGGCAGAAAAGGTAGGTTGGACAATGAAGAAGCTTTTGCTTGTTTAAGCTTTTAGGAGTAGTGGACCAACGCCTTGTTTTTCTTTTTGTTTTGTTTCGTAGCGCACGTCTCTCGTTTACTTGTACACAGGTTGTTTCTATGAAGTTTCTCTACTTACCTATACTGTTTCTATCTTAAATTGGATAACTCCGAATTCCAACAGACCGGTTGGATTTGGTCTTTTTATACCTCGTTTATACTGTATCCAAGTCCTACTCAAATTATTATTAGAAGAAATAGAAAGTCCTATCCAATTTTGGTACTATTTTTACTTTTTTCTCAATATTGTTAGAGGAATGACAATCAACTAGGACAACTATTTATTCTGCAATTAAAAAAATATTTCTTTATATATGGAGTTAGGATTCCACTATACTTTTCTATTAAAGGAAGTTAGGATTTGAGCTTATGAATTTTGGATTTTAGAAAAGGCACTTTATTTGGTTTTGAATAAATTATGTATAATATCAAGTGGACTTTTTAACACAAATATAAAGCTTAGGTTAAAACTAGTGAATTCTATCAAATCGTAAGTAATTCTTTTGTGGATTCAATATTTAAAATTCTTCGCATATTATTATATTTTTAAAATTACGGGCTCATACATATAAATTCACGCATTGTACAAAAAATATTGAATTCAGATGAATCCGATACTAAAAAATTATATATGCCTTTGCTTGAAGTTAGGCATAAATACTTGGTGCATTCAGTAAATCTTGAATGGTTAGAATTAAATTATGTAATTTAGTGTAAATATCAATGTGAGGTCAAATACTTTTTTTTTCTATCTGCAAAAACTCTTCACCTTGCTCTTAAGGTGAGTCGAACTCACAACCTCTTGGTTGGTAATGGAGGATGCCCACCACTAGTGATTGATAGGGTAAGGGTAAGTTTTATTTGTTTTCTTGTTCTCAAATATTTTACCATAATTCAGAACACCAGTGCTTGATAGATAGCTCGAATAATTAATATTGGCAATGCACATACGTTTTCTCCTTTTATGAATGTATACTCGTATGGTGTATTTTTGGTTCACATTAGAAAACATAATCACAACTTAAATATTTGGCGCTACTAAAACAACATTTGGTTCTACATACAAAATTCTGTATCACTAAGTCAATGTCCTGTTACTATTTTTTTTTCTCACGTAAATATTATTGTACGTACATAGCTTATTTGAAATTTAATATTATATATGTAATGTAATTTGGAATAAAAGTAAAAGTATCGCAAACACTTAAATAAAAGTATTTAAAAAACATAAAAAGTTGTTTTAATTAATAATTACTGAATAAAAGTCTCCAATTTACTTTGGACAAATTATTGATTTATTTCCGAGAAGTTACAGTCCTACTAGGCTAGGCTACTACAAGTGGGAACAGGATATCTCCGAATTCTACCAGATCTGCTGATTTGGTCTATCTATTTCCGTATTTTCCATAATAATTAAAGCGACAAATTGAATGATAATCAAAATTTTAGTGCATACATACATACAAGGAAAATCTCCAAATATTATAGTACATGACAATGACTTTAAACTTATTGTATAAGGAGTTGAATTCTGTTTCAATACCCAAAGACTCCAACTCATGATTCGGAAAGAACACAGCAGGATACTAGATTTGAGGAGTCATTTTCATTTTGGATTTTTTTTTTTTTGAGTTGGCAATTTATCTGAGTATAAATCAAACCTTTAAGATGTCAATTTCTTGAATTTAGTCAAATCTTACTTTTCAGATCAAATAATTGAACCATACCAGAATATGCACTTGTCACCTTTAAATTCACTTTGCTTCACTGCATCTCAAACAATATTATTATTATTATTATTATTATTATTATTATTATTATTATTATTATTATTACTATTATTATTACTATTATTATTATTATTATAGAGTTGACAGCCTGGATGATCAGACATCAAAGTCTTTTTTTTTTTAAATTTTTGGTCTTTCAAAATTCGATTTACTTTACCTAGTTAACTTCAATGGTAACATATTCAAACTTTTTAGATGTAATATAGGAATATGAAAAACTTTTTGGATGTAATACACTCTTAATACTTAAATTACCTTGAATAGTATAATTCAACTTATAAGTACTATACCTTCTAATTTTTTAAAATACTAAATTAGTCATTTGTTTATTATTTTCTAAAACTAAACTTGCCACGTCATTAAATTTTTATCGAAAAGTATAAATATTGCAAAGATGACCATTGAAGTTAACTAAATAAAAAAAACAACTTTTGAAAGATAAATAAAAGATACTCCTAGATGACTTTGATAGCCAATTACCACAAGTTGAGTGACCACTAGGCTATCAATTTTGTTATTTTATGTCCAAAATACAACAGTTTTCAAATGTTCTTAATTTTGATAAACCTTTTATTTTTGATTCGTCTGAGATGTTTTTTTTTCCTGAGAAGATGACAAATTATTGGTGCATTCTGATTGATATGCGAATGAACTATTTGTAAAAAGTATTCCAGTTAGTGTCAACTTTGTTAGAAAGCAAAAAAGCCTAGGGAATCTAGCCTGCAAAATAACGTTTCGTGACCCGTTCAATTGTTGAATATTTGAAGTGCTAATTATTGAGTACATTTTAAAATTTGCGCCCTTTTTAACAGTGGACACCTTTATCTCTTCTCTGCCAGTGATTGGTCAGCTTAGTCCGCTCAACTACTATTGGTACTACTACTATCTTTTTCTTACGGTACTCCAAAGTCATTAACCTTCCCTAAATACAAATTACGGAAAACGGTTCAAAATATCCCTAAACTATTAGAAAAGGTCTAAAAATATCAGGAGTGTGCATTCGATTTATCGATTCAATTTTGATCCTTATCGATTATTACTTATCGATTTTTACATATGTTTATCGTTATCGTTTCAATAAGGTTTCAATTTTTTCGATTTCGATTTATCGATTTTGGGGCTTATCGATTCGGTTATCGATTACACCAATAAGAAAATTTGCGGGATTCCACGAAAAGTATATCGTTATAAACACACGCTAAAATAGGACGAACACCGTTTATGACATAAAAATTATGTCAACAAGCACATGCAACGAAACTAAAGTAAGGGATCAAATGTATGCCATCAACACTCCAACGGTATAAAAAAAAAATATCATCACGGCTAATTCTATTTTTCATTAATTTGAATTTCATTCCCTTGAGCTTTAAATATGATCATTTCTTAAATGTGGTCGGGAAAATAATAGGGTTAGGGACTTAGGGTAAAGGAAAGGGTATTATAGAATAAGTGTAAAAAAAATTCTTTTTAGTATCTTATCAATTTATCGATAAACCGATAACTGAAGAGGACAAAATCAAAATCAAAATCAAAATCGATAACTCGATAAGGAAAATTTTGAAAGAAATCGATAAACCGATAACAAATAATCGATTCGATTTATCGATAAACGGATTCGAATGCACACTCCTAAAAAATACCCTCCATCCACCTATTGGGCTAACAATATCATTCCATCCACTTTTTTGATTCACTTATGCCCTTTGACCGTTAGGTTAATGCTAAATTAAAAATAATAATTATTCTTATTGTAAAACTTTAAAAAAATATTTTGTAAAATATTTTCGTTTTTTTAAATTAATGCACCAATAGTCCACTAATTTAGTAAAGTTTTCTTAAATTTTTTTCCCAGTTTTTATAAAAAATTATTTTTTTAAAGATTTTTTTTGTAAAAACAGAAAAAAAAGTTTTTAATAAAATATTTTCGTTTTTTAAAAACTGAAAAAAATTATTTTCAATAAAATATTTTCGTTTTTGAAAAATATTTTATTTTCAGTTTTTTTAAAGCGTTTCGTTTTATTTTTATTTTTCAGTTTTTTAAGAAAAAAAAATTCATTTTTGTAAAAAAACTGAAAAAATAAAAAAAAATATTTTGTGCAGTTTTTAGAAAACGAAAATAGTTTATTAAAACATTTTTTTTCTATTTTTACAACTTTTGTTTTCAGTTTTTACAAAAAAATGCTTTAAAAAATTGAAAAAAATGATAAAAAAATATTTTTTTGTAAAAACTGAATTGTTTTTTGTAAAAACTTGAAAAAAAGAAGAAGAAGTAGACTTTATTAAATTAGTGGACTACTGGTGCATTAGTTTAAGAAAACGAAATATTTGTAATTTTTTTTAAGTTTTACAAAAAGAATAATAATTATTTTTAATTGTGCATTGATCTAACGGTCAAAGGGCATAAGTAAACCAAAAAAATGGATGGAAGGGCATTTTAAGCCCCATAGGTAGATGAAGGGTATTTTAAATCCTTTTTCAATAGTTTAGGGACATTTTAAACACTTTTCCGTACAAATTCAAGAAGTTTTTGTCCCTGATATTGTTAATTTTCTTTTCTTTTCTTGGAATTTCTCTATTAGTATTACTTCGGATTCCTCTTTTTTGCTTCTTGACTGGTTTTAGAAGATCAAATACTTTAAGAGAGGGAGAGAGTTGGGGTTTCTCTTAAATTGAAGCAAGATATTAGAATTTTAAGGCACGCGGGCAGAAGTTTGAAGTATGCTATCAGAATTCAAAGCATGCTGCCATAATTTCTTCAAACTTCTGGTGCGAGACTATTTTTTTTAAAGGGGTTTTTTCATTCCTATATGGGCCGGGCCGGGCTAGCCTAGCCCAACCCACATGGGCTTTAGCAATTGACGGGCTGAGCTGGGCTAGCGCACCATTTTGATGGGCCTTACTCATTCCAGTCATATGTGGGCCGCGGGCCCCCACGGGCCGGCCCATCATTTTTAAAAATATAATTTTATATTTTTTCTTTAAGTTCTGACCTAAAAAAAGATAATTATTTAAAAGTTAAAAAATATCTTTCTGGAAAAAATTCGCAAAACTTAATAACTTTTTATATTGTCTCAATATATCACAATAAATACTAAAAAAAGTAAAAGACAGGACTATATTTCATTCACTAAAAGTCAAAACTTAAAACAAACTATTCAAGAGAACGTTCATGATGCTTATGAGATATCCAACACATCATCTTCATCAAATACATTTGAATCCGCTTATGACAAGGTTGTCTTAAAATCTTCACTTTCATCTACAATTCATATGCAATATTAATTAGTTAAATATTAAAAATAATTAAATTTTAAAAATTGATAATATTTAAATTCACATAAAAAATATTACTAGTTTGAATTCGGGAAAACCTGTGCAGCCAATTTCAAGTAGTAACAAGTGTTTGGACATTTTCATAATAAATGCAACTTCTGTACTTTGTAAGAACACGCCACCAATGCTAAATGTTGATTCCGATGGTACAATGGTAATAAGAATGCTAATTACAACACGTACCATCATTGAAAGATCGAGATATTTTCTAGAATGGTCCTTCCAATACATGACAACATCATCTCTTGAAACTTCTCAAGATCAAGTTTTGGTTCCTCTTAGTAAAGATCCAATTCTGACTTTCCATCTCTAAAGGCAGTATACTTTTTATTTTTTATATATTTTAAATAAATATTTTATTAGGCCCACGGGCCGGGCCGACCCAGCCTCATGGCCACAGGCTTACTCGAGCCGGGCTTAAAAGCCTCGTTTTTAAATGGGCTCCAAAAATTCTAGCCCAGCCCTGCTAAATCAGGGGTTGGGCTGGGCTGGCCCAACGGGCCAAACACATATTGACGGCTCTACCTATACACTATTGGAAGCTTTATTACCCTAAATGTTCATGTTGCAATATGATAATTCAAGCTCTCTTCTCGTTTGCTCTCAGCGCACGATAAGCGTGATTGCTAACGTACGATGTTCATCAAAGGGGAGGGGCAGACCTAAGAAAAATTCAGTCGTGATTCATAGGACGGATCTAGCAGGAACAAGCAGTAACACTCAGAGTATTGAAAGGAAAACTCAGAATTCATAAATTGAAGATGAAAATTCAATGGAACATCAGCCATCGCTAACAACCATGAAGGAAGGTATGAAAACTCCTCCTACTATGAACATTAATCCGATAATGTTGAGTGATAAGAAATCCGATGAAGGTAGATTAATCGAGGTGACTATAAAGCCAAAGCAAATCGACATGCATGCGAGTAATTCAGGTGCAATTGCTGGGAAATCTGGGGAAATTAAGGACAAGGAGAGCACGGATAAGAGACAAAATGCAATAATTAATGAGAAGATGGAACCAGAGCAAAAGAAGTGGACATATCTGTTTGTAGAGAACAGAATAGCGGTGAAGGAGATGGATCTGAGTTTCATTGCTCCAACTATTAAAAATGGTGATGTAATAGTTGAATTGAGTAAGGAAGAAGTAGAAGAGGAAACACAGAAGTGAAAACAAGCTTTGATTCTATATGTAGTTGGAAGTACCCCAACTATAGGTACTATGGAGAGATTTATTGCGTTTGAATGGAATTTTGCAACGAAGCCAAAAGTTTACTTCCATAATGATGGATACTTTATTGTAAGATTCAATTCCATGAATGATAGAGATGAAATTTTATATTCTGGACCTCACATGTTAACAAGCCAATTATAATAAAAGTATGGACTACTGATTTTGACTTTAATAAGGAAGTGTTACAGATTATTCCTACTTGGGTAAGGCTCCCCAACCTTCCTCTTAACTGTTGGGGAGCAAAGTCACTAAGTAGAATCAATAGTATCTTAGGAGTTCCACTATATGCAGATGCATTTACAACTCAACTAGATCGAATTTCCTATGCTAGAGTCTTAATTGAAGTAGATGTTACTAAAGAACTTCCTAAAGCAATGAAGGTAACATATCCTAATGGAAGAGTGTTTGTGCAAGAGGTGACCTATGACTGGGTTCCTGTAGTCTGTACTACTTGTATGCAAGTGGGACATTAATGTAATACAGGAGAGCAAAAAATCACTAAGGACAATACAAGGAAGCAGAAGTAGAAATAAGAGTGGCAGCCGAAGGTGATTCAAAATGAAAAAGGAAATCAACAGAAGATAGAGACAAACAAAGACAAGGAAATAGCTGGTTACAATGAGACACAAGGAAACAATGCAAAGCAAAGAACAGGAACATGCATGGAAGAAAGTTACTGGGAAATCAGTAGCTAAAAGCAGGGAGAAACCAGATAATAGAACTATCAGCATGATAAATGGTTTCAATATTCTGGCAGAGACTGGTTTGCAGCTAGCATACAATAGAGCAATAGATGAAGGCACAAGCAAGCATATGAGCAATGAAGAAGTAGGAGCAGGGGATCAAAACCTATTCATCCTAGTATGATTCTTGCTACATGGAACATAAAGGGATTGAACAAGGTCCCTAGACAAAAAGATGTCAAGATGTTTATTAAAAGTAATAGAATAAGTATAATTGCAATACTAGAGCACAAAATAAAGAAGCATAATGATACAAAAGTAATAAGGAGAATCACTCCAGGCTGGAAATGGTTAGCCAACTGTGAGTATAGTGATAGAGGAAGAATTTGGGTACTATGGGATTCTAATGAAGTGGAATGTAGAGAGCTGAGGAAATCTGACCAATACATTCATACTGAAGTTCACCTAAAAGGTATGAATCTTAGATTTACTTTTACTAAAGTGTATGGATTACATAAATTGAAGATAGAAGAAGGCTTTGGGATGAATTGAATGGGTGGAGCAATATACAACAAGGACCATGGTTGATAATGGGGGACTATAATACAATTAGAGGACAAGAGGATAGACCAGTTGGCAAATCTGTACAAGAGGCTGAAGTCAGGGATCTCAATGACTTTATGGAGCAAAATGGCCTAACAGAAATTAGAACTGTTGGAAGGAGATTCACATGGACCAATGGACATACTTATAGCATAATAGATAAAGCTATAGTAAATGTTGTATGGATGCTACAAATGCCACAACTAAAAGTAAGAGTAATGGATCCAAGATGTTCAGACCACTCTCCTTTGAGTATCAAGTTTGAAGATAATCAAGAAAGGGAATCAAGGCCTTTCAAGTTTCTTAACCATTTAGCTGAACATAAGGAATTTCTTGCAAGAGTAAAGGAAGCATAGCAAAAGGAAAATGGGGAAAACAAAATGAAGGATGTATGGTGCAAGTTAAAGAGGGTGAAATAAGCAATGAAAAAGACTTAATAAAGTGGAATATAATGAAGTCGATAAGAAGATAAACAAATGCAGACAGCAACTTGCAGAACTGCAGGAGCAAATGAGGCACCCTGGGCAGAAGGAGGATGTGATTATGGTAGAAAAAGATATGAAGGCTCAACTAGAGAAATGGCTGGGGGTAGAAGAAAGCATTATGAAACAGAAATCCAAAGTGAATTGGCTGAAATTAGGGGATGGTAACACAGCTTATTTTCATGCAAGTATGAAGAATAGATGCTGCCAGAATAAAATAAAGAGCCTAACAAAGGCTAATGGAGCTGTAGTACAATCCAAATAAGAGATTGAAGAGGAAGTACTTGGGTTTTATAAATAACTACTGGGATCATCAGATGGAACTGTGCCAGCTATAAATCCAGTAGCGATGAGAGTTAGAGCCCTGGTGAACAGATAATAGTAACTTCAATTGGTGAAAGATGTAACTAAAGAGGAAGTATATGATGCATTACTGGGAATTAGAGACAATAAAGCACCTGGATGCGATGGGTTCAATGCTTTAACTATAAGAAGGCTTGGCATGTGATTGGTAAGGAAGTGACAGAGGCAATAATGGATTTCTTCACAAACTCTGAGCTCTACCAACCTATTAACTGTACAACAGTGACTCTTGTATCAAAGGTGAAGGATCCTACTAATATTACTGAGTACAGACCAATATCATATTGTACTATACTATATAAAATAATCTCAAATGTGATCACAAATAGACTACAGGGGATAATGGATGATATAGTAGATAGAAACTGGTCTGCCTTTGTGCCAGGGAAGCTGATAAATAATAATATCATACTTAGTCATGAATTAGTCAAAGGGTATGGCAGGAAGGGTGTGTCACCAAGATCCATGATGAAGATTGATATGAAGAAGGCTTATGACTTTATTGACTGGGATTATATGGAACAAGTTCTGGAAAATTTACAAATGCCTGGGAGATTTGTCAACTGGATCATGAAGTGTGTGAGAAGTGTATCTTATTCTATCATTATCAATGGGCAGCATACACTACCATTTCATGCAAGGAAGGGACTGAGGCAGAGAGACCCATTGTCTCCATATCTATTTGTATTGGTTATGAAGTACTTGACAAGAACACTTAAGACATTGAAGATGAATCCAAATTTCAATTACCATCCTAAGTGTGCTAAGATGAACATAATACAACTCAGTTTTGCTGATGATCTGTTGCTTTTCTGCAGAGATGACACTATATATGTACAACTACTCTATCAATGCTTTCAAGAATTCTCTAAAACTTCTGGCCTAGTTGCAAACACTAGCAAAGGCTCAATCTTCTTTGGTTGAGTTAGTAAGGATATAGAATAGGAGATCTTACAGATCCTAGGCTTTTGTAAATGTCACGATCCAAAATCCACTAAGGATCGTGATGGCACTGGACACCGCTGTCAGGCAAGCCAACCAAAATACTTAATTAAATTCTCATTTAAAATATTTCGAAATCACTTCTTTTATACGCTTAAACAGTACTTCGTAAATTCCTCTAAATAAATAATGAAACATTTAACAACTTTTAAAAAATTCTGAATAAACCCATAGACATCCCAGAACCCGGTGTCACAAGTGCATGAGCAATTTCTAAGAAATAATGTAATACAACAACCGTCCGGAATACAATATTGGACAGAAAATAAATACAGTAATCTGAAAGAGACTTGCTGGCTGCGGGTCGTCTCGGAAATGCAGCTCACCTAAGTCTCCGTATCAACCATGCTGCTACGCTCACTAGGCCACTAATACATGTGCCTGTGCAACAAAAATGCACAGAAGTGTAGTATGAGTACGAAAACAACGTGTACCCAATGAGTATCCCGTCTAATCTCGAAGAAGTAGAGACGAGAGGTCAACTTCGACACTTACTAGAGGTCCAATAATGATATATTATTAATGCAAATAATCATGGATTTATTAAGAATGACAGTAATTTCAAATAAGTCACGAACAGGTAAAAGTTCCTTTTTATATTAAAGGTCTCCGGATTCATAATCCATTAGTTTTCAATTATCTCAAGTTGGGGAGAGCAAATATCAATATCAAAAATCTCAAGGCAAGCAATACAAACATGCGCAAATCATGCCGAGGTCGTACGACCCGATCCAATAATATTTAAACTCTGCACTGCCGAGGGTCGAACGACACGAATCATATATGCATCTATTACCCCGCTCGTGAATCATACATGCAACGCGGTCATATAAATAAATACCACAATTAGTCAATCAAGAATTCATCAAGGAACAATTATCCAAGGAAAAACCAATTCTCCTTTAACAATTCAAGAAAATGAAGTTTAATATTTTTAGAAATTCATATACTAATTCGATGTAATTTAAGCAATTCAAACTGTCAATAATATGATAAACATTCCAAGTATAGCATGCTTTTGGGTCCTAGACTACCCAGACAATAACATAATAGCAGCTACACACGGACTTTGTCACCCCGTGCGCACATAGCCCCCACAAATAGGAGCACATAACTAATTACCTCACCTATGAGGACAATTCCCTCTTACAAGGTTAGAAAGGAGACTCACCTAGCTTCGAAGATCCATAACCGGCATTCCACACCCTTCCGAAGACTTGAATCGATGTTAAATGCTCCAAAACTAGCCAATAATTATGAAAATCCATTAATATACCTCAATTACTCATTACAATTCAATTTATAATAATTCCTAACCCCGATCGAGAAGTTGACAAAAACTCCCCCAGGCCAACGTGCCCGGATTTCGATTTTTTTTGAAGATGAGGTTTACACATGAACTCACGAACTCAAATATATGATTTTCTCTTAATTCTATACCCAAAATCATGGTCAAATTTAAAGTTAAACAATGCACTAGGTTTAAAAGTGTTTTAAAATCAGTAAATAGGCCAAATATAACAGTTAAGCGACCGTGCTAGAACCACGGAATCCGGGAATGCCTAACACCTTCTCCCGGGTTAACAAAATTCCTTACCCAGATTTCTGTGTTCGTGGACTGTAAAACAGAGTCAAACTTTCCTCGATTCGGGATTTGAACCGATGACTTGGGACACCATAAATTATCCCAAGTGGCGACTCTGAGTTTTAAATAAAATAATCCCGTTTCGATTGTCACTTAAATTGGAAAAACTCTCTTATACCCTTCTCGAGGGGTAGGTAAAAAGGAGGTGTGATTTTTGACCCTCCCCAAGATTTTTCATATTTTAGCACGTAAATATTTAATTTAGGCCTAGTATAGTTATTTCAACTCATTTTTACTCTTTCACTTTATTTTATTACAAGAAAACAAAAATTACAAAAAAAAATTAGGTTCATTAATGTTTTGTAGTCATTTTAAATCTTGAAAAAATAAAAAAATAGTTTTGTTTTAACGGCCAGTTTTATTTTAATAATTATTTTTACTTAAATAGAGCTAATTAATATTTTTGACAATACTTTAATTAATTAAGCTAATTTTAAACATAACTAGTCATAAAGGCCCAAGTTTCTAGCCCATTCCTTAAACTCAATGTCTAATACCCATCAAGCTAATCCTAGGGACCCTTCTAGACTCTTCTTTGGAACAAAAAATAAATAAAAAACCCTAAGGACTTAACACAAAAGACCCAGAGACTAATTGACAAAATATACAAAAATGCACATTTAGACCTAGACCTATATAATAGGGGTAAGCCTAATCTGCTAAGAGACAGACGAAATTACACACAATAAAGAATGCCTATACACTCTGCAAAAGAGGAGATCCGCCGTTTTCCACACAGAGGACACCTATTGGACAATCTTCCCCCCTTCCATTTCTACTGACAGTGTTGAGCTCAAAGAACGGCAAAGGAAAGACGACCCCACCCAATTCCAAACTTCAGCTCGTCACTTTTCCTCTAAGCAACCTAATTAGCTTAAATATTCATTCTTCACTTAAATATTCACTTTTCTCATACATCTGTCCAACTCCTAGGCCCTCTCTACAAAAGATATTCAAGAATTGATAAAGAGAGAATGGAATATGCCACCGATTATTGACTTCCATGCCACATGGTTGGTCCTTGTATTTTGATGGCTCAAGAACTTGAAACGTTTTGGTTTGTTGATGTATCTGTTCGAATTGTTCGTCGGAGTTAACTGAAATCCTTTTCTGCCAAGTCGTATTGGAGCTAAGGTGTTGAAGTCGTTTGAGTTCATCTTCGAGGTTTCCGGTCAAGAAGTCCGTTACCGTGGTCATGTTGGTTTTGCCTTTAAGGCCTGTAAAATTCGAGTATTGAGGTCCGTTTCTTACTTTTAATCTCAAATTTTGTTGGTTCCTGAGATAAATAAAATTTTAGCCTTTAGCTTCTATCATGTTTTTCTTGGATAAATTATGAATAAATCTGATAAGTATGATAATCCTCAGAAGGATCAAAAGGAAGTTGGTAGACTTCCTCTCTGCCACCCATATCGTTAATAAACAAATTCGTCTGCAGTTTCCCTTCTGTCCCTAAATTGGAAGTCGATTTCGTCGTGATTTCCTTGAAATTGATTTTCTGAAATTAGCTGCAATATATATAAATAAATAAAAAGCAACCAATTTTTAGTTAAGGATTATATTCATTAATTCATAAAAAGTAATTGTTAATGTGTACATAAGAGAAAAGAATTACATAAAACCTTGTGATAAGTCCATAGGTCTTTTGTCTGATATTTTCGTCCCCATTGTAACAATCCACATTCATATTGTAATGACATTTATTTGTGACTTTTTTTGATTAGTGATATACACAAGAGCTGGATTTGTGTTTCATTTTGGTAATTTGATTCTATCTTTGTGCTAAGTAATTCATTGATAAGATTGGTTTTAAGTTTGAAAATTGATCTGTTATTTTGTATTTAATTAGGGATTCAGACTGTCATAATTTAAATTGTTGATTACTCACAAATTTAGCAAGGAATAACTCACAAATCGCTAGTGTGCTTTAGGCGCACTATTTTAAAAATTATTGTCCTAAACTCGGGTGTGCATTTCATGTGACCCAAATCCAAATCTTAATAACGTTAAATAAAATATGTCTCTGACTGCGGGTGCATTTCATGTGGCGTGGTCCAAGAACGTATTTTAGATGACGTTAAAATCTTCATTAAAATAATGAAAAGCGGTTTAAAGTTAAACAATGCACATAGGTTTAAAAGTGTTTTAAAATCATTAAATATGCCAAATATAACAATTGAGCGACCGTGCTAGAACCACGGAATCCGGGAATGCCTAACACCTTCTCCCGGATTAACAAAATTCCTTACCCAGATTTCTGTGTTCGTGGACTGTAAAACAGAGTCAAACTTTCCTCGATTCGAGATTTGAACCGGTGACTTGGGACACCATAAAATTATCCCAAGTGGCGACTCTGAGTTTTAAATAAAATAATCCCGTTTCGATTGTCACTTAAATTGGAAAAAACTCCCTTATACCCTTCTCGGGGAGTAGGTAAAAAGGAGGTGTGACAGCTCTGGCGACTTTGCTGGGGATCGAACCCAGAATCTCTGGTTCAGGGTTCAGAATTCGAGCTTAGAGGAATTGTTATATTTGGCTTTATTTATTATCTGGTTTTATTCACATGTTTGGGCCTAATGTGCTAAATGCCGCTTTTACCGCTTTGATATTCTGTGAACTGTATATAAATTGCTACGAAACCCTTCTTCTCTCTGAGTCTTCTAAATCATTTGGGGAGTGTGCATTTCGTGTGACTTCTCTTTTGTCTAGAGTATTATCCAATTTTAGAATGAGGTTCGAATAAGTTGCAAAGCCGGTGAAGCTTCTGTATTCCCGGTACGCTGCCCCCCCTCGGCTCGAGCTGTCTGCTCGGGAAAGTCAGGTCTAGAACAATAAACCCAGGTTTTCAAACCTAGTATAACATAGCCTCATGCCGGATCCCTAGTAGGAACGCTTGTTTGCATCATGTGCAATTTGACTTTGGGGACTCAACACATGGGTTGGGTCCGTCTAGGACAGATGTACCCAAAATAATAGACCATCTTGATATATCCTATGTGCTACATGTTGCATTTCTTCGAGGGTAAAAGAGTCATTTGGCAGACTAATGGTAGTTGAGGGCAAATGAAAAAAAAATAAAAAAAAAAGAAAAAAAAGAGAGGGTGAAGTGTGAAGAGAGTGGGGCCCAATTATGTTTTCTGTCACACTTTTTGTTAAGGAAAAAGAGCTTGAAAATTCAAAAAAAAATTTTGCACTCTTTCATCATTTTCCGAAAATCAGGAAATCCAAAAAGAGTTTACATGTTCCATCATTTTCAAAAAAAAAAAAAAGATAAAAAAATATTTTTTTCAAATTAGTGTTTTTTTGAAAATATTTTTTTCAAATTAGTGTTTTTTTTACATATTCCATCATTTTTCAATATTTTTTTCAAATTAGGGTTCGGTCTTCCTAGTAAATCTTGGGTTCTTGGCTTTGCGGGGTCTTAGCCAAATTTTGCACTTCTAGCCACCTTTTTGCCAAATAAGCCATTTTGCAAATAACCTCAATCATGTCTTGCATGTGTCTAGTAGGGAATGTTATTGTCTCACATAGTGTTGGTTTAAGTTTTCTCATAAAGGTGTGGATCTACATACCGGAGTTTGAGCATAACAGATACCCCAGGATCACTGCATTCAGGAGCTGCTCGAGGAGCCATTTTATGTTTTTGAGTCAATTGTTCATGTTTTGCTTTCTAGTCCTGTATAGTAGCATACAGTCTTTTAGGTGATGTTAGAGTTTGTAATAGTCTAGTTAAGTTTGTCAAGCCTTTTGTTATTGTATTTCTTATTTTGTATTTGGAAATGTGTTACAAGTCAAAAATAAAAAAAAACAAAAAAAAAAGAAGAAATTTTGCGTTTTTATATTTTCGTTATAAATTTTCTTGTAGTACCTCTTTAAAAGTTTTCTTTAAGATATTAATTCCAAAAATCCAAAAAGATTTTCTTTTGAGGTTATTCTTTGGGAAATTAATGAAAAATAAATGAAAAAAATTCATTTTATTTTACAAAAACTTTAGGACATTGTACATAGAAGAAATAACATACCTTATCTTCTGTTTATATTTTAAAATTTCTCCTTTTAGGTAATTAAAAAATTGAAATCCAAAAACAGTTTTTTTGTTTATCTTTTTCATTTCTCATTTTGAAATCTTTCTTCAAGGATACCAAATGAAAATTCAAAATATTTTTCTTTGGTTTATTGTTTAGATTTCCTTCCTAAAAAAAAGAATCAAAAATATTTTCTCTCGTAGGGTTTTTTCTTTAATAATTTCCCATAGAGTGTTTGTTTCAAAAAGAAGAAAAAAAAGAACAAAAATATTTTCTCATTAAGCTTGAGTTTAGAATAAGTTATAGGTCATTGAGTTTAGAAAATTCAAAAAAAGGGGTTTTGCTTCTTTTATTTCTCTTTTCTCATCAGAGTAGTCATTAAGGTAAAAAAAAAAGAAAAAGAAAAAAAGAGAGCGTTGGTTTGTTTACTTTATTCCCGATCTTCCAGAACTACGCAAAGATCTGATTCATGCGGGGTCATGATACGTAGGCAACCTACATAGGGTTCGATCGAATCATTTTTTTAAAAGAAAAAGAGAAATAAAATGAGAAGAAAAAAAAGATGGTGAAATTATGGAATATGAGAAATGAGAGGAAAGAAAAGAGTGATAATTAGAAAAAAAGAGGAAGGAAAATGGGCAAGCCAAGAAGTGCTAAAAAAGAAAGAAAAGGGAAGATTGAAATGAACAAAATCGGGATGATGCCAAGTGACCTTGTGACCCTTGAAGTCATTCTAGAACTGTTAATTGTTGCTAGGTGCATTACACGCAATGTGATATTTTTAGTTGTTAAATGCCCTAATGCTATCAGGATGACCCCATTTTTGTTCCTTTTGTTATCTTCATTGAGCAGAAGGGCGGTTGGTTTGTGGTTTTTAAGTAACTCATCCATACAACACAAGGTCAAAGAGCAAGGTAGCCATGGCTAGCAAAGACTTGGACACATGGGTTGTTGATCCGTTTAAGGGAATTGTTGAATCAGAATCTGAGTTGAAAGAAGAGGTCTTAAGATTGAAAAGACAGATGGCCGAAATATACCAAGCTTGGATTAGTGGGCGTCCTCCACCATCGGTCCTCGATGCCAAACACTATGCTCTAGAACCAATTTTCAAGGTCTCAGGTCCATACTCTCAGACTCCTCATTTTGAGCCTCCCAGTGAGACTACAAAGCTTGCTAAGACAGTGGAGCAAGATGAGATATCCAGAAAGCTGAAAGGGTTTAAGATGCCAAAGTTTAATTTGTATGATGAGTATGGAGATCCAGTAGCCCACCTGAGGGGTTATTGTAGTGAAATGAGAAATGTTGGCAGGAAAGATGAGCTGCTGATGGCGTATTTCAGTGAGAGCCTGACTGGGGCAGCTTTGGAATGGCATACTCGTCAAGATGTCGGTAAGTGGCATACATGGGATGGCATGGCTCATGATTTTGTGCGACACTTTCAGAACAATATAGACAATGTCCCAGACCGCTTCTCCCTATCGCAGATGGAAAAGAAATCCAAGGAAAGTTTTAGGGAATTCTGGTTCAGATAGAACGAACAAGTTGCTCAGAACAGTCCTCACGTTGATAGAAAAGATGCTGCTGAGCCCTGTCAATGATAAGAATCCAGTGGGCATTCCTGCTAGACGCTTTCAACCTCAATACCAACCCCATGAATATCCTCGAACTCCATATAATCCACCATAGTGTTATCCTCCGAATAATGTCCGACCATCTGTCCAACCAATGGGTCACTCCAAAAGGCGAGCACGAGCACCGCATAATCCCCACTAGCCTCCACAAAATTTCCAAGTACCCTATAACCCACATTCAAGCCAGGGGTGTAGAAGGGAACAAAGGCTAAAAGATAATTTTACACCAATAAGAGGGTCCTATGCAAGTTTGTTTGAGAGATTAAATCATTGCGACATGATTGCACCTATTCCTCTAAATTATATAGACCCACGTGCAGGAAGTTTTGACCCTACTAAAAAGTGTGAATACTATTCCAATGCCCAGGGGTACAATGTTGAAAATTGTCGTGATTTGAAAAGGGAAATAGAAAGAATGATTCAAGAAGGAATAATTGTGGTCCAAGGCAGTAATACCCCAAGTGTCACACGTAATCCTCTACAGGTACATGACAACGCATAGATTGTTGGAATGGTTGGCAATGACGAAGGGTTGGTCAAAGGAGTCAAGGAGCCACTTGGTGAAATTAATGATATTGAAATTGGTAATGGTCTTGGTAATATTGATGTGGAACTCAGTGGCTAAAATGCCGAGCTTGGTAATTGGAAAGACGCTCCTTTCTTGGCTAGCCAGGGAGGATTCTTGATGGTTTATTTTGTTGTCATTTCTATTGTCCGGTTTATTTCAGGGTTGTAATCCGGACATTGTCTTGTGGCTCAAACCCTTCTGTCTTTTTATTTTGCTTAGTTTGTTTAGTCGTAGCAACTCGTTTAGTGTTGTCTAGGTTTGTTCCAGGGTTGTAACCCCAGTTTAGTTTGCTTGTTTTGGTGTTCGAACCCCTTCACCGTTTGCCTAATGCAATTTCCTGTTTTCTGTTATTTTTAGTCATTTCTGTTGAGTTCTCTTCTCCTTTTATAGTTCTCTTCTTGCTCGCTCTAGTGACATGACATGCACACATAATTCTAGGCATTGTCTTAAAATTTAGTTTACTCATGAAGCAATGAAGAAATTTTGAAGATGACTAGGGCATTTGAAGGAAACAAGTACATAATTTTGAGATCATTTGAAGCCTAAACTGTGTGAAACTGGGGCAGATAATTTGGGAAGTTAATAGGGTAACAAGAATTCGTCAAAAGAAGAGTGCATCCCAGACGATTTGAAGCAAACAACTTTGAGTTCAAGTGCATCTCAAGTTACAAGATAAAGTCAAGAAAGTTGTCTCCAAATTGACGGAGGATATCCATTGTGAAAAGGAAATCACCCAACGAGGGTTCTGCACTTGACAAGGCGCTAAAGAAAAGTGGAAGGCATATCGGTAATACCAATGCCGAAGCTGCAAAAGAAATATTGTACATGATCTTCAATTTTCATTTCAAGTTTCATGTGTTGCACTTGGCATTTTCAGGGATTGGGAGGCCCTCTTTCAGTTACCCAAACACTTATACCATTTGATACCCTCTTGATCCTGTACTAGTTTCTTTGACCTTCCCTCTTTTGGAATCAAGTTAGAGTCATAAAAAAAGTTTATATCCCAATAGGTTTATTTGAAAAGGTTCATACCAAAAGAAAAATTCAAAAAAGAAAAGAAAAAAAAGATAAAAAAGGAAAAGAAAGAAAAGAAAAAAAAAGAGAAAAAGAAAAATAGCAACAACAAAAGTAGTCTTGTGAACTACGTTTGACCTGATTCTTGTCACCACAAGATACGTAGGCAGCCTCACATTTCGGTCATACCAAATAAAATATTTCATACCCCTGTTTTAGAAATTGGGGCAATAGTTTTTAAAATAGATTGCAAAAGTTGTAAATAAATTAACCAAATTGTCTTAGTTATTTTGAGCCTTTATGATATCCTTTCTTTCTAATCCTGTCCAAAAGCCACATTACAGTCCAAAAAAGACCTCCCAGATAATCTTTGAGAGTGTTTAGTTAGCCATGCCAGGAGCATATGATGTTTTTACTATGGTCAATGCCTTGTCATCTACAGAAAAGAGAAAAAAAAAGAAAAGAAAAATGAGAGAGCCTTATCGGTGAAAACCTTCACAGGCACCATAAAGCGACGGTGCGTCGAGAGAAATAACAAAATGAGAGAGGCTTGATAGTGAAAACCCTTCGGGCACTACAAGTCGAATAAGGATTGTGAATCAGATTGGATAATCGGAGCATTGATGCCCAATTTCATGGTTTAGGGGTATAACAAGAGTTGAACATCAGACTTGCTTGACAGATTAGGCCACTTACTCCAAAGGTGCATGTCATGGTCATTAGAGTTGGTATCCACATCTGATAAGTTTCTACTTTGTAGTTTTCTTGTTAGGAATCGTCTCGTTCCATTGTCCTTTACTCTGTTCCTTTTGTCTTGTTTACTTCCTCTTCCTGAGTCTGTTTGGTCAGAACAAGTGAGAAATGACTTCAAAATTTGCCACCATCTTTCCAATTGCACAAAACGGGATTTGGCTAGTATATTAAAGTGACATAAGTCAGGAAAAGAGCAGCAAGCGCACTGAGTTGGTAACAATCAACGTGCTTTGAGATTCATATGAAATACAAAGGATCGATATATATCCATTCATGAATAATACAACAGATAGAGGGTGTTGGGTTGGAACGGATCAAAGGTATTTTCTGTGATAAAATTGACAAAATAAAGTGGTTAGCCAGTGACAAGCAAGGTCTTCCAAGCAGAAATCAAAGTTATCATGGCAAGTGATAGAGCAATAGACCTCAATACCAAGGCCAGTTGTTTAAGTCAAGAAGGAACAACATACGCACTGAGTAGGTGGCAATTGACGTGCTTTGGGATTCATGTGAGACACAAAGGTTTGGTAAATATCAGTTCATGAGCAATGCAACAGATAAAAGGTATTGGGTCTGAACGGAGAAGAGGTATTTTCTATACGGGACAAAAAAAATGGTTAGTCAATAAACAAGCAAGGTCTTCGAGTGGAAATCAAAGTTATCGTGGGAAGTGAAGGAGCAATCGCCCTCAAAGTCAAGGCCACAAACCAACCACCATATTTTTAAAACTGACAAGATTTCTCTTGATTTGAAACAGGGGCAGAAAATTTCGTTTGTGTCAAAGAAACCCTCCGTAAGGAAAAGCAAGCACCAGACAGGTTTGACCGTAAATTCTCAGGACCCTCCTGGAAAATAGGACCTAGTTTAAAATTCAAAACAATCATAAGTAGCAAAATCTAGCATAAATGTACCCCAAAGGAATATAAGTTGGCTTCACAGTTTGCATGCTTGAGATAGGATCCAATTAGGAGTTACCAGGACCCTCCTGAATAACGGGACCTAGCTTTAAGATTTCCATTAGATAACACGAGTTAGCATAAGTTCTATTGTAGGGTAGTATAATTCAGCCGTAAAAGTTGTCACTCTTAAGATAAGACTTGATTTTTGATTTGCAGGACCCTCCTGGATAATGGGATGTAGTTTTAAGACCTTCTTAGATAACAAGAGTTAGCGGAAGTCATACCTTTAGAAAACAAAATTCAGCTTTTAAAACTGTCATTTAACTAGGAGTGTTCAGGACCCTCCTGGATAATGGGATCTAGATTTCAAATTTTTGTAATATTTGGTAACATGATTCAGTTTAACACTCACAGATGTACCCAACTACCAAACTGGGGCAAAAAGTTTTCTTCGTTTTGTCTATTTTGTTGAAATCAGCCGCCCACCTGGAGAGCACGGGAATACAGTTTAGGTTTTGGCAATCAGGCGCCCACCTGGAGAGCACGGGAATATAGTTCAAGTTCAGTAATTGGGCGCTTACCTGGAGAGCACGGGAATACAGTTCAAGTTCAGCAATCAGGCGCCCACCTGGAGAGCACAGGAATATAGTTCAAGTTCAACAATCAGGCGCTCACCTGGAAAGCACGGGAATACAGTTCAAGTTTGGCAATCAGGAGCCCACCTAGAGAGCACGGGAATACAGTTCAAGTTCAGCAATCAGGCGCCCACCTGGAGAGTACGGGAATACAGCTCAAGTTCAGAAATCAGATGCCCACCTAGAGAGCAAGGGAATATAGTTCAAGTTTGGCAATCAGGCGCCCACCTGGAGAGCACGGGAATATAGTTCAAGTTCAGCAATCAGGCGCCCACCTGGAGAGTATGGGAATATAGTTCAAGTTCAGCAATCAGGCGCCCACTTGGAGAGCACGGGAATACAGTTCAAGTATCAGCAATCGGGAGCCCACTTGGAGAGCATGAGAATACAATTCAAGTTCAGTAATCAGGCGCCCACCTGGAGAGCACGGGAATACAGTTCAAGTTCAGCAATCAGGCGCCCACCTAGAGAGCAAAGGAATACAGTTCAAGTTTGGCAATTAGGCACCCATCTGGAGAGCACGGGAATACAGTTCAAGTTCAGCAATCAGGCGCCCACCTGGAGAGCACGGGAATACAGTTCAAGTTCAGCAATCAGGCGCCCACCTGGAGAGCAAGGGAATACAGTTCAAGTTTGGTAATCAGGCGCCTACCTGGAGAGCATGGAAATACAGTTAACGTTTTGGCAATCAGGCGCCCACCTGGATAGCACGGGAATATAGTTAAAGTTTAGTAATCAGGCGCCCACCTGGAGAGCACGGGAATACAGTTTAAGTTTGGTAATCAGGCGCCCACCTGGAGAGTACGGGAATACAATTAAAGTTTAGTAATCAGGCGCCCAACTGGAGAGCACGGGAATACAATTTAAATTTGGTAATCAGGCACCCACCTGGAGAGCACGAGAATACAGTTCAAGTTCAGCAATCAGGCGCCCACCTGGAGAGCACGGGAATACAATTCAAGTTCAGCAATCAGGCGCCCACTTAGAAAGCACGGGAATATAGTTCCATGTTTTGGCAATCAGGCGCCCACCTGGAGAGCGAGGGAGAACAACACCAGTTTTAAGGAAGTGAAACAATTTAAGTGTCGGTAATTAGGAGCCCACCTGGAGAACAAAGTAACTCACAGTATTGGTAATCACGAGCCCACCTGGAGAATAAGGGAGTTCACTTTAGAACGCAATTCAAGTCAGCAACAAAAGAAGCTCGCGGCAAGAATGCAAATCAAGTTCGAGGTGATCAACAGAAGTTAGTCACAATAAAGAAAAAAAAAGAGAAAGGCAAGAAGTTAATCCAAATGCAGAAGTTGATAAAAGATGTGGGCTGCTCAAGACATGGACGAGGTCACAAGTACTGCATGCCTGGTCTTGATCCAAAAAGCTGAAGAAGGATGAACTAGCACCTGCAACTAGCAAGCATCAAGGTTCAAATCTAAAGTCTGCATGAAGAACCACTCAAGACTCAAGATCAAGCTTCAGAAGACTTATAGATAGGAATCTTGTAACTCATAGTTGATAGGCTTAGGTAGTCTTTTTCATGGTTTGATTTTTGATGTAACATCAGGACCGCAGACCGGAACCTTGGCGGAATGGCACCTCGACTGGCTCTCCACCTTGGCATACTCCATCATCTTACTCACTTCTGAACTGCACGTGGCCTGATTCCTTTATAGCCAAGGATATGTAGGCAACTCAGATACCAGGGCTTGGTCACATTCCCTTTTTCTCTTAGTTTTAGTCTCTCCAAATAAGGGTCGGATCAAAAAACCTGTCTAGTCGTTCTTTGTCTGAAAACTCTTTGCGTTTCCAGTCAAAGAGAGGCAACTGTAGACATGTGATTTTTGACCCTCCCCAATATTTTTCATATTTTAGCACATAAATATTTAATTTAGGCCTAGTATAGTTATTTCAACTCATTTTTACTCTTTCACTTTATTTTATTACAAGAAAACGAAAATTACAAAAAAAAATAGGTTCATTAATGTTTTGTAGTCATTTTAAATCTTGAAAACAATACCAAAAATAGTTTTGTTTTAATGCCAGTTTTATTTTAATAATTATTTTTACTTAAATAGAGCTAATTAATATTTTTGACAATACTTTTAGTTAATTAAGCTAATTGTAAACATAGCTAGTCATAAAGGCCCAAGTTTCTAGCCCATTCCTTAAGCTCAATATCCAATACCCATCAAGCTAATCCTAGGGACCCTTCTAGACCCTTCTTTGGAACAAAAAATAAATAAAAAGACCCTAAGGACTTAACACAAAAGACCTAGGGACTAATTGACAAAATACACAAAAATGCACATTTAGACCTACACCTATATAATAGGGGTAAGCCTAATCAGCTAAGGGACAGATGAAATTACACACAAAAAGAATGCCTATACACTCTCCAAAAGAGGAGATCCGCCGTTTTCCACATAGAGGACACCTATTGGACAATCTTCCACCCTTCCATTTCTGCCGACAGTGTTGAGCTCAAAGAACGGCAAAGGAAAGATGACCCCACCCAATTCCAAACTTCAGCTTGTCACTTTTCCTCTAAGCAACCTAATTAGCTTAAATATTCATTCTTCACTTAAATATTCACTTTTCTCATACATCTGTCCAACTCCTAGGCCCTCTCTACAAAAGATATTCAAGAATTGATAAAGAGAGAATGGAATGTGCCACCGATTATTGACTTCCATGCCACATGGTTGGTCCTTGTATTTTGATGGCTCAAGAACTTGAAACGTTTTGGAAGTTTTGGTTTGTTGATGTATCTGTCAGAATTGTTCATTGGAGTTAACTGAAATCCTTCTCTGCTAAGTGGTATTGGAGCTAGGGTGTTGAATCCGTTTGAGTTCGTCATCGAGGTTTCTAGTCAAGAGGTCCGTTACCGTTGTCATGTTGGTTTCGCCTTTAAGGCCTATAAAATTCGAGTATTGAGGTCCGTTTCTAACTTTTAATCTCAAATTTTGTTGGTTCCTGTGATAAATAAAATTTTAGCGTTTAGCTTCTATCATGTTTTTCTTGGATAAATTATGAATAAGTCTGATAAGTATGATAATCCTCAGAAGGATCAAAAGGAAGTTGGTAGACTTCCTCTCTGCCACCCATATCGTTAATAAACAAATTCGTCTGCAGTTTCCCTTCTGACCCTAAATTCGAAGTCGATTTCGTCGTGATTTCCTTGAAATTGATTTTCTGAAATTAGCTGCAATATATATAAATAAATAAAAAGCATCCATTTTCATTTAAGGATTATATTCATTAATTCATAAAAAGTAATTTTTAATGTGTACATAAGAGAAAAGAATTACATAAAAACTTGTGATAAGTCCATAGGTCTTTTGTCTGATATTTTCGTCCCCATTGTAACAATCCAGATTCATATTGTAATGACATTTATTTGTGACTTTTTTTGATTAGTGATATACGCAGGAGCTGGCTTCGTGTTTCATTTTAGTAATTTGATTCTATCTTTGTGCTAAGTAATTCATTGATAAGATTGGTTTTAAGTTTGAGAATTGATATGTTATTTTGTATTTAATTAGGAATTCAGACTGTCATAATTTAAATTGTTGATAACTCACAAATTTAGCAAGGAATAACTCACAAATCGCTAGTGTGCTTTAGGCGCACTATTTTAAAAATTATCGTCCTAAATTCGGGTGTGCATTTCATGTGACCCAAATTCAAACTTAACAACGTTAAATAAAATATGTCTCGGACTGCGGGTGCATTTCATGAGGCGTGGTCCAAGGACGTATTTTAGATGACGTTGAAATTTTTATTAAAATAATGAAAAGCGGTTTAAAGTTAAACAATGAACATAGGTTTAAAAGTGTTTTAAAATCAGTAAATAGGCCAAATATAACAGTTGAGTGACCGTGCTAGAACTACAGAATCCGGGAATGCCTAACACCTTCTCCCAGGTTAACAGAATTCCTTACCTGGATTTCTGTGTTCGTGGACTGTAAAATAGAGTCAAACTTTCCTCGATTCGGGATTTGAACCGGTGACTTGGGACAACATAAAATTATCCCAAGTGGCGACTCTGAGTTTTAAATAAAATAATCCCGTTTTGATTGTCACTTAAATTGAAAAAACTCCCTTATACCCTTCTCGGGGGGTAGGTAAAAAGAGGGTGTGACACCAAGAATATCTATTTTTTAGGTTTTCCCTCAAACCCCAAGTTTTTTACAAATTTCCATGCCCAAATTCGTATATAATCATGTATTTAACTCAAAACTAGCATAAATTACGTACCTTATGCTTGGTGGTGAAAATGGCACCTCAAAGTTGCTCCAAAATCAGCTCCAATGGAAGAAAATGAGGTTGAAATGAACCCAATCCCCGATTTAAAAGAACCTCACTGCCTCCAGCATTTCCGCACCTGCGGTCCCTTGACCGCTTCTGCAGTTCCGCAGGTGCGAGCCACTGTACCGCTTTTGTGGTTTCCTCAAGGCTCCCCTTTTCCGCTTCTGCGCCTCGTCTACCGCAGGTGCGATCCCGCTTCTGCTTCTCCATGACCGTATTTGCGGTCTCTTCACTTCTGACCAAAACCGCATCTTCGGCCCAAATTTTGCAGGTGCGGTTATATCAGCAGCCAACAATCTTAGCGCTTCCAAAATTCCCATTTTCGATCCGTTAACCACTCGGAATCCACCCGAAGCCCTCGGGACCCCTACCAATCATACCAACCAGTACCAAAACACATTTCGGACTTGTTCGAGGCCTCAAATCATATCAAACAATGCTAAAATCATGAATCGACCTCCAATTCAAGCTCTATGAACTCTAGAACTTCCAACTTCTACTTTCGATGTTTAAACCTAGCAAATCACGTCCATTTGACCTCAAATTTTTCACACAAGTCATATTCAACATTAAGGACCTACTCCAACTTTTGCAATTGGATTTCGACCCCGATATCAAAAAGTCCACTTCTGGTCAAACTTCTCAAAAAAAACCCTTCAAATTTCTATCTTTAGCCAAATGACTTCAAAATGACCTACGGACCTCCGAATTCACTTCCGATCACGCTCCCAACTCCAGAATTACCATACAGCGCTACTCCCAAACTCGGTATCCCAAACGGACATCGATAACACTGAAATGCACTTCAAGCCAAACTTATAAAATTTCTTCCAAAATGTTAACTTCCACAATAGGCGCCAAAATGCTCACGGGACATCCAAAACCCAATTCGAGCATACGCCCAAGTCCGAAATCATAATACGAACCTGCTGGAACCTTCAGATCCCGATTCCGAGGTCATTTACTCTAAAATCCAATCTTAGTTAATTCTTCCAACTTAAAGCTTTTAAAATGAGAATTCTCTTTCCAAATCTACTCCGGACTTCCCGAAATTCAATTTCGACCACGCGTACTGATAACTAGGGAGTTTGATACCTTTTATACTCCTTCTTGCTTATGCTTTGATTAGGTGATACCCATCAATTAACCACCTAGGTGAAATTCATTACCCTAGTGCCTGTTAAATCATTTGAACAGCCATTTTTAGATTAACTCTTAGCTTTATCTAGTTGCATTTACCATTTGTAGTTGATAATAGCAGAAGTAAAACGAAAACCCCAAAAATGATTAGAAGTGTAATTTGGAACACATATGCAATCCTAAACTAGATAGATACTTAATTCCAAATTCTAGATTTCTATGGAAATCGATCCCGACCCTAAATTGGGTAAAATCTGCTCCGACCCTCTCTCGCTACTCAATAGTAGTGCGGAGTAGGCCGCGATCACTTTTTGGCGCCATTGCTGGGGAGCTAACGGTTTTGGCTATCTATTTAGTTAGTTTTGTGTATTGTTCTTCTTTCCTTCTTTGTCACTTACTTATTTGTGTCACAACTTAGGTACCAAATGGTAGCGAACAATGCTAACGACCCTCTTGGAAATGTGATTGCGGGGGAGGATGTAGATGATGTCGGAGATGATGAGGTGACTCTTGTACCTCAAGGACAACGTAGAGGCTGCCAGGCCAATGCAAATGATAATAACAATATTCCAGACCCTCCTCCGCCACCTCCAAGAGTGGCTCTCAGGGTACTTCCGAACCAAGGCTATGCGAGTGCTATTGTCCCACCCCAAATCCGGTTGGGCAATTTTCAGATAACTAATGTGATATTGACCTTACTAGAGCAGCGTGGGTACTTCACGGGCATTGCAAATCAAAATGCTTACAAACATCTTAAGGGGTTCGTGGATACATGTTGGGGGAGCAAGCAGACAAATTTTTCCGAGGATGCTCTTAGGTTGAGACTCTTCCCATTCTCACTTAGATGGAAGGCATTGGATTGGGTCGAGCAACTTCCCAACCATTCCATCACTACTTGGGATGAGTTGGCGGATAAGTTCATTGCTAAATTTTTCTCACCGGGGCATATGGCGGCATTGCGAGATGAGATATTGGCTTTCAAGCAAGAGCCCACAGAACCTTTGCATGAGATTTGGGAGCGTTATAGAACAATGGTGAAGGAATGCCCCAACAATGATATGACCGAGGCTATGATACAACAAGCCTTCTACCGAGGCATCAATACAACAAATCAATGCATAGTGAACCAACTTGTTGGGGGCAACTTTATGAAGATGTCGTATGATGAGGCATATGATATACTTGACGAGATGGCTGACACTTCTTCTGCATGGCAAAGTAGAGCCAATGTGCCTCAAGGTGACCCCACGGTTATTCATTTGCACAAGGAATTACATGATCATGGGCAGGCTATAACGGAGTTGACAACTACTATGAACCAATTGGCAAAGTCACAATTGCAACAAGTCCAAAATCCTTGCCAAGTGAATGCCATGGAGGGTGTCAATATGCTTGTCAACAAAAGAAGGCAACAAAATCAAGAGAATTTTGAGCAATTTGATGATAACTGTGATGGATTTCAAAATGATGGCTATGATGAACAAAGTGAAGAGGTTCAATATGTGAATAATTATCAAGGCCAACGGGGAAACTCTTCCAACCAACAACAATGAAGACCTCAAGACAATTGGGGCAATCAACACCAAGGCAATGGTAATTGGGGCAATCAACAACAAAACAATGGTAATTGGGGGAACAACAACCAAAACAACAACTGAGGCAATCAGAACAACAATCAAAGCAACCAAGGGAATTGGAATAGTAATAACAATAATTGGGGTAGCAATAACAATCAAGGTGGATGGAACAATGGAAACCAAGGAAATCGGGGGCAAGGCTTTCAAAGGCCCCCAATGTACCAACAATCGAACAATCCACCCCCATTTCCATCTCAAGGTCCTAGTTCTTCTGGTAATGATATGAGTAGAATTGAAATGATGTTCGAACAGATGATGAAGAAGAATGCAGATTCGGATGCACAGTTGGCTTCCCACAATACCTCTATCAGAAATTTGGAGGTACAGTTAGGCCAAATCTCACAGTCTTTAAATACTCGCCCTAAGGGTGCTCTACCAAGTGATACGGTAGTGAACCCTAAGGGTGGAAACAATCATGTCATGGCGGTAACAACAAGAAGTGGGAGAGGCGATGATGTGAATGCCTCCAAACAAAAGCAAATCTTGGATGATGATGTTGAGTTGCAAGAAGATGAAGTCCCTTTGATAGTTCAAGATGTGGTTGAAGAAAATATGAACAATGAAGTGAGGATTGATATTCAAGATGTCGAGGTGGAAACTCAAAATGATGTGAACCCATCTAGGGAACACATAATAGACATGCCAGAGTCGGTTGTGCCTAAAGCCAAGGCTCTTTTGCCAAGGCCACCTCCACATTATCCTCAAAGGCTTGCAAAGCAGAAAAATGATAATCAGTTCAAAAAGTTCATTGATATGATGAAGAGCTTGTCCATCAATGTGCCTTTGGTGGAGGCTGTTGAAAAAATGCCGAGCTATGCAAAATTCATGAAAGACTTGGTCATAAAGAAGCATTCTATAGATTGTAAAACTATAAAGATGGCTCACCAAGTTAGTGCTATAGTGCATTCAATGGCCCCGAAGCTTGAAGATCCCGGTGCTTTCACCATTCCTTGCACCATTGGGAGTGCGAATTTTGCCAAGGCTCTATGTGATTTGGGAGCTAGTATCAATTTGATGCCCTACTCAGTGTTCAAAACCTTGGGTATTGGGAAACCTAGGTCGACTTCCATGAGGTTACAAATAGCGGATAGATCGATGAAGAGACCATTGGGTATTATTGATGATGTGCTTTTCTGTGTGGACAAATTTATCTTGCCATCTAACTTTGTGATGTTGGACTACGAAGTTCCAATCATATTGGGAAGACCTTTCCTAGCTACGGGGAAGACATTGGTAGATGTGGAAGCAGGGGAACTCACCTTCCGGGTGGGTGATGAAAAGGTGGTTTTTCATGTGTGCAAGTCTATGAAGCACCCAACATTACCGAGGTGTGCTCTTTTGTTGACCTCGTCACAACAGTGATAATTGATGACACCAGTGCAATGATCAATGTGGAGGACCCATTGGAGGCCGTATTGCTAAATCCTGATGTCAATAAGGATGCAAGCCGAGTGGAGTATGCGAATTCTTTACATGATATGGGCTCTTATTCTTATGAGCCTAGGAAATTGTCTTTGGATCTTGGGAATAGAAAGACTCCGCCAACTAAACCTTCAATTGAGGAGCGTCCAGTGTTGGAGTTGAAACCACTGCCTACACACCTCAGGTATGAGTTCTTAGGCTCAAATTCTACTTTGCCAGCTATTCTTTCTTCATACCTTACCAACATGCAGGTTGATGCCATATTGGCGGTGCTTTAAAAGCGAAAAAATGCAATTGGATAGACTTTAACTGATATTCGGGGAATAAGCCCCACATTCTATATGCACAAGATTATTCTGGAAGATGATGTAAAACCTTCCTTGGAGCATCAAAGGAGGTTGAACGAGGCAATGCAAGAAGTTATAAAAAAGGAGGTGATCAAGTGGTTGGATGTTGGGGTTGTGTACCCCATCTCTGATAGCTCTTGGACTTCACCGGTGCAATGTGTACTGAAGTAGGGTGGCATGACCGTGGTTACAAATTCTCAAAATGAGTTGATTCCTACAAGAACAATCACTGGTTGGAGGGTATGCATGGACTACCGAAAGTTGAATAAAGTGACCCGCAAGGATCACTTCCCTTTGCCTTTCCTTGACCAAATGTTAGACCGACTTGCTGGGTGTGCCTTCTATTGCTTCTTGGATGGGTATTCTAGGTATAACCAAATCTTGATTTCTCCAGAAGATCAGGAGAAGACCATATTCACTTGTCCATATGGCACTTTTGCTTTCTCTAGGATGCCTTTTGGGTTGTGTAATACACCGGCTACATTCCAGCGGTGTATGATGGTCATTTTCACCGACATAGTGGAAGACATTTTGGAGGTGTTCATGGACGATTTTAGTGTTGTGGGGGATTCATTTGATGAGTGCTTGAATAATCTTGATAGGGTGTTGGCCCATTGTGAAGAAACCAATCTTGTCCTCAATTGGGAGAAATGCCACTTTATGGTGGAAGAAGGAATAGCTCTTGGGCATAAAATTTTGAAGCATGGTATTGAGGTAGATAAAGCAAAGATCGATATGATTTCAAGGCTCCCTCCCCCACATCTATCAAGGGAGTTCGAAGTTTTCTTGGGCATGCGGGGTTCTACCGGAGATTTATCAAAGACTTTTCATAGGTAGTGAATCCCTTGTGCAAGTTGTTGGAAAAAAAATGCTAAGTTCGCGTTTGATGACAAGTCTATGCAAGCCTTTGAACTTCTCAAGCATAAGTTGACCACCACTCCTATCATTACCGCGCCTAATTGGATCTTGCCCTTTGAACTCATGTGTGATGCGACTGATGTTGTTGTTGGGGCGGTTTTGGGTCAAAGAGTGAACAAAATGTTTCATCTGGTGACAATGCGAGCAAGACAATGAATGATGCTCAAGTGAACTACACGGTGACCAAGAAAGAACTTTTGGCTATTGTGTTTGCTATGGAAAAATTCCGGCCGTATCTTATGGGTGCTAAGGTTATTATTCATACCGATCATGCCGCACTACGGGACTTGATGACAAAGAAGGACTCCAAACCTAGACTGATGCGATGGGTCTTGTTACTTCAAGAGTTTGATTTGGAGATTGTGGATAGGAAGGGTAGTGAGAACCAAGTGGCGGGCCACTTGTCCCACTTGGAGGAGGAGGGGAGATCGTGATGGCCTAGAGATCAACGATTCATTACCTGACGAACAACTCCTTTCGGTGTCGATGAATGATATGCCATGGTTTGCGGATGTTGCTAATTTCCTTGTGACTGGTATAATCCCGTGTGAGCTCTTTTCTAACCAAAGGAAGAAGCTCAAGCGGGATAGTTTGGATTTCTATTGGGATGAGCCGTACTTGTTTAAGATTTGCACGGATGGTGTGATCCGAAGGTGTGTCCCGAAGGAAGAGCAATTGAGTATCTTGGAGGCTTGTCATTCCTCTCCCTATAGTGGCCATCATGGCCGGGCTAGGACGACCTCTAAAGTTCTTAGTTGTGGGTTTTATTGGCCAACTTTGTTAAAAGATGCGGGAGATTTAGTGAAGAGATGAGACGAATGCCAAAGAACGGGCGGAATTTCGAAGAAAGATGAGATGCCTCTCAATACTATCCTTGAGGTTGATATTTTTGATGTATGGGGCATTGATTTCATGGGCCCATTTGTTAGCTCTTGTGGGAACACTTATATTCTTGTGGCGGTTGACTATGTTTCAAAGTGGGTTGAAGCCGTAGCTTTGCCCAACAATGAGGCCTGGAGTGCTGTTACATTTCTTAAGAAGAGCATTTTTACAAGGTTTGGTACTCCTCGGGCAATCATAAGTGCTGGGGGATCTATTTTTGCAATAGAGCTTTCGACACTTTGCTTTCAAAGTATGATGTCAATCACAAAGTTTATACTCCCTATCATCCTCAAGTAAGTGGTAAATTTGAAGTCTTCAACAGGGAAATCAAAAGCATATTGTCAAAGACAGTCAATGCACATAGGACCGATTGGTCAAAGAAGTTGGATGACGCTCTATGGGCTTATAGGACTGCTTACAAGACTCTGATTGGTATGTCTTCGTATCGGTTGGTGTTTGGGAAAGCTTTCCATTCTACCGGTTGAGTTATAGCACAAGGCCATGTGGGCTTTGAGGAAGCTAAATCTTGAGTGGGATGTTGCAGCCAATCTTCGTGTAGAGCAGCTCAATGAACTTGATGAATTCAGATTCCATGCCTACTCCAGTTCATCCTTGTATAAGGACAAGATGAAGTACCTTCATGATAAATATGCTCGTGGAAAGGAGTTCAAAGTAGGTGATTTGGTTCTCTTGTTCAACTCCCGGTTACGTCTGTTTCCGGGAAAGCTCAAGTCAAAATGGAGTGGACCTTTTGAAGTGGTGTGTGACCCCGTTTGGTGCTCTTGATTTGAAGAACAAAAATGGTGAAGTCTTCAGAGTTAATGGCCATCGGGTCAAGCATTATCTTGAAAAAATTGATGACAGCCACGTGGTTGCACTTCTTCATCTCAAATGATGTGAGGGTAACCTGCGTCGTACCGCGACATTAAATTAGGAGCTTCTTGGAAGGCAACCCATATGTTTTTCTTCTTGTTTTCTTTGATTTTTTTGTAGTATAGGATTGATTTTTGGGCTAACTAGTTGTGAGATATTACAGGGTTGTGTTGATGCAGTGCAGGACTTAGTGGAAAAAAATGCCAAGTCTCTGAAGTTGTTAATGCGGCCGCACTACATTTAGTGCGGGCCGCACTGGTGAGGGTGAAATGTAGACCTATCTGAAGTTTGTCACTGCGGCCGCACTACATTTTGTACGGTCCGCGGTGGACCACTGCGTCTGCAGTCCATTTTATGTGGCCCGCAGTGTGTTGCCTCCTCAAGCTTGAAAATAGTTGTGCAGTGCGGACCACGGTCCATTTTGTGCAGCCCGCACTGGTTGGTGAGACTGGGCCCTAGGTTTTTTTTATTAATAGGGCCTGAGGCCCTCCTTTTACCTTTTTCGAACCCTAACTCTTAGAACTAATAGAAGCACTGTTCATCATCTTTTCTCCTCGTAACTAACTGCTTGGAATCATTATTCTTCATTTCAGCTCATAGCTAGTACCATTACATCCCTTTACTTGTTCAATTTTGTTAATTTCTTTTAATTTTTGTTTTTCCTGCTTCCTTTTCTATGTTTCCCGTATTTTCCTCAATCGATTAGATTATGGTTGTTAATTTCTTGATTAGAGTAGGTTCATGTAGTTAAAAACAATGGGAAATCACGTAAGGACATGAATCAGGTGTTAATTAATCTTAAAATCAAAAATCCATGGAATCCTTACTTAGTGCCACAACCGGGCACTCGGTGCGGACCACGGTCATTTCTGTGCGGTCCGCGGTGCCTTTGTACGGTCCACAGTAACATTTTGTGCAGACCGCACTGCTAATTGTTCTGATAGCTGAACCTTGGGGACTGCAGCCACACTACATTTTGTGCGGACCGTAGTGGCCCCTGTGCGGCTGCACTACCTTTTCTGCAGTCCGCACTGCCTTGAGTGGGTAGTCTGAACCCCACCTCTGTGCGGACCGTGCTACCATTTTGTGCAGACCGCAGTGGCCCATGTGCGGCCGCACTACCTTTTGTGCGGTCTGCACTTCCTTGATACAGAGAGTGGGTAGTCTTAACCCCACCTCTGTGCGGACCGCACTACCATTTTATGCGGACCTTAGTGGCCCCTGTGCGGCCGTACTACCTTTTGTGCGGTCCGCACTGCACACCTTTTACAACTGTATGTTTCTTTTCTATAATTCTGTTTCTTGACTGCTGCAACTAAAACTAACAAGTTCATTTGGATTGTGTTTGCAGACAATGGTGAAATAACGAGGTAAAGGATCTAAACAACCGGGAAGAGGAGGATCCTCCCGGGGAGGGAAACAAAAAATGATTAAACTCACTCCCCAAGCCATGCAAAACATCAAAAACATGAGGAAGATGATTAAAGCAGCTAATAGAGCCATTGACATGTCGGGGAGTGAGTACGAGCCCTCCTAGGAGATTTCTTCAGACTCCGTGCTAGAATACATCCTTGACTGGCCGAAGAGGAACAGACTAAGAGACACACCTCCCGCATCCCCCACTGCCCAAGCGTCAATGAATGTATCTTCTGGGTCGTCTGAGGGCTCAGCAGCAGGTAGTAGGGAATACTCCACCTTTCCCACAACTTCATTATCCGGAGAGGGTACAGTGGGAGATGAGGAGGAAGTAGGAGGAGAAGAAGTAGTTGGAGAAGGTGGTGAACCTCAGGTTGGCGGGGTAGCTAGAACTAGGAACCCGAGGCATGAAAAGACCGGTTCGTGAGAAAAGTTGCATACCATAAATTCTGGGAATGGTGGCCGGTGAGGTAGTTGATCCCGGAGAGGAGTTTTGTGGATAGGGACTTGCTACCTCACAACCCCAATGTGAGGAGGCAGTTTAGAACAAGAGTAGGCTGGGAACATTTTCTAGATGAGTGTGTGGATACTAATGAACACTTGGTCAAGGAATTCTGCACCAACGTTGCCCACATCAAAAAGGACTCCAAGGTGACCAAGGTTCGAAACTTGAAAGTGCTGTTTGACAGGAAGACAATAAACGATTACCTTGGATTCAATGAGGAGGATGAGACCCTATACATGGCAAAGATGGAAATGGGCGAGGAGGTCCGTCCCTGGCTAGCACAATACCTAGCAATCCCGGGTACCACCCCTGACTGGTTGACTGCGGGCGTCAAGATTCTAAGACGTAGTCTGAATTTAGAGGCATGGGGGTGGGAGACATTTGTATGTAGCAGGTTGGACCCCACGACACATGACAACTCCCTACCTCTTCACTGGGCAGTTTTGGTGGCGTCGATCATGGCGGGGTACCCAATAAATGTAGGAAGTGTGATATCAAGAATTATTACAATTGTGGGTGCTGAGCATGACATAAACTACCCGTTCCCTAGATTTCTCACTATGTACTTCCGGGATCTGAAAGTGGAAAAGAGGCCCTTCGACATCAAAGTCAAAGCAAAGGCCCCTTTTTCCTGGTACAACATGCAGGGGGATGATAACCCCAAGAGCAAGAATTTCAAGGGTACAGTTACTGCTCCAACTGGCCAGTCTGAAGAGCCAGTTGTGGTAGTGACTCCTGCTGAGCCTGCCTCTACTTCCACTGCTATCCCTCCTGGTCCATCCACCTCAGTGGACCTGGAGATTCCATCCTCCCGTGCACATCCTATTACTGCCCACCGACTGAGCCAAACACTTCTTATTATAAACGACTGGATGCAGACAGCGTCATCCAAGTTGTCCACTCTCACTACCATAGTAGAGGCTCAGTCGACACCTCCACCCCCACAGGTTCCCTAGTCGATAGAGGATGCTCTCAAGGAGGTTTTAGATAACCAGAAGAAAATCCTCGACACTCAAATGGTGCTCACAAAGGTAGTTGTTTCTCACAGCTAGTCTCTCAAGGAGCTTGCTAGGGAGCACAAGAAATTGAGGAAGACGCGGGCTTCCAAGGAGTCCGTGAAGGCGCTAAGGGTTGATGTTGACCGGTTGAAGGCAGACCAACTACCTTTGGACTTATTTCTCGATGATCCTATGCTAGCAGCTCATCCCTATCCAGAGCAATCATAGAGGCCTCCAAAGAGAAAGAGGATGATTCCCAGAGCGGACGATGCAGTCATCCAATTGGCAGACCCACCGGAGGCCTCCTCCAATCAGCCATAGGATTCATCTCAGGAGCCTGTCCAGACTCAGACCCAGGTCCTAGTAGCAGTAGAGCAGCAAGCCACAAGGAACCAGTCTGAGGTTCCCGAGCATACTGCGGACCCAAGGACCACTCATGAGCCCATGCAGACAGACGGGTCATAGGGATTTTCTATATCCTTTTCTCTTTCATTTTGGTGCTTTATTTGGTTTAGTTGGCATTGGGGACAATGCCGGCTTTCATTTGAGGGGGTAGGCCCTACTTTTTATTCATTCAGATGATTGTATATATATTTGATACCTTTTTATACTTTCTTTATCTTTTCATCTTTGGGTTGTATATAATTTTAACATTTCGTTACATTTATCACACTTTTACTTTACTTTGGGCCTGTATATAAAGTTATGCTACATTGTACATATTCATTCCATCTATTGTATATTCAAATCCTCTCTTGTATATATTCATTCTACTTTCTGCAAATTTTTTGTTCTTAGCTTCTTATTTATGATTCGTAGCTTCTTGTTTTGAAAGTTTTGTAAGCCTTTGATTTTCTTAATACCACGATTCTTTCCAAAGGTGGAGTGTTGTGTGAACCGGGTGGCTCTTCCCAATGATGGATGACGTGATAACCTTCTTAAGGGTTTGCGTTCGTTTTTCTTTTTGATTTTAGTAGTTAGTGGTTAAGGGTGCCTCAAGCAAAGCTTCACATGGGCCTAGCACATTTGCCTTTGATCTTATGGTCAAAAATAAATTGTTGTGTTTAGGATGGTGAAAGTCGTGGCCTTGAGACTCTTGTGTTGGCCGATAATCATCAAGTGGTTTTTCGGGACCATTGTGTGCTCAAATCTTATCTAAGGTTGTTGTGGGCCCCCGACTCTATGTCTTTAGCGATCCCATAGCTGATGTGGTGAGTAATTACATTGCAAGTCCAAGTCCCGAGCCATTGGTCTAGAACTTGCCCTGAATGTTTGTTGAGGCAAAATCCTAAGTGAATTTTGACTTGAGATATGATTATAGGCTCTCCTTGGTCCAAATGATAGCTTGAACACTTCCATAACCTACCAACGATAAGATCCCTAGTCAACTCTTTTGAGCCTTAGATCTTTTTCCTTTAAAACCCATAATACAAGCCTATACCCATTTTAAAAGATACCCTCTCTTGGCACCCGATCTTTCCTTAACACATGTCAAAAGTATAAGTTTGGTGGGAGAGACGAGGATTGCAACAAAGTGGTAAAAATGCACAAAAATGAAGAAAAGGAAAAAAAGAAAGAAAAGCAAAAAGACAAAAAGAATGTTCAATATGAAAGAGAATAAAAAGGGATTCAAGAAAAGCAAAGAATGAAAAGTGTGGAAAGTTGAAAAAAAGGTGAAAAGCTTTGAAATGTATAAGAAAGAGTGACAGTGTGTCTCTCCAACTCCTTAGGAAGAAGTAAAATGACTAAAAGAGTCAAGTGAATATGTGCCAAATGAAGCAAAAGAAGTATTTAAGGGAAGATGAAACCTAATTAGACCAAACATTTCCTACCCTGAACCAAAAGCCTTCACCATGACTCCACAAAAGCCCTATATGATCTTGATTTGAATGAAACTTACATGAGTGGTGACTTACATAAGGGGCAAGCATATGGTACTTAGAGCCGGACTTGTGACTCTTTTTCTTGAGAGAGATGAGTGAATCCATTGACCTTGTTTTGAGTGCCACTATTCTAAAGGTGAGGTTTGCTTAGGGAGAGTTGAGGATGTGTGAGTTTGGGTTCCACAATGACCAAAGTAATAGAAAGAGTTTTTTGATGTGTTGAGTCAACTCTTGATGCTCTTGTGTCGCACTCAATCCATGGTGTTTAAAAGAGTAAAAGTTGTTAATGATTCATTTGTATTGAGGGCAATTGTAAGTCCCAATTGAGGCTAGATGAGGTCACTTTAGGACAACTGAAATTTTCTTGGATGTTCTCTTAAGGGGTGAGTCTTATTTTGTTTGCTTGAGGAAAAACAAATGCTTAAGTTTGGGGGAGTTGATAACTAGGGATTTTGATACCTTTTATACTCCTTCTTGCTTATGTTTTGATTAGGAATTTGTACAAAATAGTCCCAAAAGGCTCACAAGTTGTGGTTGATTGCAGGTTTGATCAACAAAGTAACAAGATGTCAAATATCATCTCAAAAGGAGTGAAACTTGCACAAGTGCCAAAGACAAGACAAGCTCAGGCAAAATAGGCCCAGTACGACCACACACCATTCTGTGCGGTCCGCACTAGGAGATTCAGAGAGGTTGATTTCCAGGCAAAGATGAAATGCGGATGCACTAGGTTTTGTGCGGTCCGCATTGAAGGCAATGCAGCCGTACTCGATTTAGTGCGGTCCGTAGAACCCAAGATCAGAGAGGTGCCAGATTTGAGTATTGAAGCCTATGCGGTCCGCGATCCATTTTATGCGGACCGCACTAGAAGCCTATGCGGTCGCAGTCCATTATGTGCGATCCGCATTGCCCAAGTGCAAAGAGCTATATTTTCAAGTTCAGAGCCCTAGTGCGGCCACACACCATTTTGTGCGGTCCGCACTAACCCCGCAGGGGCATTTTTGTCTAGAATTTTAAGCTTAGTATAAATAGCTTCTTTTCCTATTTTTAGGGTATTAGATAGTTTTGTAACGTAGCTGCGCTCGTGGGTTTGACTTTCTTAGCCATTTTGGACAATTTTATCTACTTTTCATCATTGAATCTTGTTATTTACCTTAGTGATTAATTAATATGAGTTGTTCTTCATTTATTTCTTGTTTTTCTTATTTAATTATGAGTAGCTAGACCCATAAGCTAGGGTTGTGGCTCAACCCTAGTGTGGGTAATTGATGGGTCTTGTATTTTAGGGCTAGATTGACTATGGGTGTTTGATATTTGGGCCAATTTCATGGTTAATTGCTGAATTAGTGGTTGCAAACACTAGTTTGTGTTTAGTTGAATAGATCTCTTCTTGAGAAAGAGAGCCTAAGTCTCCGAAATTGGTCCAACAAGGAATTGGGGCATACTCAATAGATTTATAACCCCAATTAAAGGGTTAAACCTCGAGAGAGTAATACCCGACTTGAACCCTAGTTGCTTGTGCAAATTTGCATACCTAATTGGTCTTGAGAAAGTCAATTCGGGCAAAATCACTCGAACCACCGAGAGGTGTACAGTGGGTAATATCGTGCAACGGTTATATCATACTCCCCAATTATGCCAATCGTGTCTTAGATTTAATTATCCGTCAATTAACCACCTAGGTAAAAGTCATTACCCTAGTGCCTTTTAAACCATTTGAACAACCCTTTTTAGATTAACTCTTAGCTTAATCTAGTTGCAGTTACCATTTGTAGTTGATAATAGTAGAAGTAAAACAAAAACCCCAAAAATGATTAGAAGTGTAATTTAGAACACCTACGCAATCCTAAACTAGATAGATGCTCAATTCTAAATTCTAGCTCTCTATAGAAATCGATCACGACCCTAAATCGGGTAAAAGTTGCTCCGACCCTCTCTCACTACTCAATAGTAGTGCGGAGTAGGCTGCGATCACGTAAGCCATAATACCTGAAATGAAGCTGCTCATAGCCTCAAACTGCTGAACGGAGTGCTAGAGCTCAAAACGACTGGTCGGGTAATTACAGTAAACGATCAATGCATGTGAGGTACCTGGGAGTTCCTCTAAGTACTAAAAGACTATCAGTGGTACAATGTCAACTATTGATAGAAAAGATGCTGGGAATAATTCAGTCATGGACTGTCAGATTCTTATCTTATGTAGGCAGAATTCAACTTATCAAGAGTTTATTGTTTTCTAGACAAGTATTTTGGTCACAAGTGTTCATGTTGCCAAAGAAATTGATCCAAGTAATAGAGAGTATATGCAGGAGATTCCTATGGACTGGAGGGGTAGAAGACACAAAGAAAGCATTGTTGGCTTGGGACAGATTATGCTGGCCAAAAGTAGTTGGAGGTTTGAATATACTGGACATAGGAATCTGGAATAAAACGTTTATATGTAAGCTACTTTGGAACCTTAGCAAAAAGGAAGATAAAATGTGGATACAAAGGGTGCACCTCTACTACAAAAGATACATGACTGTAGGTGGAACCCCAAAGCAAGCATCATGGGTGGTTCAAAAGATACCGAAGGCAAATAAGCAAGTTGAGGAAGCTGGGCCAACAGAAGAAGAATTTATGCAGATGGACAAGTTTTCAACCAAAGCAATGTATTTGAAGCTTAGAGGAGAATTTACTAAAGTTTCATGGAGGAGAATTACGTGCAACAATGCAGGACTGCCTAAGTGGAAGTTTATGCTACTAATGGCTGCTCACAGAAGATTGCTAACACGAGATAGACTAAACAAATGGGGCTGTGTTGAGAATATAGTGTGCATACTATATAACAAAGCAGAAGAAACCATTGAGCATTTGTTTTTTAAATGTTCATACTCAGCAAGAATATGGAGAACACTACCGCAGTGGCAATGACTACAGAGGCAGGTGATGGAATGGGGGAAAGAGTTAGAATGGGCTGCAAGTCATTAGAAAGGAAGGAGCTCTACAGCAGAATTGTACAGAATTACCATAGCTGGTACAGTCTATTGCATATGGCAAGAGAGGAACTCAAGGATATTCCAAGAGAAATAGAGGAACATTGAAGCAATTGTTCGACAACTAGTTCAAGAAATTCATGGTCAAGGTAGCATGATACAAAGGTTGAAGAAGAGATTATTAGTTCTTAATTACTATCCTAATGGCTATATGGATATGTAATTAGGATAGTAGTTAGAAGACATAGTATTGAGAGGTACAGTTTGAATCTGGGATTTGTGTCCAAGATCAAACTAAAGAATGGGAATGTTTTGTAAATATTACTTGGTAAATAAAAATGTTTAGTTACTAAAAAAAATGTTCATGTTTAGTAAATTACTCTACCTACACAAGTTTTGTTTACAAAATATATACATTCCACCTTAAAAGGCTCCCAATCCATTATTAATGCCTTCGATTAAGGGATTTAGTTACACCCTTTACCTTTTTTTCTCTTCTTCTCTTTCTTTATTTTTCTGATGCACTATACTAATCGTGAAGTGAAATATCATTAAAACATCCAGGGGATGCAAGTTACGAAAAGAAGAGACATAAAACTTATAAAGCTAAGGAGTGAAAAATTCCAGGAAGTGATCTGAGTTATTTACAGGGTAAAGGTTAGCTCAATTAAAAAGGTTAACCAAACAAAGTATAATTTTATTATTTTTCTGATGCACTATACTTCGGTTCGCTGGGTCAAAGAAATCATAGAAGAATGGAGAAAAGGAGATAAAGAAATTATGGAAACAAAGGTGCTTCAGGTGCAGAACAGATACATTATAACCGAGAAAATTACCAACATATGAAGAGGAACTCATGCCACTACTCCAACGATCTGTATAACTTGGCTTGTCTTGATGAGAACCAAATGAATTTGAAGGTGGGATATTTTCCGGAAAAGCATGAGAAGTACCATCATCAATTAGAGAATTAGATCTGGACAGAATTAGACGAAGCAGAAATCCAAAATAGATGAACCTGGGTCCATTCATATTGGATGAATTTTGAATAACAAATCATCTAAATTAAAAGAGACTGAAAAAATCCCAAAAGCTTATGTCATAGGCTTGTAAACCTTATCTACAACTTTCATACATTATTTATACCCAGTTATATACAACTACAATATCATACAACTTAAACACAATTTTTATACAAATTTTATACAATATGTCTTTTGTATATTTTGTATCTGATTTATACAAAGTAAAAACAAGTTTCATACAACTAATTATATATTAGGAAAATTTCATAAAGCACTATCTTTTAGTAGTAATTAGCCATCTATAGATACCATTTGCTATATTACGGATTATAGATACCTTTTATGTGGTTATAAGATGTATTTGATGTATTTAAGCTATTGTATTCATGAATACAATAGCAAAAATAGGCATGAATCAAGGAAGTCCAGCTAATCAGTTGTTGTATTCGAGTGTATTCGACTGTATTCATGGAGTGAAACATGGGATTACAGCTGGACAGGTTATTGTATTCGACTGTATTCACGGCGTGAATTAGGGGAATACACTGTTTTTAAAATGGAAAGTGAATCAATTAACATAATAGACTCCTAATATAACTCGACAAACTCAATTATAACACATAAATTTTGTATTTTCAGTTATAAAAAAGATTCTCAACCGAAAATACCCCAAAACATAGAAATCTTCAGAGAAATTATATAATATATCTGAATACATAAATTATATTAATTAAAAAAACTTATGAATACATTCATGGCATATAGCGAGACAGTGGATACAATGAAATACATACAATACAACGGGATACATTGAAATATAATGAGAAAAAAGACAGTGAATACAATAAAATACATGGAATACAACGAGACACATTGAATTACAATGAAAAAAAAGACAATGAATACAATGAAATACATGAAAATACATTGAAATATATTAACAGAAAATCAAGTTGCTCAGCCCCAAACTCCATCGTCTTTGTTTAAGAACAAAGCAACCGGATTATATGTCGGCGGGTGCTGTTTTTGCAATCTTTAGGTTGCCAATGCCATTTAGTATAAAAATTATTAGGTCTACCATTCTCAGAACAACGAAAGCCTTTATCCAAAAACTTACAATCCTTTGATTTATATAGTGGATAACTTTCATCCCAAACCCAATTCCCATAAAAAATATCACAACTTTCTGCTCCCTTTTCCAAAAAATCCAACTTTTCAGTCTTGTTATATGGAACAGACGATCCATTGAGCCTAATCCACGTAGCAAACAAGGATGTTTGCTGATACAAATGAGGCCCTTTGTTTACTTTTCTGTAATCCAACAAAAACAGACACAAGAAGAAGCAAACAGTGAAGAAAAAACAGCCAAGTACACCTGGTGATGGCTCAAAAAGTTTCAAGCATTTGAATTTCTTGAAAATTTTAAATTGGGTCATTCTGTTGAAGAATCTAGGAGATGGGCTTTGCACAAATCCTGTCACGACCCGGTTTACCTACCTTCGGGAGTCGTGATGGCTCCTACTAGTGAAAGCTAGGCAAGCCAACCAACTGAATTATTTACCTTGTTTCCATTTTAAATCCGTTAACAATTAAGAACTAATAGTTATTAATCAACAAAATTTAATAAGCGGAAGATTTAATTTCAAGTTTTAACAACACTGCTAATACAATTCCATAACAAATCTACCCAATACTGCTGTCACAACTTCACAGACTGTCTAAGAGTACTACAATTAAAGGTCTGAAATAAATAATACAACACTGTCTTTGGGAATATAAAGAAACATGAATAATAGATGTAAGGAGACGCCAAGGCCTGCGGATGCTTTCAGGACTATATCGGGTTGCTTGATGAATGCGAAGCAGCAATCTCACTGCGGTCCGAAGTCTACAACACTGGGATCTGCACAAAAGACTGCAGAGTCTAGTATCAGCACAACCGACCCCATGTGCTGGTAAGTGCCTAGCCTAACCTCGGCGAAGTAGTGACGAGGCTAGGACAAGACTACCAAATAAACCTGTGCAGTTATATAATATACAACGAAAAGTAAAGCAGGAATAAACAAAAAAAATGGGAGGGGAAAACATGCTTCGGGGAATAACATGTAAAAATAGAATATCAAGAGAATTATAAAGGGATCTAAAATCCAACCACTAACAAGAATAAGGAAAAACAAAGGCAGATTTCACTTTCTTTTCACATCTTGTTGCAGGCGTGCAACCCAATCCCATTTCCTGTATCTCGTGGCAGGTGTGTCACCCGCTCCCATTTCATGTATCTCGTGGCAGGCGTGCCACCCGCTCCCAATTCATTTATCTCATGGCAGGCGTACAACCCGCTCCCATTTCATTATATCATGTAGTAGGCGTACCACCCGCTCCCATTTCATTTTATCTTGTAGTAGGCGTACCACCCGCTCCCATTTCATTATATCTTGTGGTAGGTATACCAGTCCCTCCCAGTTACAAGCCAACAATAATCACAAGGAACCTCGGCAAGGGAACAAGAGCTATATAACAACTTCCCGACAAGCGAACAATGATATTTCAACAACATCCCGACAATGGAACAATACTATCAAAACAAACATCCCGGGAAGGGATCATTAATATCAAACAAACATCCCGGTAAGGGAACAATGGTAATAATAACATATGAAGCGCAATAAACCACACCAGAGTTATAACAATTATAATACAAGACTCACGCGCATGCTTAACACCAACGTATAGACACTCGTCACCATGCCTATACGCCGTACTCCACAATTAACATGTAACAAATAAAACACAACTCCTAATCCCTCAAGCTAAGGTTATACCAAACACTTACCTCGATGCCACGAACACAATTCACGTTTCAATTATAGCTTTACCCCTTGATTCCACCACCAATTCGCTCGTATCTAGTCACAAGTTACTTAATTACATCAAGAAACGCTAAATGAATCAACCCCAATGCATGAAAATGAGTTTTCCAAATTTTTACCCAAAAGTCAAAAATCGCCTTGGGCCCACATGGTCAAACCCGAGGTTCGAACCAAAATCCGATTACCCATTCCCCCACGAACCCAAATATATAATTTATTTTGAAATCGGATCTCAAATCAATGTCCAAATTCCCAATTTTTTAAAAACCTAGGTCCTACCCAAAACACCCAATTTCCCCCATGAAAATCATTGATTTTGAGTTGAAATCATGTGAAAAGATGTTAATGATTGAAGAAAATGAGTTAGAAATCACTTACCAATATTTTGGAGAAGAAAGGTTGTTTGAAATATCGCCTCTTATGTTTTTGGAGATTGGAAAATGAAAAATAACTGAAAATCCCATTTAAATATACCCCTCTTAGACCCGCACAACTCCCGTGTGGACTGCAGTGACATGCTTTAGTATTGTGGCCATAACTTTCTCTACAGATGCCCAAATTGTGATGTCTTTAGCTTTCTGGAAACTAGACACAAAGGCTACAAGTTTCGTTTTTGAATTATCTCCAAATTCCTTGTAGATCAAAAGATATAGGCTTCTGAAGTCGGACCAGTGACATCTTTCTTCACCGCGGACTGCACAAAATCTAGTGCGGCCGCATAGGCCCCTCCACGGCAGCACTCCATTTTGTGCGGACCGCACTGGTTTGTTCAGAGGCCTTCCACTTCTCTGAACCTGCAACAACTATGTTTTAAGACATTCCGGAACCTACCCGAAACTCACCCGAGCCCTCGGAACTCCAAACCAAGTGTGCATACTAACTCAAAGACATCATATGAATCTACTCGTGCGATCACATCATCAAATAACATGTAAAATCATGAATTAAACCTCAAAACTCAACATTTCCATCAAGAACTCTCAAAGTTCATAACTCTTCAACCGGAAGTCCAACTCACATCAAATAAACTACGATTTTCACCAAATTTCACAGTTATCTTTCAAATACTATAACAAGTTTGTACCGGGCTCCGTAACCAAAATACGGGCCCGATAACAATGGTTTTAAATATTAATTCTTTTCTTCATTTCTTAGATAATTCAGTAAAATAATTTCTTTTAAAAATTGATTTCTAAGGCTTGGGACCTCGGAATTCATTTTCGGGCATACACCCAAGTCCCATATTTTACTGCGGACCTCCTGCTATCATCGGAACATGGATCCGGGTCTGTTTGCTCAAAATGTTGACCAAAGTCAACCATAATCAAATTTTAACTCTAGAAATTTCTATTTCTCATATTTTCACATAGAAGGCTTTCCGGATATAGGTTCGGACCACGCACGTAAATCAAGGTGAGGTAAAATGAGGTTTTTAAGCCTCAGAACACTGAATTTACTTGCAACACAAGTGATTACCTTTTGGATCATCACATTCTCCACCTCTAAAACAACCGTTCGTCCTCGAATAGACATAAGAAGGAAGTACCTGAGTCGGAAAAAAGATGGGGATAATAGCCTCCTTTTACCGAAGTCGGACCAGTGACATCTTTGTTCACCGCGGACTACACAAAATCCAGTGCGGCCGCATAGGCCCCTCCACGGCAGCACTCCATTTTGGGCGGACCGCATTGGTTTGTTCAGAGGCCTTCCACTTCTCTGAACGTGCAACAACTATGTTTTAAGCCTAAGACATCCCGAAACCTACCCGAAACTCACCCGAGTCCTCGGAACTCCAAACCAAGTGTGCATACTAACTCAAAGACATCCTATATACCTACTTGTGCGATCACATCATCAAAATAACATGTAAAATCATGAATTAAACCTCAAAACTCAACATTTCCAGCAAGAACTCTCAAAGTTCATAACTCTTCAACCGGAAGTCCAACTCACATCAAATAAACTCCGTTTTTCACCAAATTTCACAGTTATCTTTCAAATACTATAACAAGTTTGTACTGGGCTCCGGAACCAAAATACAAGCCCGATAATAATGGTTTCAAACATTAATTCTTTTCTTCATTTCTTAGATAATTCAGTAAAACAATTTCTTTCAAAAATTGATTTCTAAGGCTTGGGACCTCAGAATTCATTTCCGTGTATACGCCCAAGTCCCATATTTTACTGCGGACCTCCTGTTATCGTCGGAACATGGATCCGGGTCCGTTTTCTCAAAATATTGACCAAAGTCAACCATAATCAAATTTTAACTCTAGAAATTTTTATTTCTCATATTTTCACATAGAAGGCTTTCCGGATATAGGTCTAGACCACACACGTAAATCAAGGTGAGGTAAAAAGAAGGTTTTTAGGCCTTAGAGCATTGAAATTACTTGCAACACAAGTGATTACTTTTTGGGTCATCACATTCTCCACCTCTAAAACAACCGTTCGTCCTCGAATAGACATAAGAAGGAAGTACCTGAGTCGGGAAAAAGATGGGGATAATAGCTCCGCATATCAGACTCGGACTCCCAGGTCGATGCCTCAGTAGGCTGACCCCTCCACTGAACACGAACAGAAGGGAAATTCTTCGACCTCACTTGACGAACTTGCCTGTCTAGAAGAGATACTGGCTCCTCCTCATAAGACAAGTCCTTATCCAACTAGACAATGCTGAAATCTAACACATGGGATGGATCGCCGTGATACTTCCGAAGCATGGACACATGAAACACTGGATGCACGACTGATAAGCTCGGTGGCAACACAAGTCTATAAGTCACCTCTCCCACTCGATCAAGAATCTCAAACGGGAAAATGAGCCTAGGGATAAGCTTGCCCTTCTTCCCAAATCTCATCACGCCCTTCATAGGCGACACTCGAAGCAATACCCGCTCACCGACCATGAATGCCAACTCACGAACCTTGCGGTCGGCATAACTCTTTTGCCTAGACTGAGCTGTACGAAACCTATCCTGACCTTGTCCAAGGCATCCTGAACCAGATCCGTACCCAATAACCGAGCCTCTCCTTGCTCAAACCATCCAACAGGAGACCGACATCACATACTATATAAAGCCTCATACGGAGCCATCTAAATACTCGACTGGTAACTGTTGTTGTAGGCAAACTCTGCTAAAGGCAAAAACCGATCCCACGAGCCTCCAAAATCAATGACACAAGCTCGGAGCATATCCTCCAAAATCTGAATAGTCCGCTCTGACTGCCTGTCCATCTGAGGATGAAACACTGTGCTCAACTCAACCCGTATGTCCAATTCTCGATGAACTACTCTCCAGAAATGGGAGGTAAGCTACGTACCTCGATCCGAAATGATAGACTCGGGCACACCATGAAGACGAATAATCTCCCAGATATAGATCTCAGCTAACCTCTCGGAAGAGTAGGAAACTGCCACAGGAATAAAATGCGCTAACTTGGTCAGCTTATCAATAATAACCCATACTGCATCGAACTTCCTCTGAGTCTGTGTGAGTCCAACAACAAAGACCATAGTGATACGTTCCCACTTTCACTCAGGAATCTCAATCTTCTGGAACAAACCACCAGGCCTCTGATGCTCATACTTAACCTGCTGACAATTCAAACACCGAGCCACATATGCTACAATATCCTTCTTCATTCTCCACTACCAATAATGCTACCCCAAATCCTGATACATCTTTGCGGGGCCCAGATGAATAGAGTACCGGGAGCTATGGGCCTCCTCTAAAATCAACTCTTAGAGCCCATCCACATTAGGCACACAAACTCGACCCTGCAATCTTGAAACTCCATTATCACCTAAGGTAACCTGCTTGGCACCTCCGTGCTGCACCGTATCTCTTAGGACACACAAATGGGGATCATCATACTGCCGATCATGGAAACGCTTCAATAAAGAAGAACGAGCGACCATGCAAGCTAACACATGACTGGGCTCAGAAATATCCAACCTCACAAACTGATTGGCCAAAGCCTAAACTTCCAAAGCAAGAGGTCTATCACCGACTAGAATATAAGCAAGACTGCCCATGCTGGCTGACTTCCTACTCAAAGCATCGGCCACTACATTGGCCTTTCCCGGATGATATAAGATGGTGATATCATAGTCTTTCAACAACTCCAACCACCTTCTCTGCCTCAAATTCAACTCCTTTTGCTTGAACAAGTATTGCATACTCTTGTTATCCGTGAACACCTCACATGCCACGCCATATAGATAGTGCCTCCAAATCTTCAACGCGTGAACAATGGCTGCCAACTCCAAATCATGAACTGTATAGTTCTTCTCATGAATCTTCAACTACCGTGAAGCATAGGCAATGAACTTCTTCGGATCAACCTGAATACCCTCTGTTGATACAACATGACCCAGGAATGCAACTGAACTCAACCGGAACTCACACTTTGAGAACTTAGCATATAACTGGATATCCCTCAAGGTCCGAAGAACCACTCTAAGATGTTGCTCGTGCTCCTCCTGGTTGCGAGAATATATTAAAATATCATCAATGAAGACTATCAGAACGAATCTAAGTAAGGCCTGAACACTCGGTTCATCAAATCCATAAAAGCTACTGGGGCATTTGTCAACCTGAATGACATCACCAAGAACTCATAATGCCCGTACCGAGTGCGAAAAACTGTCTTAGGGACATCAGATGCCCTAGTCCTCAATTGATGGTAGCCAGATCTCAGATCAATCTTCAAAAATACCTTGACACCCTGAAGCTGGTCAAACAAATCATCAACCCTCGGCAATGGATACTTATTCTTGATTGTAACCTTATTCAACTGCCGGTAATCAATACACATTCTCATTGATTCATCCTTCTTCTTAACAAACAACACCGGCGCACCCTAAGGAGAAACACTCGGCCTAATGAAACCCTTATCAAGCAAGTCTTGCAACTACTCATTCAACTCTTTCAACTCAGGCAGGGCCATACAATACGGCGGGATAGAAATGGGCTGAGTGCCTGGAGCCAAGTCAATACCCTTGTCAAGTGGCATACCCGATAGGTCTGAAGGGAATACCTCAGGAAACTCACGAACAACAAGCATATAATCAATAGAAGGAATCTCAGCACTAGAATTATGAACATATGCCAAATAGGCCAAACACCCCTTCTCGACCATACGCCGAGCCTTCACATAAGATATAATACTACGGGTAGAATGACCAGGAGTCCTTCTCCACTCTAAACGAGGTAAACCTGGTAAGGCTAAGGTCATAGTCTTGGCATGACAGTCCAAGATAGCATGGTAAGGTGATAACCAATCCATCCCCAATATGACATCAAAATCAACTATATCCAGAAGAAGCAAATCTACACGAGTCTCAAGATCCCCAATAACTACTATACAAGAACTATGGACTCGATCTACCACAATAGAATCACCCAACGGTGTAGACACATAAACAGAAGCACTCAAAGAATCACTAGGCATGACCAGATACGGTGCAAAATAAGATGACGCATACAAGTATGTAGACCCTGGATCAAATAACACTGAAGCATCTTTATCACAAACCAGAACCATACCTGTAATAACTATATTAGAAGCCTCAGCCTCAGGCCTGGCTAAAAGAGCATAACATTGGGAATGGGCCCCACCACCCTGAACTACATCTCCGGGATGGCCTGCTGCTGGCCTCCACCTCTAGCAGTCTAAGCTCCACCTCTAATAACTCTACCTCTACCTCTAGTACCTCTACCCCCACTTCTAGCTGGATGGGCAGGCTATGGAACACCTAGTGCCTGAACCATGGCACGGGAACCCTGATGGTGAGAGCTACTCGGTGCTCAAGGGCAATACCCAGCAATATGCCTCGTGTTGCCACAAGTAAAACAAGCCCTCAGCTTCTGGGGCTGACAACCCTGGAAACTCTGAAGTGGGGGTGCACTGATAGGAGCTGGTGGTGCACTGTATGACTGTTGATCGGAATACTGTATCTGAGGACCACGACCACTTGAAGCATCGTAAGAATCCTGAAGTGTTGACTAAAAAGGCCTGGGGGATTGCCTCTACCATATGAATCCCTACCTCCAGATGAGGTATCACTGAACCTGCCCGAATGACGGGGCCTCTTGTGCGACCCATAACCACCTCCCTATGACAGAACCATCTCCACTCTCCTGGCCACGTTGGCCGCCTCCTAGAAAGATATCTCACTCATAGTGTCCCTAGCCATCTGAAGACGAATCAACTGAATAAGTCCATCAATGAACCTCTTCACCCTCTCTCTCTCGGTGGGAAGTATGATAAGAGCATGACAAGCCAAGTCGATGAATCTAGTCTCCTACTGGGTGACAGTCATAAAACCCTGCTGAAGACGCTCAAACTGCCTCCGATAGGCCTCTCTCTAAGTGATAGGGAGAAACTTCTCCAGAAATAGCTGAGTAAACTGCTCCCAAGTCAAAGCTGGCGATCCGGCTGGTCTAGCCAAACAGTAATCCCTCAACCAGGTCATGGCGGATCCAGATAAGTGAAAAGTAGCAAAGTCGACCCCATTGGTCTCCACTATCCCCATGTTTCTGGGAACCTCGTGATAACTGCCTAAATAATCCTGGGGATCCTCACAAGATGCACCGCTGAAAGTGGTAGTGAAGAGCTTGGTGAAAATTACCCAACCTCTACAAAGCCTCCGAAGATGTAGTTGATCTATCACCGGTTGGTGCTGCCACACCCGGCTGAACGGCTCCAACTGGCTGAACTGCGAGAGTCTGAAACTAGGGAGCTACCTGCTCTGGAGTGCGAGTAGTAGGAGTCTGGGCTCCTCCTCCAGCCTGAGAGACGGTTGGTGCTACAGGAAGCAAGCCTGCCCGGGTGACACTCTCCATAAGACCCACTAGACATACCAGAGCATCCTAGAGTACGGGGGTAGCAATAAACCCCTCCAGGACCTGAGTTGGGCCCACTGGAACTGCGGGGGCCGAAACCTCATCATCAAAATCAACCTGAGGCTCCGCCGCTGGTGCTGCTGCTCGGGGCTGAGCTCTGCCCCTACCTCGGCCTCTATCACGACCTCGGTCTTGCCCTCTGTCCCTCGTGGGATCCGCTGCTGGGGGCTCGGGTTGCTGGTCAGTGGATGAGGAAGCGCGTGTTCTCGCCATCCGCGAAAGAACTGAGTAAAAATTCAATTAGCTTTGAGAAACCAAATTGCACTACAGGAAAGAATAAATGTGAGGTTTTTCCTAACTCTGTAGCCTCTAGGAATAAATACAGATATCTCCGTACCGATCTATCAGACTCTACTAAGCTTGTTTGTGAACTGTGAGACCCATGTAACCTAGAGCTCTGATACCAACTTGTCACGACCCGGTTTACCCACCCTCGGGAGTCGTGATGGCGCCTACTAGTGAAAGCTTAGCAAGGCAACCAACTGAATTATTTACCATGTTTCCATTCCAAATCCGTTAACAACTAAGAACTAACAGTTACTAATCAACAAAATTTAATAAGAAAAAGATTTAATTTCAAGTTTTAATAACACTGCTAATACCATTCCATAACAAATCTACCCAAGACTGGTGTCACAACTTCACAGAATATCTAAGAGTACTACAATTAAAGGTCTAAAATAAATAATACAACACTGTCTCTGAGAATACAAAAGAAACAGGAATAATAGATGGAAGGAGACACCAAGGCCTGCGGACGCCTGCAGGACTATCTCGGGTCGCCTGCAGGACTATCTCGGATCGCCTGATGAATGCGAAGTAGCAATCTCACTGTTGTCCGAAGTCTACAGCACTGGGATCTGCACAAAAGAGTAGAGAGTGTAGTATCAGCACAACCGACCCCATATGCTGGTAAGTGCCTAGCCTAACCTCGACGAAGTAGTGACGAGGCTAGGACCAGACTACCAAATAAACCTGTGCAATTATATAATATATGACGGAAAGTAAAGCAGGAATAAACAAATAAAGATGGGAGGGGAAAACATGCTTCGGGAAATAACAGGTAAAAACAGAATATCAAGAGAATTATAAAGGGATCCAAAATCCAACCACTAGCAAGAATAAGGAAAAACAAAGGTAGATTTCACTTTCTTTTCACATCTTGTTACAGGCGTGCAACCCCATCCCATTTCCTGTATCTCATGGCAGGCGTACCACCCGCTCCCATTTTATTTATCTCTTGGTAGGCATAACACCCGCTCCCATTTCATTATATCTTGTGGTAGGCGTACCACCCGCTCCCATTTTATTATATATTGTGGCAGGCGTACCACCCGCTCCCAGTTCATTATATCTTGTGGTAGGTGTACCACCCGCTCCCATTTCATTTTATCTTGTTGTAGGCGTATCATCCACTCCCATTTCATTATATCTTGTGGTAGGTGTACCACCCGCTCCCAGTTACAAGCCAACAATAATCACAAGGAACCCCGGCAAGGGAACACGAGCTATATAACAACTTCATGGCAAGGGAACAATGATATTTCAACAACATCTCGGCAAGGGAACAATACTATCAAAACAAACATCCCGACAAGGGATCATTAATATCAAACAAACATTCCGACAATGGAACAATGGTGATAATAACATATGAAGCGCAATAAACCACAACGGAGTTATGCCAATTATAATACAAGACTCACAGGCATGTTTGACACCAACGTATAGATACTCGTCACCATGCCTATACGTCGTACTCCACAATTAATATGTAGCAAATAAGACACAACTCCTAATCCCTCAAGCTAAGGTTAGACCAAACACTTACCTCGATGCCACGAGCATAATTCACATTTCAATTATAGCTTTACCCTTGATTCCACCACCAATTCGCTCGTATCTAGTCACAAGTTACTTAATTATATCAATAAACGCAAATGAATCAATCCTAATGCATGAACATGAGTTTTCCAAAGTTTTACCCAAAAGTCAAAAATTTCCCCCTGGCCCACATGGTCAAAACCCGAGGTTCGAACCAAAACCCGATTACCCATTCCCCCACGAACCCAAATATATAATTTGTTTTGAAATTGGACCTCAAATCGAGGTCCAAATCCCCAATTTTTGAAAAACCTAGGTCCTACCCAAAACACTTAATTTCCCCCATGAAAATCATTGATTTTGAGTTGAAATCATGTGAAAAGATGTTAATGATTGAAGAAAACGAGTTATAAATCACTTACCAATGTTTTGTAGAAGAAAGGTTGTTTGAAAAATCACCTCTTATGTTTTTTGGGTTTGGAAAAATGAAAAATAATTGAAAATTCCGTTTAAATATACCCCTCTCAGACCCCCTGTGCGGACCACACAAAATCGAGTGCGGTCGCACAGCTCCCGTGTGGACTGCAGTGACATGCTTTAGTAGTTTGGCCATAACTTTCTTTACATATGTCCAAATTGTGATTTCTTTAGCTTTCTGGAAACGAGACATGCAGGGTTACAACTTTCGGTTTTGAATCATCTCAAAATACCTTGTAGATCAAAAGATATAGGTTTCCGAAGTCGGAATAGTGAAATTTTTCTTCACCGCAGGACCACACAAAATCCAGTGCAGCCGCACATGCCCCTCCGTGGCAGCACTCCATTTTGTGCGGACCGCACTGGTTTGTTCAGAGGCCTTTCACTTCTCTGAACTTGCAACAACTATGTTTTAAGACATTCCGAAACCTACCCGAAACTCACCCGAGCCCTTGGAACTCCTAACCAAGTGTGCATACTAACTCAAAGACATCATATGGACCTACTCGTGCGATCACATCATCAAAATAACATGTAAAATCATGAATTAAACCTCAAAACTCAACATTTCCATCAAGAACTCTCAAAGTTCATAACTCTTCAACCGGAAGTCCAAATCACGTCAAATAAACTCCGTTTCCACCAAATTTCTCAGTTATCTTTCAAATACTATAACAAGTTTGTACCGAGCTCCGGAACTAAAATACGGGTCTGATAATAATGGTTTCAAACATTAATTCTTTTCTTCATTTCATAGATGATTCAGTAAATAATTTCTTTCAAAAATTGATTTATAAGGCTTGGGACCTCGGAATTCATTTTCGGACATACGCCCAAGTCCCATATTTTACTGCGGACCTCCCGGGATCGTCGGAACATGGATCCGGGTCCGTTTGCTCAAAATATTGACCAAAGTCAACCATAATCAAATTTTAACTCTAGAAATTTCTATTTCTCATATTTTCACATAGAATGCTTTCTGGATATAGATCCGGACCATGCACGTAAATCAAGGTGAGGTAAAAAGGAGGTTTTTAAGCCTCGGAATACTGAATATTCTTGCAATACAAGTGATTACCTTTTGGGTCATCACAAATCCGGTGGAAGGATGAGGAGATCAGAAATTTTAATGGGATGGGAGAAGAGAATGAGATGTATCAAAATAGAGAGAGAAAGAAAATAGTGTAACTGATTAGCGTATTTAGTGGCTTAGGGCTTGGAGGTAACCAAAATTAAATATTTTGCTATAAACCTTAAAAGGTATTTATAGAATATAATTTATTTAAATGGTATTTATTTAATATAAATAAGATGTTAACCTTTGCTATAGGAGGTAAAAATTCCTATATATTATACAACTTATCTACAACTTTCACACATTATTTATACCAAGTTAAATACAATTACAATAACATACAACTTAAATACATAATTTATACAATATATCTTTTGTATATTTTATATCTGATTTATAAATAGTAAAAACAAATTTCATACTACTAATTATATATTATACAACTTATCTACAACTTATTTATAATTTTCATACATTATTTCTACTCAATTATATATAACTACAATATCATACAACTTAAATATAATTTTTATACAATGTTGTTCAACTTTCATACAATAATTAAATAAACAAAAGAAAATTATATAAACAACACAATATATAAACAACAGAATACAATTTTTCTATAATTTTTTTATAATTTTACTACAGTTACGTAAATATAATGTATATCACGTCTTCTTCTTCGAATTTCAATATGAAATTCTACCAAAATCAAGTCTAATCTTCAAGCACGGACTCGCCCATAGACCTAATAAAAAACCAAGACAAACTAGTTTCGTTCGTAATTTATTGGATGAACGAAAAAAAAGAAAGAAGAAGAGGTAAATTCAAACAAAGCTTAACTTTTTTTCATCACAAGTATACTGTATGAACACCTTTTTCGTTAATTTCTTTGTAAGTATACATAACAACAACAACAACCCAATATATATGAAGGACAAAATACCTGATATAACTTTGACCATACAAAGGATATGATAATCATTTATGAATACTCTCTTGCCAAAAAGAATTAAGTTTCCAATTATTTCAGGCTTTAGAACATTTTACTTAAAATTCCAATAGCAGCACTCAAAAGATTACAAAATTTTGTCGCATTATAGCTGTCATCAAGTAACTTCCAAACATCTAATCAAACATAATCTTAATTACTACTTATAGTATACTTATGTTGTTAAATAACGAGTAACACCCTTTTACTCTTTATTTAACTTAGAGTTGCATGGAGTTGCAACAGCAAGCAGAGGAATTTTCCTGTGAATGGTTAAACCAGTACATTCAGTCATATCCAGATCTTGCCACTTTGGCAACTCCCAGTTAAAATTCTTCACAACATTTGCTAACACAAGCTCATTAGTAGCCATAGCAAATGAAATTCCAGGACATCCCCTTCTTCCTGCTCCAAATGGTATCAATCCAAAAGCATGCCCTTTAAAATCTATAGACGAATTCAAGAATCTCTCTGGCTTAAACTCTTCTGCATTATCCCAAATTGTAGGGTCTCTCCCTATAGCCCAACCATTAGTTATAACCATACTTCCAGCTGCAATTTCATAGCCCATTACTTTAGCATCTTCTCTTGCTTGGCGAGGAATTAGCAGACGAATCGGAGGATGTAAGCGCAGTGTTTCCTTAATTACTGCTTTTAAGTAATGCATTTTGTCTAAGTCATCCCCACATACTATTTCTTTTTTCCCTTTACCTATTTCTCTCACTTCATTCTGGAGTTTTTTCATGGCATTAGAATGCCTTAGAAGCTCTGTCATGGCCCATTCCAACACTGTGTAAGTTGTATCAGTTCCTCCCGCAAAGATGTCCTACGTACCAAAGACCAGTCATTTTGGTTAATAAATTAAATTACAAAACAAGAAGAATGACAGTCATGGATAGATTATAAAGATACATAAGTGATGTAATTTATCGCCAATGATACCACTATACCGCCAAATTAATGGTGTTATTGGTGATAAATCACATAATTTATGTCATCATTTGTAACGATCCGGCCGGTCGTTTTGAGAAGTAACGTTTCGTTCGGTGGCTTAAAGTCTCAAGCAGCATTGTATATCGTGTTATGACTTGCGTGCGTGACCGAGTTCAGTTATCGGATGATTCAGGGTTAATTTGGAAGAATGATTCTGGTTTTAGAAGTTTAAGCGGTAAGAGTTGATCGAAATTTGACTTTTGTGTAAACGACTCCGAAATGACGCTTTGATGATTCCAGCAGCTTCGTATGGCGATTTTGGACATAGGCGTGTGTCTGGATTTGGATTTGGAGGTCCGTAGGGTAATTTGAAGCATTTCGGCAATAATTGAAAAGTTGAAGTTTTGAAAGGTTGAGAGGTTTGACCGAGAGTTGACTTTGATGATATCGAGGCCGGAATGCAATTTCGAGAGTTGGAATAGCTTCGTTATGTCATTTGAAACTTCCATGCAAAATTTGACGTCATTCTAGGTTGGTTTGATAGGTTTTGGCGCGGGTTTTGGAAGTTAGAAGATTTGAAATTTCATTAAATCGATCCATGGTGCGATTCATATTTCTGTTGTTGTTTGATGAGATTTGAGACCTCGAGCGGGTCCATATTAGGGTATGAAACTTGTTGGTATGCTTGGACGGGGTCTCGGGAGCCCCGATTGCGTTTCGGACGAGTTTCAGATGATTTTCATGCTTGTGATCAAGTTTGGTCCTGGTCCTTCGCACCTGCGATATCATGGAGCGCAGGTACGGCTCCGCTTCTGCATGATCCTGGTCGTTTCTGCGGTCATAGTGGTCTGGGAGTTCGCTCGCTTCTACGGAGGATAGCACGCAGGTGCGAAGGCTGCTTTTGCAGTCCAGTGATCGAAGCCGCAAAGAAGCTCGCTTCTGCGCTCTTTTTGGCGCTTCTGCGATGTCGCTGTTGCAGCTATATTGTCCGCAAATGCGGACTCTGACCTTGTAATCTGAGTTCGCAGATGCGAACTTTAACTTGCAAATGCGAGAGCGCAGATGCGCTTCCTTGTCCGCAAATGCGGAAGTCCTGGGCAAAATCATATAAGTCAAGGGTTTGGCTATTTTCTTCATGTTTTGAGTTCGACACCTCGGTTTTTGGAGATTGTTCGTGGGGTTTTCAAGAAAATCATTGGGGTAAGTGTTCTTTACCCGAAATTTATTATATTCCATAATTCCATCTTTATTTTTATCTTATAATAGTATTTTGAGTTGAGGAAAATGGAAATTTTTGAAGAAAACTTTCAAAATGTAAAATGATGATTTGAGGGATGAATTGGTATCGAAATTTGATAATTTTGGTATGGTTGAACTCATATCGGAATGGGTGTTCGGGTTTTGTGATAATTGTCGGGTTCTGAGGTGCGGGCCCGGAGGTCAATTTTTTGGTTGATTTTTAGTTTTTGATAAAGATTGAAGCTTTATTATCTGGAATAGTTTCTTATGAGTTTTATTTATGCTTTGAAGTTATTTTGGCTAGATTTGAGCCATCCAGAGCTTATTTCACTCGAGAAGTTCATTTTAGCGTAACGATCTATCTTCCTTGAAGTAAGTATCTTGCCTAACTTTGTGTGGGGGAACTACCCCTTAGGATTTGAATCTTTTAAGCTAATAGTTTCATGTGAAGTTCGTGTACGCGAGATGACGAGTACGTGCTCAGTTTATTTGTGGAAAGTTGACCTTTTAGGGTTCTTAAATTCTTATGCTCATTAGATATGAAGTTGTATTGTTATGTTAACTCCCCCATTTACTAGTTTCACCTATACGTGTCTTAATTAGAATTAATTGCTTCATGTTCCATCCTTATTGCCTATTTGACTCTTGTGTGCCTTAACTGAAGTTGTAGCCTCCTCGACAGCCATGCTATCCTTTCCTAATTACTTATCCTTAGTTGAAATTATTATTATCTTTTCTGTAATCGCCTAATCCTTATTTGGAATTGTTGACTCATGTTATCTCTCTTGTTCTCGAATTGTACTTTGTGAAATCATTATTAATATTATTTCTGCCTTGTTGAGCTATTCTTATTGTGACTAGTATTGTGACGACCCAACCCGTCATCACGTGAGTTACTACCCTGTTTCCCCCATTTTATGCTTCTTCATGTTTCGTTATCGGTATTCGGTGTGTTAGAGTTAAATCGGATTGGTTTTGATAGGAAATGAGACACTTAGTCTCTTTAAGGAAGGCTTGTTTCGAAAAAGTCAACCGGATGTTGACTATTGAGTTAGAGGGCTTGGATGTAATTTCTGGTGATTCGGTTAGCTTCGGAGGTTGATATGTGGCTTAGGAGTGTGATCGGAATTGATTTTGGAGGTTTGGAGTAGAATTAGGCTTGAATTGGCGAAGTTAGTATTTTGGCGAATTCCGGTTGGTAGGTGAGATTTTGGTACGGGGGTCGGAATGGAATTCTGAGAGTTGCAGTAGCTTCGTTAGGTGATTTTGGATATGTGTGCAAAATTTCAGATGATTCGGAGGTGTTTTGGTTGGGTTTTTGATCAAAGGCGTATTTCGGAAGTTTTTAAGAAATTTAGGCTTGAATTCGATGCAATTTGATGGTTTTGGCGTTGTTTGTGGTGTTTTGATTATTGGAACAAGTTTAAATAATGTTTTAAGATGTGTTGGTGCTTTTGGTTGAGGTCCCGGGGGCCTCGGGGTGATTTCGGATGGCTAACCGATGATTTTGGGACTTAGGATGTTGCAGAAATCTGCAGATCAGTGCTGCAGGGTTTTGCTCTATGCGATCGCAGGAGTGACATTGCGATCGCATAGAAGCATTTTTAGGGGTTGTTTGGTTGTTCAATGCGATCGCATAGGGAGACATGCGATCGCACAATGTAAAGTTTATCCCGGATTTTCGTGGAAATTTGTTCAATGCGATCGCAGGAGCAGGTGTGCGATCGCATAGGCTAAGGTGATTGTGCTATGCGATCGCAGAGGATAGGATGCGATCGCATAGGGTTAATTCTGGAGCTGCAAATTTTTGGTCTATGTGATCGCAGGGGCTTGAATGCGATCGCATAGAGTTAGCTATAGTGATCCGGGCAGAATGTTAAAAACATTTCATCCGCGAACCCAAACCCATTTCCTCCATTTTTGAGTAACCTTGAGAGCTTTTGACGAGGATTAAAGAGGGTTTTGACTGGGAATCGATTGGAGGTGAGTCCTATGGCCTAGAAACATCATTTAATTGTGGATTCAACACCTAAATTCATGGAAATTTGATTAAAAAGGGAAGAATTAGGGCTTGACTTTTTGAATGTAAATTTGGGCTTTGAGGGAGCATTTGAGCTCGGATTTCGGTAAATTTGATATGTATAGACTCGTGGCGAGATAAGGAATCCGGTGATATGAATTTTCTGATTTTTCGAGAAGTGGGCCCTGGGCTCGGGTTTTGCCAACTTCGTGATTTTCGATGCTTTTCGATTGGGTTGTATTCCCTTAGCCTATTGTAACGTATTACTTATGGTTTTGATCAGATTCGACGCTCGAGGAGGTTGATCTGCGAGGCAAAGGGGTAGCGAGCTAGGATTTCGGCCTGCTTGAGGTGAGTAATGGTTATAAATGATGTTCTGAAGGTTTGAAAATCCGGATTTGCACAACGTGGTGCTATGTTGAGATGAGAATCACGCTGTATGATGAGCGTAGGGTCTGTTACTACCGGGGATTTGGACTCGGTCCATCCCGTTTGATGACTCTACTGTACTTTTGACTGAAACTTAATTAATATCATTATATTATGGGCTAGTTACCATGTTTGGGGCCTTGAGCCGATCTGTAGAACCCTTAGGGGGCATTTGTATTGGTTGACTTTACTTTTCTTGTCGAAATCATACCCTCAGTCATGTTCTTAACTGATAAACATAATATGAACCAGCTTTAGAAATTGTTAAATCCTAATGAAAGTAACGTGTGGGTTGAGAACCCCATCTTATCTTAGTGTGCCCGAGAGGCCAAGTCTATATTGACTGAGAGGGGTCGAGAACCCCATTGTGAGGGTATTTGATATGCTATGGATCGGGTTGCACGCCGCAGTAGTATATTATATGGATCGGGTTGCACGCCGCAGTAGTATATTATATGGATCGGACTGCACGCCGCAGTAGTATAGCGCTTGGGCTGAAGGAGCCCCTCCAGAGTCTGCACACCCCCAGTGTGCGCAGTCGACTAATCTTGGATCGGGCTGCAAGCCGCAGCAGTATACTACATGGATCGGGCTGCACGCCGCAACAGTACAAATATGAATTCGGTTATCGTGAGGAGTAAATGAAATAAATACTGGCTTAAAGGACTTTTAACTGACTTCTTCATTCAGTTGCTGTTTTTGATATTCTCACTATTTTAATATAGAACTGCGTAGTGTTTTACGAGTTTTTTTTCCGTCAGTCATTATTTATTGGTATTACTCACTGAGTTGGAGTACTCACTTTACTCCCTAAACTATGTGTGCAGATACAGGTATCCCGGAGGCATAGTTTGAGTTTTTTGCTGCTGTTCAGCTTCTTCCGGAGTCATCGAGGTAGCTGCATGGCGTCCGCAGGACCCGATTTCTCCCCTTATCCTCTTTATATTCCTCATTCTAGACAACTCTATGTATAGGTTGCTACATAGACTTGTATTAGAGGCTCTTAGCTCGTGACACCAGATCGGTGGGATTTATATTGATATTTTATGGATTTTCCGTACTGTTTATCTATTACTACAGAGTTATAATCATGTTAATTTGTCATTAAATCCTATTAATTGGTAATGAATTTTACATAAGGGATTGTGAGTGACGAATTGGTCGGGCTTGCCTAGCATCGTGTTGGGCGCCATCACGACCGAGGATTGGGGTCGTGACAAGTTGGTATCAGAGCCTAGGTTACTAGGTCTCGCGAGTCTTGATCCGGTTTAGTAGAGTCTCGCGGATCGGTACGGAGATGTCTGTACTTATCCTCGGGTGTAGAACCTGTTAGGAAAATTCCACATTCTTGAAATTCTTGTCATGCGAACCCGTTGATCCGAATACTAAATTTTTCTTTATTCCATTCTCTCACAGATGGTGAGGACTCGAGCTACCGGACGCGCCGGACGACCACCAGTACCACCTACTGAGGCTACTAGAGGCCGTGGATGCAGTCGTGGTAGAGGCAGAGCAGCAGGGGCAACACCTGTGGATCCTTTAGTTGCCCCAGCTCAGGACCAGGCTCCAGCAGCACCAGTGCAGGCACCAACTGTGCCCATTGTGATACCAGGTCTCCAGGAGGCCTTGGCACATATCTTGACAGTTTGCACAGGCTTGGCTCAGGCAGTTTCGTCCACCACAACAGAAGCTACTTCACAGGCCAGGGGAGGCAATCATACCCCCGCTACTCGCACACCTGAGCAGGTAGTGCAGGGACTACAGACGCCGGGGGCACCTCCAGCTCAGCCGGTTATACCAGTTCAGGAGTTCGTAGTACCAGTTATGCCAGACGATGAGCAGCGTCGTCTCGAGAGGTTCAGTAGACTTCAGCCTCCTTCTTTTAGTGGTGCTCAAGGCGAGGATGCCCAATGTTTTCTCGACAAGTGTCAGTGTATGCTTCGGACAACATGGATTCTTGAGTCCAGCGGTGTGGCTTTTACTACATTTCAGTTTACTGGAGCGTCCTTCACTTGGTGGGACGCATATGAGAGGTGTAGGCCGGCAGGTGCATCACCTTTGACTTGGCAGGAGTTCTCCACTCTCTTCTTGGAGAAGTGGATACCGCAGTCTCAGAGGGAGGAGCTGCGTAGACAGTTTGAGTGGATTCGCCATGGAGATATGACTATGTCTCAGTATGAGGTGAGATTTTTTGAGTTGGCTCGTTATTCCTCATGGATAGTTCTGACTGATCGGGAGAGGATTAAGAGGTTCGTGGATGGTCTTAATTACCACCTTTGTATTCTGATGACTCGAGAGAGTGTTTTAGGTATTTCCTTCGAGGATGCAGTTGATATTGCTTATGATATCGAGACGACTCGCCGTCAGGAGAGAGAGGAGAGGGAGGCCAAGAGGCCTCGATGTTCTGGCAGTTTCAGTGGCGCTCCTTTGAGGGGCCAGTTCCAGTAGGGTCGGGTTCGTTCTTTCAGGCCCGCTTAGTCAGCTCGACCTGAGTACCGAGGTGGATCTTCTGGTCATGGTTATCAGGGTCCTCAACAAAGTCAGCCATCTCTCAGCGTTCTTCCAGCATAGAGTTCGTCTCGTGCTCTGTCTGCTCAGGGTTCATCCTGGCCGAGTGCATAATCTAGCCACTCTAGCACGAGGGGTTCCCTTCAGTCCAGTTCCCAGCACCCGGGAGTTGCTCTGAGTGTGGAGAGTTCGGGCATATGCGGAGGGAGTGTCCTCGCCGTGCTGCTAGCTCATCTCAGCAGAGGGGTTAGCCCTCGACTTCTGCTCCAATTACTTCATCACCCGCCCAACCATCTAGGGGTGGAGGTCAGGCAGCCAGGGGTCGCCCTAGAGGGGGAGGTCGATCAGGGGGCGGTCAGGCCCGTTTCTATGCACTCCCAGGCAGACCCAACGTCATTGCTTTGGATGCTGTCATTACAGGTATTGTTTCAGTCTGCCACAGAGATGCCTTTGCATTATTTGATCCCGGTTCCACCTATTCCTATGTGTCTTCATATTTTGCTCATCATTTGGGTACGACTCGAGGATGTCTTGCCATACATATTCATGTATCTACCCCAGTGGGTGATACCATTGTTGTAGACCATGTATATCAGTTGTGTTTGGTGACTATTGGGGGTCTGGAGACCCGAGTTGATTTATTGCTGTTGAGCATGGTGGACTTTGATGTTATTCTGGGCATGGATTGGCTATCTCCGTGTCATGCTATTCTAGACTGTCATGCTACGACAGTCACTTTGGCTATACCGGGTGTTCCGAGGATCGAGTGGCGTGGCGTGATTGACTATGTGCCTAGTAGGGTGATTTCTTTTCTAAAGGCCCAGCGTATGGTTGGGAAAGGTTGTCTATCATATTTGGCTCTTGTGAGGGATGTTGGAGCTGAGACTCCTAGCATTGATTTGATTCCAGTTGTGAGGGAATTTCCCGATGTGTTTCCTGCAGACCTGCCGGGCATGCCACCGGATAGGGGCATTGATTTTGGTATTGACATGGTGCCGGGCACTCAGCCCATTTCCATTCCTCTATATCGTATGGCACCGGCAGAGTTGAAAGAACTAAAGGATCAGCTTCAGGAACTCTTGGATAAGGGGTTCATTCGGCCTAGTATGTCACCGTGGGGTGCACCAGTTCTATTTGTGAAAAAGAAGGATGCCACAATGAGAATGTGCATTGAATACAGGCAATTAAACAAAGTAACAGTGAAGAACAAGTATCCCCTGCCCCGTATCGATGATATATTTGACCAGCTTCAGGGGGCAAGGGTATTATCCAAGATTGATCTTCGTTCAGGCTATCACCAGTTGAAGATCAGGGATTCAGATATTATGAAGACTGCTTTCAGGACTAGATATGAGCACTATGAGTTTCTTGTTATGTCCTTTGGGCTGACTAATGCCCCAGCCGCATTCATGCATTTGATGAACAATGTATTTCGGCCATATCTAGATTCGTTCGTGATTGTTTTTATTGATGATATATTGGTGTACTCGCGCAGCCAGGAGGAGCACGCACAACATTTGCGAGTGGTATTACAGAGATTGAAGGAGGAGAAGCTTTATGCAAAATTCTCCAAGTGTGAGTTTTGGCTCAATTCAGTGGCTTTCTTGGGGCACATGGTGTCCAATGAGGGTATTCAGGTTGATCCAAAGAAGATAGAGGCGGTTCAGAGTTGGCCTAGACTGTCCTCAGCCATAGAGATTCGTAGCTTTCTTGGGTTAGCAGGCTATTATCATCGGTTTGTTCAGGGATTTTCATCCATTGCATCGCCCTTGACCAAGTTGACGCAGAAGGGTGCTCCATTTTTATGGTCGGACGAGTGCGAGAAGAGCTTTCAGAAGCTCAAGATAGCTTTGACCACAACTCCGGTATTGGTGTTACCATCAGCTTTAGGTTCTTATACCGTCTATTGTGACGCTTCGAGAGTTGGGATTGGTTGTTTAATGATGCAGGAGGGTAGAGTGATTGCATATGCTTCTCGTTAGTTGAAGCCCCATGAGAAGAACTACCCTGTTCATGACTTAGAGTTGGTTGCCATAGTTCATGCTTTGAAGATTTGGAGATACTATTTATATGGCGTATCTTGTGAGGTATTCACCAATCATCGCAGTGTTCAACATTTGTTCAAGCAAAAGGATCTTAATTTGAGGTAGCGGAGGTGGCTTGAGTTGCTCAAAGATTATGATATTACCATTTTGTATCACCCTGGGAAGGCCAATGTGGTGGCCTATGCGTTGAGCCGGAAGACGGTTAGCATGGGGAGTCTGGCGTACATTCCAGTTGGGGAGAGGCCTTTTGCAGTTGATGTTCAGGCCTTGGCCAATCGGTTTGTGAGACTAGATATTTCGGAGCCTAGTCGGGTGTTGGCTTGTGTGGTTTTTCGGTCTTCCTTATATGATCGCATCAGAGAGCGCTAGTATGATGATCCGCATTTGCTTGTCCTTAAGGACATAGTTCAACATGATGACGCTAGAGATGTGACCATTGATGGTGATGTCGTGTTGAAGATGTAGGGACGGATTTGTGTGCCCAATGTGGATGGGCTTAGAGAGTTGATTCTGGAGGAGGCCCATAGCTCGCAGTATCCATTCATCTGGGTGCCGCGAAGATGTATCAGGATTTGAGGCAACACTATTGGTGAAGAAGAATGAAGAAAGATATTGTGGGATTTGTAGCTCGGTGTCTCAATTGTCGGCAGGTGAAATATGAGCATCAGAGACCGGGTGGCTTGCTTCATCAGATGGTTATTCCCGAGTTGAAGTGGGAAAGGATCACTATGGACTTTGTGATTGGACTTCCTCGGACTTTGAAGAAGTTTGATGCTATTTGGGTGATTATGGATCGGCTGACCAAGTCCGCACACTTCATTCCTGTGTGTACTACCTATTCTTCAGAGAGGTTGGCAGGGATTTATATCCGGGAGATTGTCCGATTGCATGGGGTTCCAATGTCTATTATCTCAGATAGGGGTACTCAGTTTACTTCGCAGTTTTGGAGAGCCGTGCAGAGATAGTTGGGTACTCAGGTAAAGTTGAGCACAGCGTTTCATCCTCAGACGGACGGACAATTCGAGCGCACCATTCAGATACTGGAGGACATGTTGCGCATCTGTGTTATTGATTTCGGAGGTTCTTGGGATGCGTTTCTGCCACTTGCAGAGTTTGCCTACAACAACAGCTATCAGTCCAACATTCAGATGGCACCATATGAGGCCTTGTATGGGAGACGGTGTAGATCTCCAGTTGGTTGGTTCGAGCCTGGCGAGGCTAGGATGTTGGGAACAGACTTGGTTCAGGATGCCTTAGAGAAAGTGAAGGTGATTCAGGAAAGACTTCATACAGCCTAGTCACGTCAGAAGAGTTATGCGGACCGGAAGGTTCGAGATGTGTCGTATATGGTTGGTGAGAAGGTCTTGCTGAAGGTTTGCCCATGAAGGGTGTTATGAGGTTTGGGAAGAAAGGCAAGTTGAGTCCGTGGTTCATTGGGCCTTTTGAGGTGCTTCGGAGTATTGGAGATGTGGCTTATGAGCTTGCCTTGCCACCTAGCTTGTCGAGTGTGCATCCGGTATTCCATGTTTCTATGCTCCGGAAGTATGTTGGGGACCCGTCTCATGTTTTAAACTTCAGCATGGTCCAGTTGGATGATGATTTGACCTACGATGTGGAGCCAGTGGCTATTTTAGGTCATCAGGTTCAGAGATTGAGATCAAAGGATATCACTTCGGTGAAGGTGCAGTGGAGAGGTCGGCCCGTGGAGGAGGCTACTTGGGAGATCGAGCGGGAGATGCGAAGCAGATATCCTCACCTGTTTGAGGCTCCAGGTATGTTTCTTGACCCGCTCGAGGACGAGTGTTTGTTTTAGTTGGGGAGGATGTGACGACCCAGCCCGTCATCACGTGAGTTACTACCCTGTTTCCCCCATTTTATGCTTCTTCATGTTTCGTTATCGGTATTCGGTGTGTTAGAGTTAAATCGGATTGGTTTTGATAGGAAATGAGACACTTAGTCTCTTTAAGGAAGGCTTGTTTCGAAAAAGTCAACCGGATGTTGACTATTGAGTTAGAGGGCTTGGATGTAATTTCTGGTGATTCGGTTAGCTTCGGAGGTTGATATGTGGCTTAGGAGTGTGATCGGAATTGATTTTGGAGGTTTGGAGTAGAATTAGGCTTGAATTGGCGAAGTTAGTATTTTGGCGAATTCCGGTTGGTAGGTGAGATTTTGGTACGGGGGTCGGAATGGAATTCTGAGAGTTGCAGTAGCTTCGTTAGGTGATTTTGGATATGTGTGCAAAATTTCAGATGATTCGGAGGTGTTTTGGTTGGGTTTTTGATCAAAGGCGTATTTCAGAAGTTTTTAAGAAATTTAGGCTTGAATTCGATGCAATTTGATGGTTTTGGCGTTGTTTGTGGTGTTTTGATTATTGGAACAAGTTTAAATAATGTTTTAAGATGTGTTGGTGCTTTTGGTTGAGGTCCCGGGGGCCTCGGGGTGATTTCGGATGGCTAACCGATGATTTTGGGACTTAGGATGTTGCAGAAATCTGCAGATCAGTGCTGCAGGGTTTTGCTCTATGCGATCGCAGGAGTGGCATTGCGATCGCATAGAAGAATTTTTTAGGGGTTGTTTGGTTGTTCAATGCGATCGCATAGGGAGGCATGCGATCGCACAGTGTAAAGTTTATCCCGGATTTTCGTGGAAATTTGTTCAATGCGATCGCAGGAGCAGGTGTGCGATCGCATAGGCTAAGGTGATTGTGCTATGCGATCGCAGAGGATAGGATGCGATTGCATAGGGTTAATTCTGGAGCTGCAGATTTTTGGTCTATGCGATCGCAGGGGCTTGAATGCGATCGCATAGAGTTAGCTACAGTGATCCGGGCAGAATATTAAAAACATTTCATCCGCGAACCCAAACCCATTTCCTCCATTTTTGAGTTACCTTGAGAGCTTTTGACGAGGATTAAAGAGGGTTTTGACTGGGAATCGATTGGAGGTGAGTCCTATGGCCTAGAAACATCATTTAATTGTGGATTCAACACCTAAATTCATGGAAATTTGATTAAAAGGGGAAGAATTAGGGCTTGACTTTTTGAATGTAAATTTGGGGTTTGAGGGAGCATTTGAGCTCGGATTTCGGTAAATTTGATATGTATAGACTCGTGGCGAGATAAGAAATCCGGTGATATGAATTTTCTGATTTTTCGAGAAGTGGGCCCGGGGCTCGGGTTTTGCCAACTTCGTGATTTTCGATGCTTTTCGAGTCTTTTCGATTGGGTTGTATTCCCTTAGCCTCTTGTAACGTATTACTTATGGTTTTGATCAAATTCGACGCTCGAGGAGGTTGATCTGCGAGGCAAAAGGGTAGCGAGCTAGGATTTCGGCCTGCTTGAGGTGAGTAATAGTTATAAATGATGTTCTGAAGGTTTGAAACCCCGGATTTGCACAACATGGTGCTATGTTGAGATGAGACACACGCTGTATGATGAGCGTAGGGTCTGTTACTACCGGGGATTTGGACTCGGTCCATCCCGTTTGATGACTCTACTGTACTTTTGACTGAAACTTAATTAATATCATTATATTATGGGCTACTTACCATGTTTGGGGCCTTGAGCCGATCTGTAGAACCCTTAGGGGACATTTGTATTGGTTGACTTTACTTTTCTTGTCGAAATCATACCCTCAGTCATGTTCTTAACTGATAACATAATATGAACCAACTTTAGAAATTGTTAAATCCTAAGGAAAGTAACGTGTGGGTTGAGAACCCCGTCATATCTTAGTGTGCCCGAGAGGCCAAGTCTATATTGACTGAGAGGGGTCGAGAACCCCATTGTGAGGGTATTTGATATGCTATGGATCGGGTTGCACGTCGCAGTAGTATATTATATGGATCGGGGTGCACGCCACAGTAGTATATTATATGGATCGGACTGCACGCCGCAGTAGTATATTATATGGATCGAACTGCACGCCGCAATAGTATAGCGCTTAGGCTAAAGGAGCCCCTCCGGAGTCTGCACACCCCTTGTAAGCATAGTCGACTATTCTTGGATCGGGCTGTACACCACAGCAGTATATATACATATATATGGATCGGGCTACGCGCCGTAGCAGTATACTACATGGATTTCGGGCTGCACGCCGCAGCAGTACAAATATGAATTCAGTTATCGTGAGGAGTAAATGAAATGAATACTGGCTTAAAGGACTTTTAACTGACTTCTTCATTCAGTTGCTGTTTTTGATATTCTCACTGTTTTAATATAGAACTGCATAGTGTTTTACGAGTTTTCTTTTCATCAGCCATTATTTATTGCTATTACTCATTGAGTTGGAGTACTCACTTTACTCCCTGCATCATGTGTGCAGATACAGGTATCCCGGAGGCATAGTTTGAGCTTTCTGCTGCTGTTTAGCTTATTCCGGAGTCATCGAGGTAGTTGCATGGCGTCCGCAGGACCCGATTTCTCCCTTTATCCTCTTTATTTTCCGCATTCTAGACAACTCTATGTATAAGTTGCTACACAGACTTGTATTAGAGGCTCTTGGCTCGTGACACCAGATCGATGGGATTTATATTGATATTTTATAGATTTTTCGTACTGTTTATCTATTACTACAGAGTTATAATCATGTTTATTTGGCATTAAATCCTATTAATTGGTAATGAATTCTACATAAGGGATTGTGAGTGACGAATTGGTCGAGCTTGCCTAGCATCGTGTTGGGCGCCATCACGACCGGGGATTGGGGTCGTGGCAAGTATTCTCCATTGTGCTTATTCTTTGTGAGCTCGTTCTACCGTTTCTTTGTGTTCGAAAGCTCTTAAGGTGATTTTCTTGTCGTATTCTCACGTACTGTTGTTGTTGTTGTACTCAGTTTGTTGAGCCGAGGGCTATGCGCATTTATGGTATTGAACTTGTTTAGAGGAAGTGTTGTGGAATATGGGCACATGTTGTGAAGGTCATTCTATTGTGTTGTTGTATTTTTGGCACGTGATATGGTTGGGAGGATTTGTTTGGGTGGTTTCACAAGCTTTCTGCCATGCTATTGTCACTATTGATGTTGCATATGCGGAGTGATAGGGTAGACTATATCTGTGTGTTTGTACATGTGGCGAGAAAAGGTGGAAACATTACTATGCACGTGCGGCAAGATAAGACGAGCATTCACTTTATCATTGCGCACATGGTGAGATAAGGTGGGCTATGTCGGGGATTGAATTGTGATGACTTGTGATGGCTTGAGGGCATTGTTATTGTTGATGATATTTGTTTGGTGACGTGCCTACCCTGTGTGAGTTATACCATGTACATTTTGTGTTGATCGTTTCTTATGTGTCATTCATTGTTCCTACTCCTATTAGTTGGCCTAAAACGTGTTAGAACACTTGCATAAGTATACACATAGTTAATCGCCCCTAGCGGTTTAAGAGATGGATCCCGATGTTATTGATCATTTCTACACACCCTCGTCTATTTGTCTTCTATATCAGAATGATTCTATTGGCATATAAGTCATCCGTGCAGTTACCTGTTGTAATGAGGGTACAAGATTCCAAGTGATTAGGGTTCACGAATTGGGACCCGTGAATTGTGACTATTTTGGAGGTTTGATACCCCATGGAGATTATTGGATAAACCTGTGTGAAAGCGGTTATTCTTGTCGAGTTGTTACTTGTCCTTCCTCTATTTGTTCTTACCGTATTTAAAATTTGTTCAACCCACTCTACTTTATTATTAATTGTTGTGTTCCGCTGTTAATTGTTGCTTCCATTTCTTACTGCAAGTACCGTGTTATTGTAGTCATTATGCGTAGTCTTTGTAGAGATATCATACTCTATTAGTTCTACACTTATACATGTCCAGGTTATCTAGTCTATCAGATGTCTTAGTTGTCCCACGTCACTACTCCATTGAGGTTATTTTTGATACTTACTAGGTACTGCTATGGTGTACTCATACTATGCTTCTGCACATTTTTGTGCAGATCCAGGTATTTTGGAGTTAGTCGATCGCTAGCTAGCTGTACGTATCTGCTGTGGAGACTCAAGGTAGACCTGCTGCTGTGTTTGCAAGATTCAGAGTCACCTTCTGATATTTTACTTGCACTGTTTTATCTCTATTTCGAAATAGTTGTATTGTTGATTTTCTAGTAAACTCAATAGAGCTTATGACTTGTATTATCGGTTTTGGGATTGTAAGTCTTGTGTAGAGATTTCTACTTTGCATTTGTCAGTCGTTATTTATCATTGTTATTATTTCAGTAAAATGTTAGGCTTACTATTCCCTAAGACTAGGTGCCATCACGACATCCTACGGAGGGAAATTTGGGTCGTGACAAGTTGGTATTAGAGCTCTAGGTTCATAGATGCTATGAATCATAAGCCAGTTTAGTAAAGTCTTGCAGATCGGAACGGAGATATCTGTACTTATCTTCAAGAGGCTATATAACATTAGGATAGTTTCACTTCTTTTATTCCTATCGTGCGAGTTTATTGATCTCGGAGTTTGGGCTTCTATCATTCTCTTCTCTCATAGATGGTGATGAAACGAGCGACAATTACTGATGACGCTGCCACCGGAGCGGGTGTCACTAGGGGCAGAGGCGAAGGCCAAAGAGGAGCACGTGCCACAGCTAGGGCACCTACCAGAGCAACAGTTAAGGAGCTGCTAGTAGCTCCGGTTGGGGTATATGTACCGGAGGCTCCTTCTGTTATCCCCGGACTTCAGGAGACTTTAACATAGTTCTTAACCATGTTTGGTACACTGGCTCAGGCGGGGTTGATTTCGGTTGCACCAGCTACTTCACAAATCGGGGGAGGTACTCAGACCTCTACCGCCCGTATTCTAGAACAGCGAGTTTACGTTATTATGATTCCAGGTGTCATGGCGACACCGCCTATGGTCCCAGTTCAGCCCATGGTTAGGGCCGCAACATCTGAGGAAGAATAACTTAGACTTGCAAGGTTCAAGAAGTATGGCACTCCTGCTTTCAGTGGTTTGGCTTTAGAGGGTACACATGGCTTTCTAGAGGAGTGCCACCACATTCTCCGCACTATGGGTATTGTGGAGATGAGTGGGGTTTCTTTTAGTACGTTTCAGCTTAATGGAGCGACATATCAGTAGTGGCGAGCATATGAGTTAGGTATCCTGGCCGATGCAGATTCATTTTCATGGGCTCAGTTTTCACAGATATTCCTGAGTGATTTTGTTCCTCAGTCCCTTTATGATGCATGTAGCTCCGCCAGGGCACTATGTCAGTTTCAGAGTAAGCCGTCAGATTCAGTGATTTGGCCAGACATGCACATGCTTTGGTCATACAGTTAGAGAGCGAGTCCATAGATTCATTGAGGGGCTCAAACATGATATTCGGTTCAGCATGGCTCGGTAGTTGGAGTCATATGTTTCATTTCAGTAGGTGGATCGCTCGCTGATTAGAGGGTATGTGGGACCAGGAGAGAGAGGTCAGGTGGGGCTAGGAGGGAGAAGGCAGGCGAGGCCAGGAGAAATAGGACAAGCGGGGTCAGGAAAGAGAGGATAGGGAGGCTAAGAGACCTCGTAGACCAGAGGGATCCACTGGTCCTTACTTTTGAGGCAGGGTACGACATGGTAGAGGTTTTGTGGGTCAGCTAGATCAGTTTGCACTTTAGGCTTCGCACGGTGTTTCAGGTGATCATGGGTCTCAGAGTACTCGTATCGCACCGTTTTCATAGCCACATCAGCAGAGAGGCTGCTTCGAGTGTGGAGATGCTAGCCACACGGTGAGAGATTATCCCAGACTCTGGACATATGTGTCACAGTATGGTATATATGCGAGTAGAGTGCGCCCAAGAGGTAGAGGCCCAACTCGTTGATGTGTTTCCCACAGTAGGTCTGAGGGCGCTGCACCTGGTGATGTCGTACATGTATGGTTTTGATTTGTTATAGAGGAACATCATTCATTTTTTTTCGGTTCTGCTTATCGGGGTGAGTCCTCTTATTTTGCTTCACATGTGGGAGAGTTTTGTGACTTAGTACTCTGCTTATGTGTTTGCCCTTGTTGGGAGATTCTAAAAGTGGTAGCACGTGTCTATCATTTTGTTTTTATTCATTATTGAGAGTTATGAGACTAGAAGTGAGTTACTGTTGTCCATTACGATAGGTTTTGATGTGATTTCTGAGTAATTTGGTTACAATTTGTGATTTAGATGCTCTACCGGTGTGGGAGCCAGTATGTGTTGTAATTTTGCTGTCAAAATTTAATTAGTGGAATGTTTCGATTGGTATGATGTGTATTCTACTTGTGATTCAGAGTTGAGGGTGAGACCTTTGCGATTTCATGTGATTTGATGTGTTTGAACCAGGCTGCGTGCCGCGGTGGAAGTTATATCAGGTGAGATCCTTCTGATTTGTTCATATACTTTGATTCTTCCTTGTAAATTGATTCGTAGAATGGTACTGATAGGGAGTTGTACCTTTTTTCGCTTACATCATGATCTATCGAAGCGAGGTTCGGAAGTGCATATCATTTCTCATCATCTTCTCTCTGAAAAATGAGGGGACTATCTGTATACGACCGAAACCACCAAAGAGCAAAGTCAAGTCGTTAAGCGCGAGACTCCAGGACCTAACAATATCGAGGGAACTTTGTTGAGCCAAATAATGGAAGGCCGAATTATCCAAGATCAGTTGGAGATCACGGCGGAAATCGCGGCACGTATCAAGGAGAGCCCGATTAATTAGCAATCATGAGATTTTTTACCTTGTATAGAATTATACTAAGAATAGAACATACCTACTATATAAAGGAGGTTTTGATCATTTGTAAGATAAGCAATATACTGATCATTCCTAATTCTTATCATCTTGTTGTTCAGTTCTAACATTAGTTGAGACGCTTATTGGCTCGAGAGTGATTGATGTTCTATACTTCAATACCACACAAGAGGGGGGGGGGATGATTTGTGTGGTGCCCAATTTTTCGTTTAACCTAATTATAGAAGGACCTGATTCTTCTACATGTTCCAACTACTACTGTTGCGGAATTATAAATACAGAAATTAAAGAACATAGAGATTTTACGTGGAAAACACCTGGCTCAAAAGGTGAAAAAATCACGACCTACCTTCCAGTAGGATTTTCCCAAACTCTCTACTAAAATCATTGAGTCTAAAACTGCATTTACAAAAACTCTTTTGTAAACCTAGGATTAACTCTAATCCCATTGTAGCACACAGCCTCAGCTGTTGCGACAACTTCAAGTTAACTCTAACTTGAAAACTCTAAGTACCTAATACAATTGCTTCTAGATAAAGCTAAAAGGTACAATATGAAAACACCTACTACAGTTGAACTAGAATAAAAGATAGACACTTGGAACTGGTTCTTCTATCTGGTTTAAGTAGCTTCAGGATTGCACGCTTGAATCACACATAAATTGCTTGCAAAACTGCCTTGCTATTTTGCTCTCAATTCACGTTTAACTTCTGCTTATGTGCATTACCTGTAAAAGAGAACAACACTGATATTTATGGAGTTATTAAATAGATATTGACTAGAATACTGATGCTACTCTTACTTGGTGGAAGAGTTCTAGTTGGTCTCATCCTCTAACTTTATCCATCTCTTAAACCGTGTTCTCTTTGAGTAAGGAATCTTTATCCTTATCTAATATGCAACCTTTTCGATCAGGATCAGAAGATATCATTTCTGGTAAGTGAGGTTTATCTCCTTCACGTGCATCTCACACGCTTGAGTTGACCATATCTGTGCTTCACTAGGATGGACCTGGTCCATGTCAGAGTTCCTTTGTCAGTCTTCAAAACCCACCTTTACTTGGTCAACAAATTCCCTCTTTTTGATGATGACAAAATCTGTGCTTTTCACTCACTTAAGCCCCATCATAACTTAGCTTATGCATCAATGCATAGTTAGAATTTTTTTACTTATCATCAAGGACCAGGTTCATTAGGTTATAAACATCACTTATTCAGAATGTAAAACATGATATCTTTTCCCCTTTTGGCATCATCGAAAAGTTGAATAAACACAGTGTGATTCCCAGAATTATAAAAATTACTCATGCCCACTGGGGAAACTGCAAGTGCAATCATGGATTAATCATCAGTAATCAATATTTAAACTATCAAGGAAATATAGACAATAACAAGAGCAAAAACAACATACTTCATTGATAGAGAATATGATGCTACGACAATCCACAAAAAGAAATAAAAATAGTCAAAACATGAGCAAAATAAGAAAAATCCCAAATCTGGGTCACTGAAAGATCTAGACAAGGTTCAGGAAATGAAGGCTAAAAATCTTAAGGCTTTGAAGAGCTGGAGGGTTGGGTTTTGTCTTGGAGAAGGTGCAACATATTTTGAAGAATGCCATCATTCTTCTCCTTTTCCTTTGTGAGCTCAGTTCTGAGAGCATCTCTATCAGATTCTACCTCTACTAAACGAGCTTTCAGCCTAGCTATCTTAGCATCCTTTGCCCGACTCTCATGTACTAGAGCTCTGACCTTGCTATTGACATGTGTCTTTTTAGATGAACCGGGTTCATTGGGAATGGCATAAATCTCATAGTCACAAGCAATCAAAGTGTTGATTCCAAAATGGTCTTTGCTTGTGTCCATCTCCCACTTCTTCAGGGGCACCTTGCAACAATCCAGAATAGTAGCCAGAATAAACCCATAAGGGGTGGAATAGGCCTTGGAGCCATTGATAACCCTGTCTAGTAGCTTGATAATAAATGCAGGCCAGTTGATATGCCTGCCACTTTCAAGACACACCATCAATACTAAGTCCATGTAGTTAGCAATGTGTCTTCTTTTCTGCCTAGGCAGCAGACACGTTTTGACAAATTCAAACAGGACCTTGTGGCAGAGCTTCATTTTACTCTTATGCACAACCTTGGCCTCATGCCTGTGTTGTGAGGATATTATGGGATCGGGCTGCAAGCCACAATAGGTTGTTACTGATTCATGATATTGTGAGGCCGAAGTCCTGATTGATTTATGTCACGAGGTGACTTGTTGTTATCTGAGGCCGATGGCCTGACTGATTATGCCACGAGATGGCTTGTTATAGAGCTTGGGTTGTACGAGCCCTTCCAGGAATCTGTACACCCCTAGTGAGCGCAGGTATCCAGTGTGAGTGATGTGATGTAGCCCGAGGGGCTAGTTTTGTTTCATGTTGTTGCCCGAGGGGCTGTTTTTGATTTGTGTTACACCCGAGGGGCTAATTACGAGTGATCGTGAGGTAGCCCGAGGGGCTGGTTCTACTGATATTATGCCCGAGGGGCGGTTTGTGATACATGTTTTGCCTGAGGGGCTGTTTACATTTCTATCATTTTTACTTATTGTTTTATCACTCTTTTGAAACAATTGGAAGATGTTTTTAAAAAAGTAAAGGGCTTTTACTGAAACTGAGTTTGATTTATGAAATAAATGATTTCTGTACTGTTTTGAAAATGTAATGTATTTGTTGTAGCGTTATGATGTGATTTACGTGTTTTCTTACTACTGAGCTTTCATTTATTTTTATTACTTACTGAGTTGGCATACTCACATTACTCCTTGCACCTTGTGTGCAGATCCAGGTATTTCTAAACCCGATAACGGGTGTTGATTGCTCAGTGGCAGAGTCATCGGAGTTTGCAAGGTAGTTGTCTGGCGTTCGCAGTCCTGCTTTCTCCCTCTTATCTCCCGTAGCCTGTTATAGTATGTTTTCAGACTCTTTGTTGTATTCAAACCTTAGTAGATGCTCGTGACTTGTGACACCCCGATGTCGGGCTTGTGTATTTATTCTACACTATTCATTTAGACTTAGATTTTGAGATTATTGATTAATTAATGGCTTAAAAATGACTTTTATTGAATACTGGTTGAATTCGGGAATTGTGTCGGCTGGCCTAGTTTCATGATATGCGCCATCACGACCGAGTCGGTTTTAGGGTCGTGACACACAGTCCTCATGTCGAGCTACCCGTCATGATATTGCCCCATTTTTCAGGTTGTATGCCAAGGAAATCATGAAAATTCTTATCACAACCCACATCTACCGAGGAACTTTGTCAAGGGGCTAACAAATCACCCCCACCCGAAGAATTCGTCGTCCTCGATGAAACGGTTTTTACATTTTTCAGTACCACAATAGGCCCTAAATATGTCGCCTCTTGCTCATGTTCTTCCTTGTTTGATTATCTTCACCTTTTTCATCAGCAAACAAAATTGTAAGACGTTCAAGTTTTGGACAGTCCCTTGCCATATATGGTCATTTGCAAATAAAACAGCCATCAAACTTGCTGTCTTGTCCCTTGTTTGTCAAAGGTTCAGCACATTGACTTTCCTTTCCATTGCCATTGCCCTCAATAGCATTACCCATGTCATTTCCATTTTTCCTCCACTCTTTTGCCTTGTCCTTGTTCCCATGTTTAGATTTTGAAGTAGTAGAGAAATAAGAACCATTTTATCCCAACCAAAAATCACCCAACACATCCGTAGCAGCGATGGAACTAGCAAGGTCTTTCACATTCTTCCTTCAGAGTTCCATCTGTGCCCACGACTATAGCCCATAAAGGAAATTGTGCAGCTTGTCATCCTCAGACATGTTGCTTATATCCAACATCAAAGAACTGAAATCTTTGACATATTCCCTAACCGTTCCGGTTTGTTTCAACTTTTTAAGCAATCTCTAGTAATCCATCCCGCATTGCTAGGAAAGAATTGATCCTTCAACTATTTTTTTTTGCCTTTCCTAAGAGTCAATTTTCTGCCCACCAGCACTTATATCGTCTTCCACACACGTCCTCCACTAAAGCTTTGCATCGTCTACCAAGTACATAGTCGTAATGGTGACCTTGTCTTCGTCTCGCATATGGGCAGCCTGAAAGTACTGCTCCATATCCCACGGGAAATTTTTGAGTTTCTTGGCAAACCTTGCACCATTAAACTATTTAGGCTCCGGAATTTTGACCTTGGTACGATATGCCTCATGTTGTGCCTCATCATTGACAACAACACGACGCAGTAACCCATTTTTCGCTTTGTGCACCCCTGGTTCAGCCTGTTCATCTCGGCCTCAAGATAGGCGAGACGAGTCACAATAGTCAGAAATTGATCACTATAAATAGTTCCAACGAGTGCCTCCAATGTAGCAACGTTTTCCCTCAGATCTGTGTTGCCACCAACCATCTTTTACGAAATTCAACTAATGAACATAGTGTCTTCGCCCCGATTCAGCCCCTCTCTAATACCAGTTGTCATAGGGGTGATTTATGTCTCTCAAATTCTGCCCGAGGTTCACTACCGTGCGACAGTCAAGCCCAGCCTTGACTTCAGCCTTTCCAACACTTAGATTTATTTTAGGTATGTTGGAGAATAGAAAAATGTAGGCAGCAAGTAAAGCAAAGGCACACACGAAATTTACAGGAATTTCTTCCCAACTCGTATTAATATGTGAATACAAGAACACAAAGAAGCCAATCCTATGGCCAAGAATAAATAACTCCCTAGTTCCCTACCCCAAAACGGATTTCCCAACCTTAGGAATTACACATAGACGTTTTTGGCTAACACTCGTCACAAGACTAAGTTTTCTTCCCCTTTAGGATAGGCTTATGCACATATTTATAGTGCAGGCTGTCCAATTACACTTGGTAGCATTTTAGACAATCAATTGACAAGTCCCAACTGACGTGCGGCCGCATGAACTTCATCCACGCGAACCGCACTAAAAGGGACGCGGACCGCGTTGGAACTGGGTGCAAACCGCGCGAGAAGAGGCGCGGACCGTGCAACTTATCTTAAAAATATCATGGCCTCTGAACTTTCCTGCGCAGCCGCGTGGCAAAACAGCGCGGTCCGCACTGTTCTGTCACGCGGCCGCGCATGAGAGTTCAGAAGCTTGGCATATCCAAGTTCAACCTGCGCGGACCAGTCTAGCTTAGTGGGTCTTGACTCTTCTTGAGAAAGAGAGTCGATGACCTCAAGATTAACTCCAACAAGGAATCGGGATGGACCCATGAGAATGGTAGTCCCAATTAACGGGTTAAACCTCGAGAGAGTAATTACCCAACTTGAACCATAAGTTGCTTGGGCAAATTAGCCTACCCAATTGGTCTCGAGAGAGTCAATTGGGCAAAATCACTCTCTCTACCGAGAGGTGTGAGAGTGGGTGTAAAAGGTGCAACGGTTATAGCATAAGCCCCATATTCGTCATTCTTGCATTAGGAATTTCTACCCGTTAGTGGACCACCTAGGTAAATGCTGCATCCCTAGTGCTTTTATCTATCTTGCATACAATTTAGAATCATAATTTTAGCATAACCTAGTTTTACAACTGTAGTTGATAAATTGTAGCTCTTAAACAAAAGAAAACCAAAAATGTTAGAAGATCAATTATGAGCTAAAACATCCCTTGAGTAAATGGCAAATGTTTAAGTTTGGGGGGGGGAGACAGGAAGGGCATCAATGTGTAAAAAAAAAAAAGGAAGGCAATGAAAAAGAGAAAAAGACAAAAAGAAAGACAAAAATGAATAAAAACCAAAAAGGGAATCCAAGGACGACAAAAAGAAGTGAAAAAGGTGTAGAAAAGTGATAAAAAGGAGAAAGGATTTGAATTGCAAAAGAAAGAGTGACAATGTGTCCCTCTAACCCCTTGAAAGAAGTGAACTACTCAATTGAGTCAAGAAAGTGTGCCAAAATAAATCAAAAGAAGGGCTTAAGGGAAGATTAAACCCATTTGAACAAAAACACGTCCTACCTTTACCAAAAACCTTCACAATGACTCATCAAAAGCCCTATATGATCTTGAGTTGAGGGAAGCCTACATTAGTGGATACTTACATAAGGGGCAAGCATATGGTACTTAGAGCCGGACTCAGAGCCTCTTCTTTGTGAGAGACGAGAGAGAAATCCATTCATCTCGATTTGTGTGCAAATACCCTAATAGGTGAGATTCACTCAGGGAAAGTCAAGGATGTGTGAGTTTGGGTTCCATGATGACCAAAGAAATTGAGAAAGGTTCCGTGATGAAATGTGTCAACTCTTGATGCTCCTGTGTCGCACTTAATCCACAAGTTTGCAATTTTAAATATGTTGAGGATGCATTTGCATTGAGGGCAATTGCTAGGACCGCGTTGGAACTGGGTGCGGACCGCGCGAGAAGAGGCGCGGACCGCGCGAGAAGAGGCGCGGACCGCGCAGCTTATCTTAAAAATATTATGGCCTCTGAACTTTCCTGCGCGGCCGCATGGCAAAATAGTGCGGTCCGCACAGGTTGAACTTGGATATGCCCAGCTTCTGAACTCTCCTGCGTGGCCGCGTGACAGAACAGTGCGGACCGCGCATGGCCTTTTGATCCCCCCTTTCAGTTGTCTCTTGACACTTGGCAGATTTCACTCCTTTTTGAGTCGATCTTTAGTATTTGTCATCTCGTCGCTCAAACTTGCAATCAAGTGTCATTTGTAAGCATTTTGGGACTATTATATGGCAATAAATGCACAAAGCTCAGGTAAGAATGGGTATAAAAAACATGCAGAAATCGCAGTTATCACCAACGGATGAGCAAACATAGGGAACATGCTAAAAATGTGTATCACAATGCAATACAATCAGCCATGATCTAAAAATGTGCCTCCACTTAGCTCCATGATCAATCATGTTTGAATGGGGCGGTTGTAACCGCTCAACTGCCCTGCATGGGCACTGCATGTGCTTGTTTTGGCCAACTGCTGCACGCCCAAGGCTGGCATTGCGCTCAGCCTTTCCCTTTGATAGTGCTCCGCCCTGATGTCATGACCATAGTTTGTCGTATATTGACTTAGCCGTACACGCCCATTGCCACAGCTGCCCGCCTATGTCAAGTCGCCCTCAACTTGATCAAATCTGCTTACATTAATATCATTGCTTGTCCCGCATTGCCGTGCCTTGTCTTGCCATGTTTTGGCCCCTTCTTTGACATGGATTTGTCTTGCCATTGTTATGCCAACCCGCACGTCCATGTGAAATGTGTCTTGCCTCCGTTCAAGGTGCATTTGTCAACCACGCATAGTCCGTCATGCCGAGCTATCCTTCATGATGTTGCCCCAATTTTCAGGTTGTGTAACAAGGCCATCATGAAAATCCTTGTCACAACCCACATCTACCGAGGATCTTTGTCTAGGGGATAACAGCTATCCTCTGCCTTCAATTCCATGTGTCACCCTCTTATGCAATTACTTAACATAGCATATTTTACGCTATACATCAATAAAATGACTATTATTGACCCCAAAGTGGAGAAAGTAGCTAAGGAGTTGGACACATTTTTGGAGAGTGTGATTGAAGAACACATGATTAGGAACAAAAAAGAAGAATACCACGAGAGTGAAGCTAAAGACTTTGTGGACGATTTGCTTGAAATTCAGAATGGAAAGGAAACAGGTTGTCCTTTTCAAAGGGATTCATTGAAAGCTATCCTCTTGGAAAGCATCTCGTACTTCTACATAGCTAGTAATGTATGCATTATTTAATTCAACATAATGATCTATCATCATTTATTGACAGATTAGGTTTACTAAAATGTGTATTAATTTTAGTAACAATATGTGTAAACTAATTACTATCTCAAAATCAATTCGAGAAGAAAATGGTGGTAAGACGACACCAAGTACTTTTTTGCGTTCATCATCCCCCATTGTTAGTAATAACATACAAGGTTGGGCTTGTTTTTTTTTTCTTTTGTGTTTCTGGCTAATGTATAGGATGTGTTTGCTGCAGGCACGAATTCAACATATACAGCTCTAGAGTGGACAATGGCTAAGCTTTTGAGGCATCCAAGAGCTATCGAAACATTTCAGAATAAAGTGCGAGGATTAGCCCAAGGGAAATCGGAGATAACAGAGGATGACTTGGGAAATATGCAGTACTTGCAAGCAGTGATCAAGGAGAGTCTCAGACTTCATCTACCGTTTCCGCTACTACTTCCTCGAGAATACCCAAAAGACGTAAAATTACTAGGCTGTCACATTCCTGCTAAAACTCAAGTCATAATTAATACTTGGGCAATCGGAAGAGATTCGTTGTCGTGGGATGATCCAGAGGAGTACCGGCCAGAGAGGTTCTTTAATAGTAATATTGACGTTAAAGGACTAAACTATTAATTGATTCCCTTCGGAGCACGCATAAGGGGCTTCCTAGGAAGAACTTTTGTTGTTGTTGTGATTGAGTTAGCATTGGCAAAACTTGTTGATGTTTTGTACTTCAATGCCACACAAGATGGGGTGATTTGTGTGGTGTCTAATTTTTGCATGCACAAATTATAGAAGGACCTAGTTTTTCTGTGTGTTTCTTGACCTACTATTGTAGAAATAATAACTGCGGAAAATAAAGAACACAAGTATTTTTACGTGGAAAACACCTGGCTCAAAAGGTGAAAAACCCACGACCTACTACTCGGTAGGATTTTTTTCCCAATACTTCACGAAATCAATGATCCAAAACAAATGCCTCTAGATAAACCTATTACAATTGCCTAACTTGAATACTTAAAAAACAACAAAAAACCTATTACAATTGCCTCTAACTTGAATACTCAAAAAACCTATTACAATTGCCTCTAGATAAAGCTGAAAGGTACAATATGAAAAGACCTACTAAATTTGAACTAGAATGAAGGACAGATACTTGGAACTGGTTCTTCTATTTGGTTCATGTAGCTTCAGTTTTGCACATTTGAATCACACACGAATTGCTTGCAAAATGCTTTGCTATTTTGCTCTCAATTCATGTTTAACTTCTGCTTTTGTGCGTAACCTGTAAAGTGAGAACATCGTGAAATTTATAGAGTTAGTAGAGTAGAAAATAACTACAGTTCTAATGCTACTTCAACCTCTAACTCCATCCTTATCTTGGATAGTGTTCTCTTTGAGTAAGTAGTCCTTCTCATTATCAATTATGCAACCTTTTCGATCAGGAGATATCAAATATACCAAGTTAAGCTTATCTCCTTCACGTGTATCCCATATGTTCGAATCTGCCCGTGTTTATGCTCACAAGAGATGGAGATGGTCCATGCATGAGCTTCCTTTGTCAATCTTCAAAACAAACCTTTACTTGGACCAACAAATTCTCCATTTTTGATAATAACAAACTCTGTGCTTTTCATAATCTTAGGCTCTGTTTCAGATTAGCTCAACATCAACACAATGTCAGAGAAACATTTTAACTTTTTATCACTTATCATCAAGGACCAGGTTCATTAGGTTATAAACATCACTTGTTCAAAAGCACAACTTTTTTCTCCTTTGTGGCATCATCTAAAAGTTGCATAAATGAGTAAGATAACTAGTTGAAACATCACTCATGGCCACTAGGGTTACATCAAATGCAATCATGGATTAATTATCATATATCAAGCTAAGGATATTTAACCATCAAAGAAAAATAAACAAACAGTTAGAGCAAAAGACAATGAATGTCATTAATGATTGATAAGATGCTACCACAAAGCATAAGAAGAAATAAAAACATTGGAAACATGAGCAAAAGCAACAAAAAATCCCGAACTGGGTCTCCAGTTAATCTAAACTAGGCTAGGAGGCTTAAGGCTGGGAAGGACCAGGTTCTTGGTTTTTGGCTTGGAGTAGTTTCAGCATATCTTGAAGAATGCCATCATTCTTCTCATTTCCCTTTACCAGCTCAGCTTTGAGAGCATCTCTCGCAATCTCCACCTTTGCCAACCTCTTCTTCAGCCTATCAATTTCAGCATCATTAGCCTTACTTTCTTGCACCAAAGCTCCCACATTGCTGTTCACTAGTACCTTTTTGGATGAACCAGGTTCTTTGGGAGTGGTTTGAACTTTATAGTCACAAACGGTCAGAGTGTTTTTCCCAAAATGATCCTTACTTGTACCAATTTCCCACTTCTTCATGGGTACCTTGAAATGTGCAAGTACAGCCGTGAGGATAAAGCCATAGGGTATGGCGTGAGTCTTGGTGCCATTTAGAACCCTATCAAGAAGCTGGATTATAAACCCAGGCCAACTAATCTGCCTTCCACTGTCCAAACATTCCATGAGGACTAAGTTCATGAATGTGGCAATGTGCCTTCTTTCTTGCCTTGGCAGTACACATTTGTTGACAAATTCGAATAGCACTTTTTGAGGTGGCTTCATCTCAGTTTTATAGACAGCCTTGGGCTCAAGTTCCTCTTCATTATCACTGAATTTTCTGGTAATGGCAAGGGCAGTAAGGAGATTTTCTAGGCTTGGCCACTAGAGCTTCTTATAGTCATTGTACCCTTCAGCAGGTACACCCAAAATCTCACCCAGCTCATCTGCATCAAAAGTGACTTTCACTCATTTCACTGTACTGGTGATCCTTCCATCTTTTACCTCACAATTTTCCATAAACTCTACAATTTCATTTCTGGCCAACCTGCCATCCATCTGAAGGACCATGTCCTTCCAGCCTTGCAATTGTAACTTTTCCAAAAGCAGCACCATTCCTTCCTCCTCTAAGTCCCTGGGAGTCTGCCTTTCAAGATAGTTCTCTTGCCAAACTTGACTAGCTTGTCTTTCTCAACATCAGGATCATTATCTTCTTCCTCCCCACTCTATTCTTCTTCCTCTATAATTTTCACTTTTCTTGATTTTACAGCAGACCTGGTTCTTTTTGCTAAAATGGATGGTTCAGCAGACTTTGACTCTAAAATAGACTTCTTTGTGGAAGTCTTGGATTTCTTTGGTTTAAGAGTCAGAACCTCCACTTCTTCTGTCTCATCTTCATCTCGAAGGACCAGGTCCATCTCATCAATATCAACAGCCTCAATGGGCTCACTCATCTTCTTCTTTCCCTTAGCAACTGTTTTTCTTCTACTTTCTTCCAAGGCTTTCTCCAGTTCTACCTCATTTTGCTTTTTTTGGCTTCTTATGGCTCTGCCTCTTGTGGAAGTTATTTTAACAATAACAAAAGGGACAGAAGAGGCAGCCTTCCCTTTCTTATTTGCCCTAGCAGTACTAGGGTTTTAGCCTTTGAACTTCCTCTCTTATTTGGGTTATAACTCTCAATCACTCTTTTCAGTAGGTCTGTGAGTGACTTCTTGTTCAGATGGAACAAGTTCATCTACATTTTTCCCAAGTTGAACCAACCCTTCAGCAGCTTCGCTAGACCCACTTCCCCATGTTTTGCTCACATTCGCCTCTATTCCAGTAGATTCCTCTTTCCAAACAACCATTTCACATGTTTTTTTAGTTAGACTAACAGGAGTGGGTGAAGAATCAACCACTCTTTTACCCTTTCCCTTCATAGTACTACGAGCACCCTCAGTCTCTTTTTCTTTTCCTTTTTCATTTTTACAACCAACCCTTCCTGACTCTGTAGATTCATCACCTGCTATAGATCCTACCAGCACAAACCTATTCTACAAACTTAATTGTAGCAAGTTCAGAAATAGTTTCAAGAGTGAATTTAGGGCTAGATGATACTTGTTCAGTTTTAGAAAAAATGGTTTCTTCCCCCTCATTAGCAAATTTGAAAGATTTATCAGATTTCTGGCATTCTTCTTTCATACTTGCTTTTAAAGATTTATCAGAAAAGGTGTGGAAGTGTTTTCTGATGGTGGTGATGAAGGGTTTTCAAAGGTGTTCGCCATATCTGGGCTAGGGTATGAAAGACTATGAGGTTGTGAGAGAGTAGAAGAGGAGAGAAGTCTGAGAGAATTTGGACGCTTGAAAGTTTAGAAGTGAAGAAAAAAATAGCTCCTCATCATTATAAAGTGGAAGAGTTCAATTGAGTAACGACAGCTTTGCCAAAGTCTAATCAAACTGCAAGTCAGTTTGAAAAAACGTTCAAGACTATCCCTAGAATTTAGGCAGTTTAACGATGTTAGGACTCTTTTGAACGGAACTAGTTCATTTGTAACGGATAAGTCCAAAAACAATTTGGGATTAGATGGGACTCTGCTTTTAATCATAATCCAAATATAGTTATTTCAAATTATGCATAGTGTAGAAAACATACCGAATGATCTTAATGAACCAGATTCTTCACTGAGAATTCCCTTGTGTAGGTCTAAATTCTCCAAGAAAATAGAGAAAATATCATTAGAGATTAATGAGTTATGTTAGCACATAGCATAAGAGTATATTATTGAAAGTATGAGACTGGGCAACATCTAATCTAATTTTATACACAATTTACGGATTTTCTAGCCAAAATAAATTAATTTTTTTAATTTTTTTTCAATTGAACTTTGAACTGGTCCTTTTAGGTGAGCTTAATCATCCATAATTCCATCATGTTCCTCTCAAAGTGATCCCTACTTAAAGCTTTTGTGAAGATGTCAGCTATTTTCTTGTCAGAAGAACAAAATTTCACAGTGATCAAACTTTTCCCATAGTTGTCCCTCAAAATATGATGCCTAACATCTATGTGCTTAGTTCTCTTATGATGAACCTGGTTCTTTGTCATACTAATGGCACTAGTGTTATCACAAAATATAGGGATACAACCTACATTAATTCCAAAATACATTAATTGTTGTTTGATCCATAACAATTAAGCACAACATGAGGCAGCAACAACATACTCAGTTTCAGCAGTAGATAAGGCCACATAATTTTGCTTTTTCGTAGCCCAAGACACAAGACATAAACCAAGAAAGTGTGTCATACCTGAGGTGCCCTTCCTATCCACATGAAAAATTATATAATCAGCATCAGCATAGCCCACTAGGTTGAAATTACTACCTTTTGGATACCAAAGACAAAGGTCAGTGGTGCCTTTTAAGTATCTCAAGATTCTCTTGACAACAGTCAAGTGAGACTCCTTTGGATTTGCCTGAAATCGAGCACAAAAACCTACACTGAAAATAATGTTAGGTCTGCTAGCAGTGAGATATAAAAGATAATCAATCATCCCCCTATACAACTTCTGATCAACAGATGAACCAGGTTCATCTATATCCAATTTTGTGGCTATTGCTATAGGAGTATTGATTTCTTTTGATTCTTCCATATTAAACCTTTTAAGCAACTCTTTCACATATTTCTGTTGATGGATCATAGTTCCATTTGAGTTTTGTTTAATTTGTAAGCCTAAAGAGAAATTAAGTTCAACCATCATACTCATTTCAAATTCACTCCCCATTAGTTAGGAAATTCTTTACTTAGTTTATCAGTAGTTGCTCCAAAGATTATATCATCAACGTATATCTGAACTACTAAGAGGTCTTTACCTTTTTCCTACAAGAATAAATTGTTATCAATTTTACCTCTCTTGTAGCCATGCTCAAGCCGGAATTTTGATAATCTTTCATACCATGCTCTAGGAGCCTGCTTGAGCCCATAAAGTGCCTTGTCAAGATTGTACACATGATCAGAACATTCCTTGCTTTCAAATCCCGGAGGTTACTTAACAAACACTTCTTCCTTTAGATAGCCATTGAGGAAGGCACTCTTGATATCCATCTGATGGAGAGTGAATTCCATGTAAGCAGGAAAGGCTATAAGAAGTATGATGGCTTCCAATCTTGCAACTGGAGCAAAAGTCTTATCATAGTCTATGTCCTCCTCTTCACTATACCCTTGAACCACCAATCTTGCCTTATTCCTTGTGACTGTTCCATCTCCATCGAGTTTGTTTCTGAAGACTCATTTAGTGCCAATCACATATCTATCCCTAGGATTGGTACCAGATGCCAAACTTGACTTCTCTCAAATTGGTTGAGTTTATCCTGCATTGCATTCACCCAGTCTGCATCTTGGAAAGCCTCAGAAACATTTTTAGGTTCAATAAGAGATAGAAAACATCAAAAGCATAAAGATTCTTCAAAGAAAATCTGGTTTTGATTCTAGAGGTTGGATCAGTAATTATGTTCTCAATGGGATAAGAACTTTGGTACTTATAAGGTTTCACAACCAGCTGGTTTACACTAGATGTTCCTCCAATGGTTTGTTGCTGAGGAACAAGTTCATGGACAGGTTCCATCGAGGCTTGATATTCAATTCCTTATTGTTCAGTTCCCCCTATCAGGTTGCCCTGAGTAGAAGAACATGTTCCTTCTTCTGGTGCAGCTTTAGTCTGGGCTGTGATTTCATTTGAATTTCTTACCAGCCCAATTGCTTCATCTTCATGTTCTTGTCTCTCAGAAAGAATGTTAGTTTCATCAAAAACCACATGTACACTTTTGTATACACACATAATTCTTTTTTTATAGGTCTTATAAGTTTTACTATGTGAAGAATATCCCAAGAATACTCCTCCATCACTTCTGGGATCAAACTTACCTAGGGAGTCTTTGCCATTATTGTGCACAAAGCACTTGCATCCAAATGCCCTAAGATGGGATATATTTGGCTTTCTCCCTTTAAGTAACTCATAGGGAGTCTTCTCAACAAGAGGTATAGTCATGCACATATTTATGATGTAACATGCAGTGTTCATAGCTTCTGTTCAGAAATTATGAGGTAGTTTACTAGAAAGAAGCATACTCCTAGCCATTTATTCCAATATTCTATTCTTTCTTTCAACTACACCATTTTGTTGTGGAGACCTAGGTGCAGAAAAGTTATGATCTATGACATGCACATCACAAAAATTAGCAAACTTAGAATTTTCAAATTCAGTACCATGATTAGACCTAATTGATGTAAGTTGATTACCTAGTTGTATTTGAGTTTTTCTAACAAAAGAAGTGAACATGTCAAATGCTTTATCTTTAGATGTTAGAAACAATGTCCAAGTAAACCTATAGTAATCATCAACAAACATCATAATATATCATTTACCACCTCTGCTTAGAGTTCTCATTGGTCCACAAAGGTCCATATGGACCAGTTCCATCGTTCTGGTGGTACTTACCATTTTCTTGCTTTTGAAAGAGGATCTTACCTGCTTCCCCCTAGCACAAGCTTCACAAACTTTGTCTTCCTTCAACCTAATATTAGGCAGTCCTATCACCAAGTCCTTAGAGACTAGTTTGTTGAGTTGACTTAGACTAGCATGTCCAAGTTTTTTGTGCCAAAGGAGGGGATCATTATCCAACACACTTAAGCATGTGAGTTCATTATCTGAAAGTGTGGACAGATCCACAATATACATATTGTTCACTCTTTTTCCCTGCAAAACATCTTATCAGTGATAAGATTAATCACAAAGCATTTTCTAGAGGTGAATGCAACCATGTTACCTGTATCACACAATTGTGATACACTTATTAGACTGTATTTCAGTCCATCAATCAGGTATACATTCTCAATATAGTGAGAATCAGTCTTACCTACCTTGCCAGCCCCAATGATCTCACATTTCTTACCATTTCCAAAGGAGACATTACCTCATTTAAGGTCCTCAAGTGAAAGGAACTGGTTCTTGCTTCCTGTCATATGCTTTGAGCAGCCGCTATCCATGTACCATAATTCGTTGATGCAAAGTTTTTGGACTACAAAATGGTAGATAACAAGCCTGTTATAACCCAAGTCCAAGAATTGCAAGTGATTATTCACGATCTCCTTGTTGAAGGTAGAAATCAAATTAATATTGATGTTGAAAGTATTAATCTTAGTATTTGTACTAATAGAAATTTCATTGAAGGTACTGTCATCAATGAAGCATTCCAAGTAGCAGCGATGATTGAGAAGTTGCCTCCTTTGTGGAAGGACTTTAAAAACTACTTGAAACACAAACGCAAAGAGATGTCCCTTAAAGATCTCATTGTTCGGTTGAGAATCGAAGAGGACAACAAAGCTGCTGAAAAGAGAGGCCGTGGAAACTCAACAATAATGGGAGAAAATATTGTTGAAGAGAACAAAAAGAGGAAGAAGGCTTCTGGACCAAAATACAACCCAAGCAAGAAGCGGTTCAGTGGAAACTGCTACAACTGTGGAAAACTGGACATAAAGCTACAGAGTGTCTTGCTCCGAAGAAAGACAAAAAGAAGGGTAAAGCAAACATGGTTGAAAAACATGATGATGTTGATGACTTATGTGCCATGCTTTTCGAATGCAACTTGGTGGGCAATCCTAAAGAGTGGTGGATTGATTTTGGAGCCACTCGCCATGTTTGTGCTGTTAGAGAAGCTTTTTCTATTTATGCTCCTATTGGACCCGATGAGATGATTTCTATGGGAAATGCTGCAAAGGCCAAGATTGAAGGATGTGAGAAGATATTTCTCAAAATGACTTCCGGCAAAGTGGTGACTTTGAACAACGTCCTTCATGTTCCCGAGATTAGGAAAATTTTAGTCTCTATTGGACTTCTTGTTAAGAATGGTTTTAAATGTGTATTTGTATCCGATAAAGTTGTAATAAGTAAGAACGAGATATTTGTAGGAAAAAGGTTACCTCACTTAGGGCCTTTTCAAGCTGAATGTAATGGTTGTTGAAAATAATAATAAAATTTTAGTTTCGTCTTACTTACTTGAGTCAAATGAATTATGACATATACGTTTGGGTCATGTTAATTATAAAACCTTGCAGAAAATAATTAATTTGGAAGTATTGCCTAAGTTTGAATGTGAATAATCAAAATGTCAAGTATGTGTGGAATCTAAGTATGTTAAACATCTTTATAAGTCAGTTGAAAGGAATTCAAATCCTTTAGACTTAATTCACATAGATATTTGTGACATGAAGTCAATACCATCTCGCGGTGGAAAGAAGTATTTCATAACTTTTATTGACAATAGTACTTGATATTGCAATGTTTACTTACTTAATAGTAAAGATGAAGCAATAGACGCATTCAAGCAATACAAAAATGAAGTTGAAACGCGACTTAACAAGAAAATCAAAATGATAAGAAGTGATAGGGGTGGTGAATATGAATCTCCTTTTGAACAAATATGTCTAGAATATGGAATTATTCATCAAACAACGGCCCCTTACACGCCCCAATCCAATGGGATTGCAAAAAGAAAGAATTGTTCATTAAAGTATATGATGAACGCATTATTGATAAGTTCTGGTTTACCACAAAACTTGTGGGGAGAAGCCGTTCTTACGGCTAGCCGAATACTAAATCGAGTACCTCATAGCAAAACACAATCCATTCCATATGAAAAATGGAAAGGAAGGACCCAACTTGAATTATTTTAAAGTGTGGGGGTGTTTGGCAAAAGTGAAAGTTCCTAAACCCAAAAGGGTAAAAATAAGATCGAAAACTGTTGATTGTGTTTTCATAGGATATGCGACTAATAGTAAAGCATATCGATTTTTGGTTCATAAATCAGAAAATCCCGACATTCATAACAATACGGTTATAGAATAAGATAATGCTGAGTTCTTTGAAAATATATATCCGTATAAAAAGGAATGTGAGTCAATTGGCGAAGGATCTAAACGACCTCAAGAAGAAACAAAAGAAAGTACACTTAACCAGGAGGATCCAAGACATAGTAAACATCAAAGAACGTCTATTTCAATTGGACCAGATTTTGTGACTTTCTTATTGGAAAATGAGCCTCAAACATTTAAAGAAGCTATGTCTTCTTCGGAATCATTGTTATGGAAAGAGGCAGTCAATAGTGAAATAGAATCCATATTGAACAACCATACATGGGAATTGGTTGATCTTCCTCCGGAAAAATAAACCGTTGGGTTCTAAATGGATCTTTAAGAGGAAAATGAAAGATGATGGCATTATTGACAAATATAAGGCAATACTTGGGTCAAAGGGTATAAAGGTCTTGACTATTTTGATACATACTCTCCAGTTACAAGGATTACGTCCATACGAACGTTAGCAGCGTTAGCTACAATTTATGGTCTTGAAATTCATCAAATGGATGTTAAGACGGACTTCTTAAATGGAGAGTTGGATGAAGAAATCTACATGGAACAACCTGAAGGGTTTGTGGTTCCAGGTAAAGAAAAGAAGGTATGCAGACTTGTTAAGTCCCTTTACGGACTAAAACAAGCACACAAACAATGACATGCGAAATTTGACCAAACAATGTTGTCAAATGGGTTAAGATAAATGAATGTGATAAATGTGTGTACATTAAAAATGTTCTAAATTACATAGTCATTGTTTGCTTATATGTGGATAATATGTTCATAATGAGTAATGACATTACCAACATAAATGCTACTAAGCGTATGCTAACTAGCAAGTTTGATATGAAAGACTTGGGAGTTGCTGATTTAATTCTGGGGATTAAGATCCATAAGACTCCTCAAGGTCTGGCATTGTAACAATCTCATTATATTAAGACAGTGCTTGAAAAGTTCAAGCACTTAGGCTTTAAAGTTGCAAAAACTCCAATTGACGTGAATCTTGCATTAGCAAAGAACAAAAGCCAAAGCATATCACAATTGGATTATGCTCGTGTGTTGGATTGCTTAATATACATCATGAATTATACACAACCAGATATAGCTTGTGCTATAAGTAAATTGAGTCGATATACGAGCAATCCAGGTCAATCTCATTGGATGGCCATGAAACGAGTTTTGGGGTATTTAGTACATACCCAAGACTTTGCTTTGCATTACAGTAAATATCATGCAGTCATTGAGGGTTACTGTGATGCAAATTGGATCACTGGATCAACTAATTCCAAGTCCACAAGTGGATATGTATTCACTATTGGTGGAGGAGCGGTATCTTTGAAGTCGTCCAAACAAACTTGTATTGTCTGCTCTACAATGGAGGCTGAATTTATAGCCTTAGATAAAGCCGGTGAAGAAGTTGACTGGCTCCGGAATTTCTTGGAAGATATTCCCTTTTGTCCCAAACCATTGGCACCAATATGCATACATTGCGATAGTCAAGCGGCAATTAGAAGGGCTGGGACCATTATGTATAACGGTAAATCTCGTCATATACGACGAAGACATAAAACCGTTATGCAATTACTTTCTAGAGGAACTATCACGATTGATTATGTAAAGTCAGGTGATAATGTATGGATCCACTTATAAAAGGCCTAACTAGAGAGGTAGTTGAGAAATCATCAAGGGGAATAGGACTGTGGCCGAGAACAAGTCATAGTGGCGATAACTCTACTTAGAAGACTGGAGATCCCAAGATCTAGGTTCAAAGAGATCAAACAAAGTCATTAATGAGAGTTCAACATTGTCAACTAAATTTTTGGTCCATTCTCGTGATGAGACAATGTTCAGTAACAAGGATAAAGCATTAAGGCTTTTTAACGATTTCTAAATTTGATACGGGGTATATCAAATAGTGTATCTACAGGATGACACGTTTAGGAATCACCTATGTAAGTGTGAAGTGTTAGCCGTTTCAAGGAGAACTCTGTAAGGCCAGTTCTCCACGCACTTATGAAACCAGGCGGTGTTCATGGCTGAAATGAACACAACAATGAGAACCAAAGACGGTTAAGGGTTAGTTGTGTGACTTGTGGTTGTCTAGGTATACACCAAAGTTCGACGGTTCAATGATATCAAATCTACCGATTGATCGAGTATATCTGACATAAGTTCACTACGGAAAGTTTAAAGGGAAACCTACTTATCCAGATGCAATTAATCCTTGCTTGCGAATCACACAACTTTTCATGCATGTTTTCGTGATATAGCCATTCCCCATTCATGTGGGGGATTGTTGGGTTTTATGTAATTAATTATATTAAATACTTAAAAGAGGGTGAATGAAAAATTGAGGGAAATGAAATTTTTGAGTGAAATTTTAAGTTTCTCCCCTTGGCAAAGGGACATTGTCCCATATTGGAAGAGGAAGAAGTTTTTTATGGGTATATAAGCAATTGCTCTTCTTCTAGCTCTTAAAGAGTTGAGAAGAAGGCAAGCCTCGCGCCGTCGTCGTCGCTCGCTCGGCTCAGCTTCAGCTTCGGCTTCGGCTTTGGCTTCGGATTTGGATTTGGTCAAATGATTGATTGATTAATTTTTTGGACCAAATTTATTTGTTAATAGTAAAATATTAACAGAAATGTTATTAAATATTTGTTTTAATAACATATATTAATATTAAATCCTCCAATCCCTTTTTCTGTTTTGGTAACAGAAAATTAACTACCCTCTTCAATTTTCCCTCTTTATTGTTGAGTAAATAGCCATTTATGAAATGGCATTTATGTTGTGGCCGTTTTGCATAAACAACCATTCTGAAGAGTTGCACCTCTTCAGATTTCAGCCCAACTTTGGCTATAAATACAAAACTATTCTGCTCAGAATTTCAATATGATTTTCTGAGTTTCTCCTCCTTCTTCTGCATACTTTTTGCATCAAACAAAGCAACAGAAAGTGTGATTGCTACCGAACTTTGTATTCGCTGAAACACTGGGGTTTGAAGTACCACTACACAAGTGTGTAATTTGTTCTATCCTGGGAGAAAATAATCCATAACCTTGGGTACTAGGAGGGGATTAAATTCCTTAAGGAAACACTGTGAATTTAGTGAGCTCGAATTGGTTTTCTGTTATTTCGTTGTTCATTTCTGTTTATGTTCATTTATATTTCCAGAATTATTTTACAAATACAATTTACTAACAGTTATCAGACTGATTAATGAAGGTAATTTAATTTTTAACTCTATCATTCATGAATGCAGGTTCTTGATGGTGCAGCTGGGGAATCCAGCACTAGAGCATGAATACAAGGAACAAAACCAGGTGGCGGACATCCTCGCAAAGGAAGGAGAAGAGAAAAAAGTTTTTGATACGACAGTAGTTTTGGCAGTTCCTCCTGTGTTTATAAACAAAGCACTGTGGGCTGACATTCTAGGAACTGTATTTGTCCTTAATGTAAGGATAAACAATTACGTAGGGCAAGACTGTGGTAATGCTACTTTAGGGAGCAGCAGCTCCCAAACATTGATGTAATTTTCTTTTGGCTTTTTATATATATATATATATATATATGGTATCTCAAAGGAATGACCATATGATATAGCAACAAAAACATATACGTACAAGCTAAGTCTTTATTAATGCTTGGGCACTTGGAAGAGACCCTGCTAGCTCTAGGAAAATTGGGGTATAAACGAAAATTTGTCACCCAATTTACCAACTTTTTGTGTCGTTTGAGTTGCCTCTCTAACTCATTATTCAGGTAGATGTAAGGTCTGCGTACAATACTTTACCTTTTTCAGACTCATCTTGTAAAATTATACTGGTATATTATTGTTGTTATTGTTGTTATACCGTTTGGATGTCTGTTTCAACAATTATAAATTATTTGGTGTTGACAATTGTATACTAGCACTAAATTTGGCTGCTTCTTTGACGTCTCTTATGCATAAAATTTTCCTACAGGAGCTTAAGACGACAAACTATAGTCAGAAGACGTCTCATTAGAGGCCAAAAGGTTCGATTCTAATAATACTATTGTTGGACTTTAAGCCATTGGGCTTTAAAAGAGAAGAAGTGTGAATTAGAAATGGAGGGAAATAAAATGGAGGGAAAATGAAAATTTGAAGAAGTGAACTTTTGTCTTGCACTTTGTCCCTCATTGGTGAGGGACAATCACATTTATGTGCTTATATATAGATTCACTTCTTAAAGCTCTTAAAAGGAGTTGAAGAGAATGAACCCTCGCGCCGTCGTCGTCGCTCGCTCGGCTCGGCTTCGGCTTCGGCGATTGATAAGATTATTTTTGGACAAAATTTATTTAATTATTTAATAATTAATTAAATGCCAAATCACTACTGAACGTTCAGAGGGCCTCACTGGCCAGACACCACTTCTGATATTTGCCTATAAATTATGAGGCAAGGCTGCATCTTCCATATACGAAAAAGACTCTAGAAATTGTGGACTCGGAATATTTCTGATTCTTTACTATTTGATATATTTCTTTATTCTTCTAACAGTTTCCTGAATTTTGTTTTAACTCAGTAACGTTTACAAGCTTAAGGAATGTTAAGATTTACTACTTCTAAAGCCTTGTTGCTTTCTACTCCTATAATTTTTTCTGTCCGGTTTAAAGTACATAAAAACTTTGCCGGAATAATAAACGTACGGGTTTGAAGTATATATAAACTTCACCATTGTTACGTGTTGTATGGTTGGTTTGGTATTCAGTTTGAAGATATCAAAAACTTCACTGATTAACAAGTTCTGTATTGTTTTCAACTTTACAGAAATATGACGAATGAAAACCAAACTAATGGAAGTGTTGCGGGAACGGTTGCTGCTGTTACAAGCCGTTCTACTCCTGCTCATGCTATGGCACCGGCAGAAAAACCCGGAAAGTTTTCCGGGATTGACTTCAAACGTTGGCAAATGAAGATGCTCTTCTATCTTACTACGTTGAGTTTGCAACGTTTCATCAAGGAGGATCCTCCGGTCATGGCTGAAAATACTCCGGATGATGAACGACTTGTTGTAACTGAAGCATGGAAACATTCTGATTTCTTGTGCAAAAACTACATATTGAGTTGTTTGGAAGATGGCTTGTACAATGTCTATAGTGTCATGGAAACTTCAAAAGCATTATGGAATGCACTAGAGAAGAAGTACAAGACTGAGGATGTCGGACTTAAGAAGTTCGTGGCTGCAAGGTTTTTGGATTTCAAGATGATTGACACTAGGTCCGTTCATAACTCAAGTCCAAGAATTACAAGTCATTGTGCATGACCTCCTTGCTGAAGGTATGACCCGAATCAATAATTTTATTAATAAGATTTATCTTATTATTAATTATGAATTTGTTATTGAAGGTATGGTCATAAATGAGGCCTTTCAAGTCGCTGCTTTCATTGAAAAGTTACCTCCGTTGTGGAAGGATTTTAAGAACTATCTTAAACACAAGCGGAAGGAGATGACACTAGAAGACTTGATTGTTCGTCTGAGGATAGAAGAAGACAACAAAAATGCTGAAAAGAAGTCACGTGGAAACTCGACAATAATGGGGGCAAACGTTGTTGAGGAGGCGCCACAAAATAAGAAGAGGAAGAAGGCTTCCGGACCAAAGAATTACCCAAGCATGAAAAAGTTCAAGGATAATTGCCACAACTGTGGAAGATCTGGGCATAAAGCCGTGGATTGTCGTGCGCCCAAGAATGATAAGAAGAAAAAGAATCAATCTAACATGGTTGAAGATGAAATGGAGGACTTATGTGCCATGTTGTCTGAATGCAATTTGGTAGGAAATCCAAAAGAATGGTGGATAGATTCTGGAGCCACCCGCCATGTTTGTGCTAACAAGGAGTTATTTTCTTCTTATGCCCCCGCAGGACCCGACGAGACAATCTTCATGGGAAATTCATCTACTGCCAAAATTGAAGGAGTTGGCAAGATTGCGTTGAAGATGACGTCGGGAAAAATAGTGACTCTAAATCAAGTCCTCCATGTTCCAGAAATTCGCAAGAATCTTGTGTCTACCTCACTTCTTGTCAAGAATGGATTCAAATGTATTTTTGTTTCTAATAGTGTTGTACTTAGTAAGAACGATGTATATGTAGGAAAAGGTTACCTAAATGAGGGCCTTTTTAAGCTAAATGTAATAGCAGTTCCTATCAATAAAGTGAATGTTTCTTCTTACTTACTTGAGTCAAACACTTTATGGCATTCGCGTTTAGGTCACGTAAACTTCAAAACATTGCGGAAGATGATAAATCTAGAAGTATTGCCAAAATTTGATTGCATTAATTCCAAATGTCAAATATGTGTGGAATCAAAGTATGCTAAGCATCCTTATAAGTCCGTTGAAAGGAATTCAAGTCCTTTAGACTTAATTCACACAGATATTTGCGACATGAAGTCAACACCATCTCGCGGTGGGAAAAAGTATTTTATTACTTTTATTGACGATAGCACGAGATACTGCTATGTTTATTTACTTAATAGTAAAGATGAGGCAATTAATGCTTTCAAGCAATACAAGAGTGAAGTTGAAACGCAACTAAACAAAAAGATCAAAATGATAAGAAGTGATAGGGGTGGCGAATATGAATCTCCTTTTGAAGAAATTTGTTTGGAAAATGGCATTATTCACCAAACAACTGCCCCTTACTCTCCACAATCTAATGGAATTGCGGAGAGGAAGAATCGAACATTGAAGGAGATGATGAATGCATTGCTAATAAGTTCTGGCTTACCACCGAACTTGTGGGGGGAAGCTATACTTACAGCTAACCGGATGATCAATCGTGTACCTCATAGTAAAACACAGTCCATTCCTTATGAAAAGTGGAAAGGAAGGAAGCCTAGCTTGAAATATTTCAAAGTGTGGGAGTGTTTAGCTAAGGTACAAGTTCCTAAACCTAAAAGAGTTAAGATAGGTCCTAAAATGGTTGATTGTGTGTTTATTGGATATGTAACCAATAGCAAGGCATATCGTTTTCTGGTTCATAAATCAGAAAATCCTGAGATTCACATTAATACGATAATAGAATCAGATAATGCTGAATTCTTTGAAACTATTTATCCGTATAAAAAGGAAAGTGAAGTGACCTGCCAAAAGTCAAAACGACCTCGGGAGGAAATAACAGATGGTATGTCTAATGAAGAAAATCCAAGAAGAAGTAAACGTCAAAGGATATCTACTTCATTCGGTCCAGATTTTCTGACTTTTCTGTTAGAAAATGAGCCTCGTACCTTCAAGGAAGCAATGTCTTCCTCAGAAGCACAATATTGGAAAGAAGCTGTCAATAGTGAAATAGAATCCATATTGAGCAACCATACCTGGGAATTGGTTGATCTTCCTCCGGGTAACAAAACGTTGGGTTCTAAATGGATTTTCAAGAAGAAAATGAAAGACGATGGTACTATTGACAAATACAAGGCAAGACTTGTTGTCAAAGGATTTAGACAACGAGAAGGTCTTGACTATTTTGACACATACTCGCCGGTAACAAGAATTACATCTATTCGGATGCTAATAGCGTTAGCCGCCTTGTATGGTCTTCAAATCCATCAAATGGATGTAAAAACAGCCTTCTTAAATGGTGATCTTGAGGAAGAAATTTACATGAACCAACCTGAAGGGTTTGTGGTTCTGGGAGAAGAAAAGAAGGTGTGTAGACTTGTTAAGTCTCTTTATGGATTAAAACAAGCACCCAAACAATGGCATGCGAAATTTGACCAAACAATGTTGTCAAATGGTTTTAAGATTAATGAATGTGATAAGTGTGTTTACATTAAGAACGTTCAAAATCATGTAGTCATTGTTTGCTTATATGTTGATGATATGCTAATAATGAGCAAAGACATTGCCGACATTCAAGCTACTAAGCGTATGCTTGCTAGTAAGTTTGATATGAAAGACTTAGGAGTTGCCGATGTAATTCTAGGAATTAAAATCCAGAGGACTCCTCAAGGTCTAGCTTTGTCTCAATCACATTACGTGAAAATGGTACTTGAAAAATTCAAACACTTGGAATTTAGAAGTGCAAGGACTCCAATTGACTTAAACCATCATCTTATGAAGAATAAAGGCGAAAGTACGTCTCAATTGGAGTATGCTCGTGTATTGGGAAGTCTAATGTACATCATGAACTGTACCCGACCTGATATAGCTTGTGCAATAAGTAAACTTAGTCGATTCACAAGTAATCCCAACAAGCATCACTGGGTGGCTATGAAACGAGTTCTGGGATATTTGGAGTATACACAAGACTACGCTTTGCACTACAATAACTATCCTGCGGTTATTGAAGGATATAGTGATGCTAATTGGATAACCGGCTCATCAGAAACAAAGTCCACAAGTGGATACGTGTTTACTATTGGTGGAGGAGCAGTATCTTGGAAGTCTTCCAAACAGACATGTATCGCTCGCTCTACAATGGAATCAGAGTTTATAGCATTGGATAAAGCCGGTGAAGAAGCTGAATGGCTTCGGAATTTTTTAGAAGACATTCCGTTCTGGCCAAAACCTTTGGCTCCTATTTGCATACATTGCGATAGTGAGGCTGCAATAGGACGGGCAGGGAGCGTTATGTATAACGGAAAGTCTCGTCATATACGACGAAGACATAATACCGTTAGACAACTACTTTCTAGTGGAATTATCACTATTGATTATGTAAGATCAAAGGATAATGTTGCGGATCCACTTACAAAAGGCTTAACTAGAGAGGGAGTTGAGAAATCATCTAAGGGAATGGGACTATGGCCGAGGACAAGTCAACATGGCGGTAACTCTACCTAAAATTTTGGATGTTCCGAGATCTAGGTTCAAGGAGCTCAAACAAAGTTGTGATTGACCGGTTCAACATTGTCAAAACAAAATCTTTGGTCCATTCTCGTGATGAAGACAATGTTCAGTAACAAGGATAGAACTTTACACGTTCTTTAATGATTACCTAAGTTTGATGAAGTATTTATCAAATAATGTCAATCTAAAGGATTACACGTTTAGGAATCACCTATGTAAGTGAGAAGAAGAAGCCGCTTCAATGAGAATTCTGTAAGGCCAATTCTCTACGCACTTATGAAACCAGGCGGTGTTCATGGCTAAAACGAACACAACAATGAGAACCAAAAGACGGTTAAGGGTTGGTTGTGTGACATATGGCTGTCTAGGTATACACTAAAAGTTCGACGGTTCAAAGATATCAAATCTACCGATTGACCGAGTATATCCGACATATGTTCACTACGGAAAGTTCAAAGGGAAACCTACTTATCCAGATGCAATTAATCCTTACTTGCAAAATCACATAGCTTTCATCTATGATCTTTCTTGATACAGCCATTCCCATTCATGTGGGGGATTGTTGGACTTTAAGCCATTGGGCTTTAAAAGAGAAGAAGTGTGAATTGGAAATGGAGGGAAATAAAATGGAGGGAAAATGAAAATTTGAAGAAGTGAACTTTTGTCTTGCACTTTGTCCCTCATTGGTGAGGGACAATCACATTTATGTGCTTATATATAGATTCACTTCTTAAAGCTCTTAAAAGGAGTTGAAGAGAATGAACCCTCGCGCCGTCGTCGTCGCTCGCTCGGCTTCGGCTTCGGCTTCGGATTTGTCAAATGATTTGTCAAATGATAATGTCAATCTAAAGGATTACACGTTTAGGAATCACCTATGTAAGTGAGAAGAAGAAGTCGCTTCAATGAGAATTCTGTAAGGCCAATTCTCTACGCACTTATGAAACCAGGCGGTGTTCATGGCTAAAACGAACACAACAATGAGAACCAAAAGACGGTTAAGGGTTGGTTGTGTGACATATGGCTGTCTAGGTATACACTAAAAGTTCGACGGTTCAAAGATATCAAATCTACCGATTGACCGAGTATATCCGACATATGTTCACTACGGAAAGTTCAAAGGGAAACCTACTTATCCAGATGCAATTAATCCTTACTTGCAAAATCACATAGCTTTCATCTATGATCTTTCTTGATACAGCCATTCCCATTCATGTGGGGGATTGTTGGACTTTAAGCCATTGGGCTTTAAAAGAGAAGAAGTGTGAATTGGAAATGGAGGGAAATAAAATGGAGGGAAAATGAAAATTTGAAGAAGTGAACTTTTGTCTTGCACTTTGTCCCTCATTGGTGAGGGACAATCACATTTATGTGCTTATATATAGATTCACTTCTTAAAGCTCTTAAAAGGAGTTGAAGAGAATGAACCCTCGCGCCGTCGTCGTCGCTCGCTCGGCTTCGGCTTCGGCTTCGGCTTCTGCTTCTGCTTCTGCTTCTGCTTCTGCTTCTGATTCTTTACTATTTGATATATTTCTTTATTCTTCTAACAGTTTCCTGAATTTTGTTTTAACTCAGTAACGTTCACAAATATTAATAATAATAGATATCGTTTATAAATCCTTGACGGCAAGACCACATTTTTTGTTTCTTCTATGTAAGTTTTATCCAAATTAATCACCAACGACTCCCACCCAGGGAATTTAGTAATCCCTGAATCCAGGAAAATTTAAATATACTCCACAAGTTTACGCGTTGTTCATCAGTATTCAGTAGTCACTACTAAAAATATGACAAAAATCGATTTCCAAAATCCACCGATATTAGTCGGTAATTGCGAAAAGCTGACCAAAAATCAACCGGTTCGTGGTAGTCGATAGAGCCAACTGATCATCGATTGTGACGAACCAATTTTGGTTGGTCAATTAAATTCTACAACCGGCCAAAAAAAAAATCGACATCGATCAAAGTCGGTGGGTTTTTTTTAAAATTATATAATTAAAAAATATAACATCTGATAATCGAACCGAGGTCTGTACTGTGGCAAGATACTATACTACCATTAGACCATTGATGCCTTTTGGTTTAATACTTTCTTTTACTTTGTTTATACTCTTCAATTGTATTTTCACGCGATTTTTTTCAAAAAAAAATTTACCGACCAAAATCGGTCAGTTTAATTTTTAAAATGACCGACGAAACCAGTCGATTTTCTGAATATTAATTTTAATTTAATTTAAATTAAAAATAGATCGAAGTTGATCGGTTTCTTGAAATAATAATTTTAGTTGATTGGTTTCTTGAAAAATAAATTTTTCGAGACCCCAAAATAATTTTTCGCACTTTGGCGCAAAAAAAAAAAAAAACGAATTCGGTTGGTTCCGTAAAAAGATTTTAGAAGGAAATATTTTGTAAACTTGACCGACTTCGGTTGAATTTTTGACCGATCAAGTCATTTGGTCGACCACAACAAATTTTGGCCGAATTTTTAGTAGTGACTAGGAGAGCTTGACGATGTCACTGAGAAGCCATTGAGACACCAAGTGGGACCCTTTTTTTTTTTCACTCTGCCACAAGACTTCGTCTTCTTCCCTTGACTTTGTCAAACAGTGGAAAATATTCACTAATTTTTTAAGATGTTACTGAACAATGTTGATAAAAACCAACTGGAATTGTAGACGAATTAAGGATTTAAAAGGTTTTTAGCATTAAATTTATTATATTTTTAAAATTATGAATTCATGATCTACACTGAAATTTTAGTAAGTTATATTGGCAGCATGGGGTTGTGGGCGTAGATCATCGCCATCTAACAAATTGTTTGAAAGTTAAAATATTTGACAAAATAATAAGGGCAAATTTGGATGATATTTGGTTGAAGTTTAAAAGATGGTATGGGAATAGTTGAAATTGAAAAAAGAGTGTTGAAAAGTTCTATACATCCAATAAATTAAAAACAATATGTGCACCACATGCGGGCTATATTCTGTAAGTTTCATGGTAGGAAATTTTAGTCGTGTAGCAAAGCTTTGCACTCTATTTATTATAAATAAATAAAAAATTAAAATATTATTTTTTATAGCTATTTTCTTAGATTTTATAGTAAAATATGTATTTATGGTCACTTCCTACCGTTAAGTCATTAAATACGCTGTCTAATATTTTTCTCTCTCATTCTTTCAGTTTATTCTCTCACAAAATCGTCGCATAGTATCTTATTTCTCTCTCCACGATCTCTCTCATCTCTCATCTCTCCTCTCTCCTCTCTCTAGGCGACATGGAGACCTAGTAGCTGCCATGGTCGTGCAACATTCATCGCACGTTCCTATCCATCTATTTCCTGATGAGTTCATCCATACAAAATTGCTACTTTTAATTATATTTGGCACATAAATATTTATTCGATATGCAAGCTCTAACTTTCTCTTCCTAGCTCTCTCTCCTTTATCAGCACCATTATCTCCCTCCATTTTCAATATTTTTTGCTTCAAAAAGTTGTGGTAAGTGTTAAAGTTTTTGGATTTTTGGCCGGTTAAAGCTTCTTCTTTTTCTCTTCAATAGTTTTTTTTTTATATTCACCATAGTTATGTTTTCTACATAATACCCACTAAAGCACTCAATTTCGAAGGGTCATCTTTCGATACTATAAAAGTTTTGTTAGGTTTTCTGCAGAATACCCACTTAAGCACTCAATTTCGAAGGGTCATCTTTCGATTTGCAAATCACTCAAGGGGAACTTATATTTGCAGGTTCATCAGCAACCATTAAAGTCGAAAGGAGAACAAAAATACACAATGACCCTAATTGTAGATGTATTTATATGTATTCGAGTCCGAATACATTGATTTTTAGTTTGTACAGTAGTTTTCTCTTCTTGTATTTATATATATTCGATAGGGCATACACTAATTTTTATTTTGTACAGTAATTTTTGACTGTTGTATTTAGATATTTTTATATGTATTTTAGTTTATACAATAATATTTTTAAATACATTGTTAGTTCTATCATTTTGATATTATTCATCAATTAGTTATGCATTCAATCTAACTGTATTCATCTGTATTTTTAACCTAACTGTATCCATCTGTATTTAAAATAACAACACAGTAAAATACTCTCAATAGAAATAGAAAATCAATGAATACAACCAATGAAATATACTCAATAAAGCATTAATACCATGTCTTAGGAATAAATAAAATATTGTGAATACAAAAATAGACTTGAATATATTGAGCACAACTGTTAGATACAGCAGAATACAAGCACTAGGTTTATTATGAAATATGCAGGCAGTAGGTTACTATTACAGGTTGTATCCAGCATAAATACATGATGTATTCATATACAGAAAATCGAATTTCAAAGTATTTCTGTAGATACTTGTATCAATTCCGAGCATATCCTCGAACAATGTCAAGATCAAAAAAAAACTCGAACTTTATCAAAAAAAAAAAAAAAAGAGGGACCGAAACTCTGAAGAATGCTCTATTTTTTTGTGTTTAGCGCCTGATAAATCTTCTCATTAATTGGATTGATAATGTTGTGTGTTATAATTGATTTAGGTGAGTTATATTAGGAGTGTATCCCATTATATTAGCAGTTTTCCGTTATTAAACAACTGGAGAGACCTATTATTACGTTGTATTCATGAATACATGGTATGAATACATGTGAATATAGTGGCTGACAACTGGACTGCCCTATTTTATAGCCGATTTTTGCTACTGTATTCACGAATACAGTTGGTTGAACACATCGATTACATTACCTTAACAACTGAAAGGTAATTACGGAAAGTAATTATGTATATGATAGTTATAGAAAATTAATAGCCACTAAACAATAGTCATTTCTGAAAACTCCTCTTGTTTGTATCTGCTTTTAATTAATGAAATCAGATTAAAGAAATGGAAACTAACGACCCTTATTAAGGTGGAAAGAGAGGAGGAAGGTGCAATTACCGGACTAAAATTAAGAAGAAACATACGACGATATTTAAAAATGCACAAACACACATCATGCCACTAATTGATTGTCTATAAAAATTAATTCCCATTTTAAATTCCTTAATGTACATTATAAATAATCTTCTTCAGAAGATCGGATTTGTATTAAACGTCTACCTCAATTCACCTAATCTCCACATAAACAATATGTTCAGCTCCTTACAATGCCTAGAGTCACTGTCCTTCAATCCATTTTTATCCTTTTTTTTAGCCCTTTCACTCATTTCCTTCCTTATTATGAGGCTCCTTATGACTAAAACTAAAACCAAAAATCTTCCCCCTTCTACTCCAAAATTACCATTTATTGGTCAGATGCGCAAACTAGGCTTGAGTCCTAACCACTCTCTACATAAGTTAGCTCAACAATATGGACCCTTCATGTTTTTTAAACTGGGAAATGTGAATACTCTTATTGTTTCCTCAGCTGAGGCTGCTTCCGAAATCATGATAACCAATGACCTTATTTTTTGTGACAGGCCTAAATCCAACTGTTTAGCATTGAAATTGGATAACAATTGAATTTATATGCGGTTTTAAGGATACGTGATATAACTTGATACAAATTAAGAAGACAGATTAATATTGAAATTAGTGATAAGAAAATAAATGCAAACTACATAAATTAAATATCCTTAGCCTCTGAGTTTGATCACTGTTGACCAAGTAAAGGTGAGTTTTGAAGACTCACAAAGGAACTCAAACATGGACTAAGTCCATCCTAGTAAAGCACAGATATGGTCAACTCAAGCATGTGAGATGCACGTGAAGGAGATAAACCTCACTTACTAGAAATGATATCTCCTGATCCTTATCGAAAAGGTTGCATATTAGATAAGTAGAAAGACTCCTTACTCAGAGAGAACACTGCTTAAGAGATGGATAGAGGATGAGACCAACTAGAACTCTTCCACCAAGGAAGAGTAGCATCCGTATTCTAGTCAGTCTCTATTTACTAACTCCATAAATATCAATGTTGTTCTTTCTTATAGGTAATGCACATAAGCAGAAGTTAAACGTGAATTGAGAGCAAAATAGCAAGACAGTTTTGCAAGCAATTTATGTGTGATTCAAGCGTGCAAACCTGAAGCTACTTAAACCAGATAGAAGAACCAGTTCCATGTGTCTATCTTTTATTCAAGTTCAATTGTAGTAGATGTTTTCATATTGTACCTTTCAGCTTTATCTAGAAGCAACTGTATTAGGTACTTAGAGTTTTCAATTTGGAGTTAACTTGAAGTTGTTGCAACAGTTGAGACTGTGTGCTACAACGGGATTAGAGTTAATCCTAGGTTTACAAAAGAGTTTTTGTAAATGCAGTTTTAGGCTCAGTGATTTTAGTGGAGAGTTTGGGAAAATCCTATTGGAAGGTAGGTCGTGGTTTTTTTCACCTTTTGAGCCAGGTGTTTTCCACGTAAAATCTCTGTGTTCTTTAATTTCTGTATTTATAATTTCATAATAGTAGTAGTTGGAACACATAGAAGAATCATGTCTTTCTATAATCAGGCTAAACGAAAAATTGGGCACCACACAAATCACTCCCCCCCCTGTGTGGTATTGAAGTATAGAACATTAATTGGTATCAGAGCGGCTTATCCTTGAAGAGGTTAAGACCTTAGAAATAGATCAAGATGAGTGCACCACCTGGAAGCTGGGAAGGACAATCCACTGGTATGCCTCCACTCTTTAGTGGCTAGTACTACTCCTAGTGAAAAAATAGGATGAGAGATCATACCATCAGAGAGGACTATGAGCTCTAGGACATTGTTATTGATGGTCCCCTGGCTACTATAAAGAAGAATGCTGAAGGAGTGGATGTGCCAAAGACTAGAGCTAACTACACTGGTAAGGACTTGAAGAAGTGGAAAAAGAATGCTAAGGCCAAGAAATGGCTTGGGTGTAGACTTAGTCCAGACGAGTACAGCAGAATTCAAAGTTGCACTACTACTAAGGAAATTTGGACACTTTACAAATGGCTCATGAAGGAACTCCACAAGTGAAGAGATTAAGAGGAACACTGTTGTATTCTCAATATGAGAATTTCACCATGAAGGAAGGAGAAATCATCCAAGAGATGTATACAAGGTTCACAAAACTAACAAATGAACTTAGGTCTCTTGGAAGGATTATCCTTGAAGAAGACAAGGTTGAGAAAATTCTGACAAGGGTTGTCACTTGGGAAAGCAAAATCACTGCTATTTAAGAATCGAAGAACGTTGCCACTTTCAAGTTGGATGAGTTAATTGGAAATCCCACTGCCTATGAACTGAGAAGGCAGACCAGATGGATGCTCCCAAGAAAGAAAGAAGCCTGGCTCTAAAAATTGCTGAAGGTGCAGATCTAGAGGAAGAGGAAGATGGAGATGAACAAGCACTTATGGCCATTGGAAAATCAGATGATGAACAAGAGGTAAGTGTGATTCATCTCAAAGACAAGATTAAATTTTTTTCTAAATAAAGGCTATCTGAGTTACTGCTAGATTTCATTGATGAGTCTGAGGTCATAAGCAATGAAAAGGAACAATTGTCTTAGGAATGTGTAATCTTGAAAGATAAGTGCGAGAATCTGGAACTCAGGGCTAGTGAAAGTGATAGTAAAATACTGAGTTGAAGAACCAGGTTCTTGAACTTGACACCACTGTGTTAGAGCTTAGATCTGAAAATTTAAAACTGAAAGTAGGAACAGGTAAAAAGAAAGCTGATCACATATACCTCACCTTAGAAGAAAATTTAGGAAAAATGTAGGATGAGTTATACAAAAAGGATGAGCAGATAAGAGTCCTAAAACAAGATCTAGGCAAGGTTAAGCATGAACTAGACAGAACTTGCAAATGGAATAAGTCCTCTAATGCACTATCTTGGCTACAAGAATATCATAGTAGCAGTAGGAGAGGACTTGGTTATGGGACCCCTGCACCTAAGAGGGATCCCAAAAGCAAGTATATCACACTTCCTAAGAACAAAATTTGCACACACTGTTTTAAGACTGGTCACTTTAAAAGTGAATGTAATGTAAAAGAAAAGGCTAGTCAAAAGAACAAAGCCTTTGTTTAAGGAGAAAATAGGCTGCCAGGATGGGCTAAAAAGAATTTAATTCACCCTTTTGCCTATAGAAAGGAACCCAAACTAGTTTGGATTCTTAAGACTAACACCTGATTTTCTTTTGCAGGTCAAAGTGAAGGGGAGCAGCCAAATATGGTACATGGATAGTAGCTGCTCAAAGCATATGACTAGAAGAAAGAACTAGTTCCTTTCACTTGAGGACCTCAAAGGAGGTAATGTCTCCTTTGGAAATGGTAAGGAAGGTGAGATCATTGGGGTTGGAAAGGTAGGTAAGACAGACTCACATTCCATTGAGAATGTCTACTTAATAGATGGCTTGAAATATAGCCTAATCAATGTATCACAATTGTGTGACAAAGGTAACTTGGTAGCATTCACCTCTACCAAATATTTGTGATAAATCTTACCACTAACAAGATTGTTTTGCAGAGAAAAAGAGTAAACAATATATACATTGTAGATCTGTGCACTCTTTCAGAAAATGAACTTACCTTCTTAAGTGTATTGGACAATGATCCCCTCCTTTGGCACAAAAGACTTGGACATGCAAGTCTAAGTCAACTCAACAAATTAGTCTTCAAGGACCTGGTGATAGGGCTGCCTAACATCAAGTTTAAGGAAGACAAAGTTTGTGAGGCTTGTGCAAGGGGGAAGCAGGTAAGATCCTCTTTTAAAAGCAATAAAGTGGTAAGCACGACCATATCAATAGAACTGGTTCATATGGATCTCTGTGGTCCAATGAGAACATTAAGCAAAGGTGGTAAGAAATATGTGATGGTGTTTGTTAATGATTACTATAGGTTTACTTGGACATTATTTTTAACATCTAAGGATGAAACATTTAACATGTTTACTCCCTTTGTTAGAAAAACTCATAAATAACTATGTAATCAACTTGCATCAATTAGGTATGATCATGAAACTGAATTTGAAAATGCTACGTTTGCTGAATTTTGTGATGAGCATGGTATAGATCATAATTTTTCTGTCCCTAGGATTCCTCAACAAAATGGAGTAGTTGAAAGAAAGAATAGGACTCTTGAAGATATGGCTAGGACTATGCTTCTTTCTAGTAAACTGCCTCATAGCTTCTGGGTAGAAGCTATAAACACTGCATATTACATCGTTAATAGGTGCATGACTAGACTTCTTGTAGAGAAGACTCCCTATGAGTTACTTAAAGGGAGAAAAGCGAATATATCCTATCTTAGGGCATTTGGATGCAAGTGCTTTGTGCATAACAATGGAAAGGACTCCCTAGGTAAGTTTGATCCCAGAAGTGATGAGGGAGTATGCTTGGGATATTCTTCAAATAGCAAAGTTTATAAAGTGTACAACAAAAGAACTATGTGTGTAGAAGAAAGTGTACATGTAGTTTTTGATGAAACTAATATTCTTTCTGGGAGAAAGGAACATGAAGATGAAGCTATTGAGTTGGTAAAAGAGTTAAATGAAGTCACAGCCCAAGATGAAGCTACACTAGAAGAACGCACAGGTGATGGAACAGGTCCTTCCATCCAGGGCAACCTGACAGGGAGGACTAAACAAAGAAAAACTGAATCTAATTCTCAAATGGAATCTGTCCATGATCTTGTTCCTCCGCAATAAAACATGGAGAAACATCAAACAGAAAGCAGTTGGTTGTGAAACCCTACAAGTATCAAAATTCTCATCCCATTGAGAACATAATTACTGATCCTACCTCTGGAATTAAAACTAGATCTCAGCTAAAGAATTTGTGCGCTTTTGATGCTTTCTTATCTCTTATTGAACCTAAAAATGTTGTTGAGGCTTTGCAGGATGTAGACTGTGTGAATGCAATGCAATATTAACTCAATCAGTTTGAAAGAAGTCAAGTTTGGCATCTGGTTAAAAGACCCAAGGACATCTCAGTAATTGGCACTAAATGGGTCTTCAGAAACAAACTTGACGAAGATGGAACTGTTACAAGGAACAAGGCAAGGTTGGTTGTTCAAGGTTATAGCCAGAAGGAAGGCATAAACTATGATGACTTTTCCTCCAGTTGCAAGATTGGAAGCAATAAGACTCCTTATAGCCTTTGCAGCACACATGAAATTTACTCTTCACCAGATGGATGTCAAAAGTGCTTTCCTAAATAGCTACTTAAAGGAAGAAGTGTTTGTCAAACAACCTCCAGGGTTTGAGAGCAAGGAGTGTCCGGAACATATATACAAATTAGACAAGGCTCTCTATGGACTCAAGCAGGCTCCTAGAGCATAGTATGAATGACTATCCAAATTCCTGCTTGAACGTGGCTACAAGAGAGGTAAAATTGATAGTACTCTATTCTTGAGGGAAAAAGGTAAGGATCTTCTTGTAGTACAAATATATGTTGATGACATAATTTTTGGGTCAACCACTGAAAAACTAAGTAAGGAATTTGAAAAACTTATGGGGAGTGAATTTGAAATGAGTATGATGGGTGAGCTTAATTTCTTCTTAGGCTTACAAATTAAACAAAACTCAAATGGAACCATGATCTATCAGCAAAAATATGCTAAAAAGTTGATTAAGAAGTTTAAAATGGAAGAACCAAAGGAAATAGACACTCCTATTGCAACAACGACAAAATTGGACATAGATGAACCTGGTTCATCTGTTGATCAGAAGTTGTATAGGGGTATGATTGGTTCACTTTTGTATCTAACTGCTAGCAGACCTAACATTATTTTTAGTGTAAGGCTTTGTGCTCGATTTCAAGCAAATCCAAAGGAATTCCACTTGACTGCTATCAAGAGAATATTGAGATACTTGAAAGGCACTACTGATCTTTATCTTTGGTATCCAAAAGGTAGTAACTTTAACCTAGTAGGATATGTTGATGCTGACTATGCAGGTTTCATTATGGATAGGAAGAGAACCTCAGGTATGGCACACTTACTTGTTTCATGTCATGTGTCATGGGCTACTAAGAAGCAAAATTCAGTGGCCTTATCCACTGCTGTAGCTGAGTATGCTGCAAATGCTTCCTGTTTTGCTCAATGTGGATCAAACAACGGTTGATGGATTTTGGTATTGAAGTTGGTTGTATTCCTATTTTTTGTGATAATACTAGTGCTATTAGTATGACTAAGAAACTGGTCATCATAAGAGAACTAAGTACATAGATGTTAGATACCATTTTTTTAGGGACAACTATGAGAAATGATTGATTACTATAGAATTTTGTGCTACTGATAAACAGATTGCTGACATCTTCACTAAAGCACTGAGCAGAGAACACTTTGAAAGGAACAGGTTAGAATTAGGGATGATTAAGATCACCTAATGGGACCAGTTCAAAATGCACAATGAAAATAAACACAAAAAAATATTGAAAAAGAAAAAAAATTAGTTAGAAAATCTGGAACTTGTGTAAATATCTAGATTAATCTTTGCTCAATCTCATACTATAAATAGTATACTCCTGTGATATGTGTTGATATGACTCACTAATCTCTAACAAAATTTTCTCTTTTTTGGTAAATTGAGGCATGATCAAGAGGATTCTTAGTGAAGAACCTGGTTCATCAGTACTGGTTCATCTGAATAATGTTTTCTATGCTCTGCACAATTAGAAATATTAATATTTAATTCATGAGCAGAGTCCTACCTATGTTCAAAATCGTCACAAAAATTTATCCCTCTAAAGTTTGAACGAGTTCCATCTCTAATAGAATCCTCACAGCACAAAATTTCTAGAATCTAAGGAAGCTTAATCGCTCATTCAACCTGAAATTTTAGGTTGATTGGACTTCTAATTGACTACAAAAAATTACCGTTAGTCATTAATTAAACTTCTTTTTTTAAAAACCCATCATCACAGTCACTTCCATTCTCATAATTCTCTAAACCGTCGAATTTCTTCTACTCTCTATTCTTCTCTCTTCCAAAACCCCAATTCAAAAATACTCCTTCAGAATTAGCAAGATGTCTAACCCTCAAGAAAACCCAGGTACTCCTCCACAACCTACGCCCTCTGATTCCTCCACCCTCCTCAACCCAGCACACCCCCCCAACCTAGGATAAGGCGAGTGAGGATGCTTGCTCGCAAAACTGTAGCTATAGGTGCCTTTTCAAAGAAGCTAAATGCAAAATTAAAGGCTAGCCAAGCCCAAGATTCTGAAAACTCAAATGACTCCTTCAAATCTGCGAGTGAGGGGGAAGACACTGGGTCTTTTGACTCTGTGAAGGCTCAAAATTCCCCTTCTGAGGTACGTTCTGTTCTAGTTGAAAATTTAGACAATAGGTTTGTTCTGGTTGCGTCTGTTAGGAATGTGGAAATAGCTGAGTCAAGAAGGAGAGGACGTAAAAATAAAAGTGAAAAGAAAAGGAGAGTAAGGGTGTGAGTAGTGATGTGAGGGGAAAAGGGAAAGAAGGGGTTGATTCCTCACCTACTTCTGAAATAGTTAGACTGGCTATCTGTGGGGTTGATCATGAAACTATGTAAGAGGGTAGCAAGAGAACATGGGGAAGTGGTTCAGGGGAGGCTGCTGAAGGGTTGGTTAATTTCAGTTCACAGGCAGATGAACCTGGTTTATCTATTGAGGAGACCCTACCAGACCTTCTGAAGAAAGTGGGTGCAAGCTATAATCCAAAGAAAAGGAGAACCTCAACACCAAAAGCCCTCAGCACTGCAAAGAATACCAAGAAAAAAAGGCTACTTCTCCAACAACTGCTGAAATTCCCTTACCAAAAGGAAGGGCCACAAGAAGTATGGTAAAGCAGAGTGAGAGTGAGTTACGAAAGGCTATGGCTGAAAGCAAGAAGAAGAGGATAGATAAAGGGAAAGCTAAGGTTGCAGAGTCTGCTAAGGTTGTTGATGTGGATGAGATGTAACAGGTCCATTAGGAAGAACACACAACTGTGGAGGTTCAGACCCCTAAGCCCAAAAATACCAAGATTTCTTCCAAGAAGTCTTCATTTGTGTCTAAGACTGCTGAACCTTCATTGGCCAAAAGGACAAGGTGTGCTATGAAAACCAAGCACGTTAGAATTACTAAGGAGGAGGAATGGAGTTGTGAAGAAGAGAGTGAGTCTGATGTTGAACAAGACAAGCTGGCCAAGTTTGGCAAAAGAAAAATCTTGAAGGTTAGACTTTTGAAAGATTTAGTGGAACCAGGGATGGTTCGATTAGTTGATGCTCTAGCTGCTCAGGGCTGGAAAGACATGGTCCTTCAGTTGGATGGTAGGCTAGCAATGAATGAGATCATTGAATTCATGGCCAATGCAGAGGTCAAGGATGGCAGAGTTACCAGCCAGGTGAAAGGGGTTCAAGTGACCTTTGATGCAACGAAGCTAGGTGAGATCCTTGACATTCCTTCTGAAGGGTATGATGACTACACAAGGCAAAGATGACCAAGTCTGGACTCTTTTCCTACTGCACTTGAAATCACTAGGAGATTCTGTGATGTTACATAAGTGAATCCTCGGCCTCACTTAGTCAAAAATCTCTCAAGCCACTCGGGCAACAGTAAAACAGGAAACTCAGCCCAAAATGCCATTTAAAATATCAAAATGGAGTAAATACGGTTGAGTTTTGAAATCAGTGAAATACAGCATGACTGAGTATAGATAATAAGTCAAAACATTGAGAAATAGTAGTAAAAAGCCCCTAAGGGTCCAAAACAGTTGGCACGAGGCCCAAATATGGCAATCAGCCCAAAACATACTAATACTTTCCAAAACATAATGATATCACACAGTTTTCAATCAAATTCGCGACTTAATAGTCGTACGGGACGGATCAAGTCACAATCCCCAATGGTGAATGGCCCCACGCTCGTCATCTAGCGTGTGCGTCACCTCAAAGTAGTGAAACGATGTGAAATACGGGGTTTCATACCCTCAGGACAACATTTACAATTATTACTTACCTCAATCCGGTCCAAACTCTAGCCCGCGATACCTTTGACTCTCGACTCAGCCTCCGGTGCTCCAAATCTAACCAAAAATAGATTTATACCATCAAAATATGCTAAGGGAACAAAGCCCACTAAAAAATAACCAATTTACATAAAAAATCCCGAAATTGGCCCAAGGCCCACGTCTCGAATTCCGATAAAAATTACAAAACTAAAATCCTTACACTCTCACGAGTTCATACATATCAAATACATCAAAAATCCGACCACGAATGAACCCTCAAATCCTCAAATCAAGGTCTCCAACTTCAAGCCCTAACTCTCCAATTTTTGGCTTTAGATTCCACAAATTTCATGTCTAATTAGGTAGAAATCATAATAGGAACGAGTATTGAGTCCAAAAATCTTACCTCTAAAAGTTTCCTTTTGATTCCCTCTTCAATCCTCCTCAAAAAGCTCCAAAATCGCTCAAAAATGGTGGATGATAGACCAAAAATCGCAAACATGGGTATTTAAACATTCTGCCTAGGTGACCTAACCTTCTTCGCGAATGCGGTCAAAGCCTCGCGTTCGCAAAGCACAAATAACCGTTGACCACATGTTCTTTCTTCGCGAACGCAAATCTTTATCTTCTCAGACCATCGCGAACGCGACACTGCCAACGCGAAGCACAAATGACCAGGACCCCAGCTGCTCCAATTACTCTACTCGAACGTGGGAACATCAACGCGTTCGCGATGCACACTGAGCCTCAACCTTCGCGAACGGGGACAAACTTCGCAAACGTGAAGGACAAATTCCCTGCCTCACTTCTCATCTATCCATGAACGCGAGAGACCTCTCGCGAAAATGAATGCCAAAACTCTGCAACACACACAGTAGAAAATCTGCAACCTCTCAAAACAAGATTTGATCCATTTAACCACCCGAAACTCACCCGAGGTCCTCGAGACCTCAACCAAATATGCCAACATATCCCATAACCTCATTCAAACTTGTTCCAACCTTTGAAACACTCAAAACAACATCAAATCATCAAATATCATCAGATTCAAGCATAAGAAATTCCAAAACTTCCAAATTCCTCTTTCGATCAAAAAATCTATCAAACCTCGTCTGAATAACCTGAATTTTTGTACATACATCACGAATGACACTACAAACCTACTCTAACTTTCGAAATTCCATTCCGACTCCTATATCAAAATCTCCGCTACCAACCGAAAAATGCCAAAATTTCAATTTCGCCAATTCAAGCCTAAATCTACTCCGGACCTCCAAAATATATTCCGATCACGCTCCTAAGTCCCAAATCACCACCCAAAGCTATCTGAATCAAAAAAATCAAATTCCAAGATCGTTTACTCACAAGTCAACTTCTGGTTGACTTTTCCAACTAAAACGCCAACTTAGAAGACTAAGTGTCACATTTCTCTACAAGACCACTTTGAACCCAAACTAACCAGTACAATGTGATGAAATATAGCTGAACGACATATAAAGAAGCATAAATAGGGAAAACGGAGCTGTAACTCATTAAACGACCAGCCGGGTCGTTGCATTATGCGGGGTTGACAAACACACCTTGAACAGAGGCAAGGCGTATTTCACATGGACGTGCGGATTGGCATAACAATGGCAAGGAAAAGTCATGTCAAAGTAGGGGCCAAGACATGGTAATACAAGGCAAGGTAATATGGGACCAACAATGACATTAATGTGGGTAGATTTGATCAAGTTGAGGGCGACTTGACATATGCGGGCAGCTGTGGTAATTGGCATGTGCAGTTAAGTCAATATGCGGTAAGATATGGTCATGATATCGGGGCAGAGCGGTGTCAATGGGAAAGTCTTGCCGCAATGCTAGCATTGGGCGTGCAATAGCTGGCCAAAACAAGCACATGCAGTGCCCATGAAGGGCGGTTGAGCGGTTACAACTGCCCCATTCAAATATGACTGATCATGGGGCTAAGTAGAGGCACGTATTTAAATCATGGCTGATTATATGGCTTAGTGATACACGTTTTTTGCATGTTATTTATGTTTACTCATCAGTTGGGGCTTGTCAATTGATTCTCTAAAATGCTGCCAAGTGCAATTGGGCAGCCTGCACTATAAATATATGCATAAGGCTGTCCCAAAGGGGCAGAAAACTTATTCTTGTGGCAAATGTTAGCAAAAAACATCTAAGTGTAATTCCTAAGGATAGGAAATTTGTTTTGGGGTAGGGAACTATAGAGTTCTTTGTTCTTGGCCATAAGGTTGGCTTCTTTGTGTTCTTGTATTCACATATTAATACGAGTTGGGAAGAAATTTCTGTAAATTTCGTGTATGCATTTACTTTACTTGCTACCTACATTTTTCTAAGTCTCAAATGTCCCTAAAATAAATTTAAGTGTTGGAAAGACTGAAGTCAAGGCTGGGCTTGACTGCCGCACGGTGGTGAACTTCGGGCAAAATGTGAGTGACATAAATCACCCTTATGACAATAGCCAAGACCGAAAACAACCATTCTGTTTGTTACCGGAAAGAATAATGCTCATAAAGATGCAATAAATGTCTGCCATTAGGTAATATTTAATGAACAATATTCTACAGTATTCAATACACAACCCGTGACAAAGAATTGGCCATTCATGCTTACCGTTACATATTCTTCAATGGTCCTCATAATTGACATTAAAGAAGGGGAATGATCGTGGGACCTTGTTCCCTAGGTACAATTATAAATAGTGAGCTCTGTTATCATTGTAGGGGAGGGAGGGTTTCTCTGGAAAAAAAAACTTATGCTATACTATTGTTTATGTTATTTCATCTTCATCTCAAGGCTAAGTATTGCGTGTTTGTTCAATTCTTTTATTATTTCAGGATCAAATTAATTTATCTGTCTAGAAACCACGTATAAATTCAACTGTACAGCAAATAATTGACCCATTCAAGCCATGGAATATAGTCACCAAAGTTAAAAATACCTATAAGTTCAAGAAGCTGTTCTAGCGTGGCATTAGCATTCATCCCACTTTCCCCTTCATTATATTTCCTCCCTAAATCCACTCTACTAATTATGTTATTGGTCAGAGAACAGAAAAGATCTCTCAAATCTATGATTAAACTCGAAGAATCATATTCTTCCCTTATTTTTGCAATCATGTTAGCAGTTTCTTTTTCTCTGACATCATGAAAAGATTTGACTCTTTTATTGCTGAGAAGGTGAAGCACAATAATACTTCTTACTTGCCTCCAATATCAACTGTTGCGGTTTTTCTTTTAAGGGCGTGAATAAGAAATGGAAGAAGCACCTCTTCGATTGTACCTCTCCATATCATCTTTTCTTTGTCTATAAATTTAGAGGTTTGACCTCATTTTTCATATATGAAAAATTTTAAAACTTCTCCCCTTTTTTCTACATTGTTGCATTATTTTCCAAATAAATATAAGTGTCAAGTGTGATTTGCTTCGTTTGTTGAGTTTGCTGAAGTTCTGTGATTTGTAGCGCTGCTATCACAGAATAGTTATTCCGTTCTATCGTGTGAGGAATTAATCCATAACCTTGGGCAACAGTAAGGGGATTAAATTCTTCAAGGACACACTGTGAATTCAGTGGGTTTAGAATTATTTTACGATTTTTTTATTGAACTAACGTTTGTTTGCTTCTCTAATTTTCTGATTTTGAACACAATAATACTAACAATCTTTAAGGAATTTACTGAAATATTTTCTGATGGCTGTAAGTACAATTTTCTGAGTAAAACTATGATTGTTCGTATGCCGCAGAGTAAATGAAGAAGTGAAAGTATTCATAGTGAAGATTTTGACGACGGCAAAGGGGCTCATGGATGTGTTAGCTAAGGTTTCTGATGAGTATCTGTGCGTTGGACTTCTTAGATGTATCTATTGTCTATTGTTTCTAAATTCACGAATTTCGTGCTACATATTTGTGATTCATTGATAATGACTCGTCATATGAATCATGCTGGCGTGAAAGGATTTACAAAAACACGTTTCTTAGGCTTATTGGATGATTTTGACGGGTAACTCATAGATCGTTCAAGAACATTTGTCCTTCTTGGTTAAGGATTTGATTCTAATACATTAATATAGTATCTGAAGGACATATTAAAGGACTGGAACAACACTCCTAATGAAACTGGAGAGAATGACAAGTACAGGTGTGAAGCAATTGGATTTTTTCACTCGTCGCAACGGTTCTATGCATTATCAGTATGATTTTGTTTTATTGAAAATGCATGACTCATGAGCACATGCTTGAGTAATAGATATTCTAACAGATTTCTTGAAAGAAATTTGTGTTGAAAGCTTAATTTCAAACATGGCAGTAGCAAAAGCCACAATCACCGTGTGACAAAAGGAAAAGCATCTTGAAGCGTATTATTGCTGGAATATTGAAGCAACTCGATGGCAAATAGAATCGGGTTCTATTTTCTTTACCTTATTTTTTATTATCTATCCTTATAATTTATGAAATTCAATATTTTGAATGTTAGGATAGATGATCATGATCTTACAACAAGTATATTATGTTTTGCATGCAATGCAATGACAATGAATGACCAGAATTATATTAGTGGTACCAACTGATGTTTAACTAGTTGGTACGCAATTCGATAACATGCATAAATATATTTGGATGGTTATTTCAAGGTTGTAAGATATGAGTCAGGCTTACACTAAATACTTGAAGTATTTTTGAGATCATGAATATAACATATGTAAAGATGAACATATATGTGTTTGATTAGAGTAAAAGATCAAACTGTTTAAAATGTTATAATGGTTTAGTTGGAAAACCATTTGGAAAGGGAATTAAATTCTTGTGATTTTATATCCCTGGTTTTGGAGACTAAAATCTTCGTGATTTTCTACTCATGCTTCGAGATTGAAATCTGCGTGATTTTCTACTCGTTCGTTGAGATTAAAGTCTTAGTGACTTTCTACTCGTTTTGGAGATTAAAATCTTAGTAATTTTCTACTCTAATTTATTATTCGGTTTGAAGGTTAAAAACTTCATCGTTTATTAAATTTGATTGTGTCATATATTACTCGGTTTGAAGATTAAAAATTTCACCGTTTATTAGATCCGGTATCAGATATTACTCTATTATAAGATTAAAAACTTTACTGATTGTGTCAGATTGGTTTGAAGATTAAAAATTTCACCATTTATTCTGGCTCTGTCGTGACACAAACAATAGTTCTTGTGGTTGACTCTACAAAGTAATATGGGCAGCAAATATGAATCTCCTCTAGAAGAAATATGTTTGGAATATAACATCATTCACCAAACGATCGCTTGTTACTCACCGCAATCTAATGAAATCGCGAAAAGAAAAAATAGAACGTTAAAGGAGATGATGAATGCCTTGGCAATAAGTTATGGTTTACCCCAGAACTTGTGGGGGGGGGGGAGTTACTCTTACAACTAACCGAATACTCAGTCGAGTTCCCCATAGAAAGACGTAATCCATTCCATATGAAAAATGGAATGGAAGGATTCCCAACTTAAATATTTTAATGTCACGATCCTAATTCCTACCTTTGGGACCGTGATGGCACCTAACATTTCACTTGCTAGGCAAGCCAACGTTAGAGAACCGTTAAGTCAATTATTATTCAATTCAATTGATACAATCAATTAAACCAAAATAAAATAAAACCGAGTGTGGAATAACATAAATGCTGATAATATCTACTACATATCAAATATGGAGTCACTACTCACGAGTTTCTAGAATCTACTACAAATAGAGTCCAAAAGAATTACAACTATTTGAAAGAAAAGAAACAGTGAAATAAGAAAAATAGAAGGAAACTTCAAGGAATACAGACGCTAGCAGATCTACCTCGAGTCTCCGAATGATCAAATTCAAGTTGCTCCAACTCACTGATAGATAGGGCCGGTACCAAAATCTACACAAGAAGTGCAGAGTGTAGTATGAGTACAACCAACCCCCATATACTCGTAAGTGTCGAGCCTAACCTCGACGAAGTGGTGATGAGGCTATGATAAGACACCTACATGATAAACTTATGCAGATAACAGTATACATACAAGATGACAACAAATAAAAGCTAAACATATACTATCGGGAAGGGGACATGCCAAGGGGATACAAGATACGAGAGATACATCGAAATTGATAACAAAAACAATTAGCACAATGAAGAAAATTGCACGGTATCACCCTTCATGCTTTTACTCTCAACCTCACAATGAAACAATGATACTGTACGAGATTACCTTCGTGCTTTTACTCTCACTCACAGTATAAATCAATAGAAATGACATGACATTACCTTTCGTGCATTAACTCTCATAACATGGCACAACATCACCCTTCGTGCGTTACCACTCACAATATGGCATGACATCACCCTTCGTGCATTAACACTCACATACGGCACGACATCACCCTTTGTGTATTAACACTCTCCCTTACCACAAAATAATGAACAAGTAATAACAGGGGGATAAGATCAACACGTACAAGCCTTACTTTAACAACAGTTCCACAATACCAATCTCAACTCGGAACTAATACTCAATTATCACAAAAGCTCATAAACATGATAAGAATGGTCAATTTAACAAATGACTAGTCTAAGCATGGATAACATGATTTATGTAAGCAATAATTGCAAGGAACAAGTCCCACCCGCATACTTTAACCCAACAACAATGCATAGGTACTCGTCACCTCACATATACGTTGTACCCAACATCTAAACATGTAGCAAATAGACAAATAAGTCCTGATCCCTCAAGTCAAGGTTAACCACGACACTTACCTCGCTCAAAAGGATAAATTCAAAGCTCAACCATGACTTTGCCTTTCAAATAAGCTCCCTAACTAGTAAAATCTAGCAAATTACCAACTAAACAATTCAAATTAATCCTTAGGAACAACCCACGATTGCAAAGAATTCAACTTAGGTCATTATTAAAAAAGTCAACAAAAGTCAACTCGTGGGCTTGCTTGGTCCAAACCCGAAATTCAGACCAAAACCAAATTACCCATTCACCCCCGAGCATGATTATGTAATTTGTTTTGGAATCCGACCTCAATTTGAGGTCTAAATCTCCATTTTACAAAAATCCCTAATTTTTATCCAAACCCCAATTTCCACCATTAAAACACAAGATTTTTGGTTGAAATCTTAGGAGATGTAGTGAAAGATTGAAAGAAACTAGTTTAGAATCACTTACCAATGATTTGGGAAAAAGAGTTCTTTGAAAAATTGCCTCTAGGGTTTCTAAGTTTGCAAATTTGAGAGAATGAACAAAAATTCCGTCTAACTCCCATAACCAAAAATCTTAGGAGATGTAGTGAAAGATTGAAAGAAACTAATTTAAAATCACTTACCAATGATTTGGGAAGAAGAGTTCTTTGAAAAATTGCCTATAGGGTTTCTAAGTTTGAAAATGTGAGGGAATGAACAAAAATACCCGTCCAACTTCCATTTTGATCAGTTGCAGATGTTGCATTTGCGACTTGTGGTTCACAAATGCGAATCCTGCAAATGCGAAGTCCTTCCCATCTCTGCTTTCATCGCAAATGCGATGAATGGTTTGTAAATGCGAACTTTGATCTCCTGCAAATGTGACTATTTGATCGCAATTGCGATACCTATACCCCTTGTCCCACTTCGCAAATGCGAACTTGAAGTGCACAGATACTCTTTACAAATGTGATGAGTTGCTCGCAAATGCGAACCCATCGAAGGCCGTAAATGCAAAGCCTGACCTCGCAATTGCGAGGTCTGGGGCCTGCACAAAAAACTGAAGCACACCAACAATGTTCTAAGTCAAATTTCACTATGTAGCCTATCCAAAACTCACCCGAGCCCTCGGGACTTTAAACCAAATATGCACACAAATCTAAAAATATCAAACAAACTTGATCGCACGATCAAATCGCTAAAATAACACCTAAAACTACTAATTGAGCATCAAATAAAAGGAAATTTTCAAGAAAACTCATGAACTTCTAATTTTATAACCAGACGTCCGAATCACGTCAAACCAACTCCGTTTCTGACCAAATTTGATATGCAAGTCATAAATATAGTATTGGACCTATACCGGGTTCCGGAACTAAAATACAGACCCGATATCCAAAAACTCAAATATTGGTCAAACATTTCAAAGTCATAAAGCCTTTAGCTTTTAAATTTCAACAAAGTCTGATTCCGGGCATACGCCAAGTTTCAAATCATGATACAGACCCACCGAGACCGTCAAAATACGAATCTGAATCCATTTTCTCAAAACATTGAGCGAGGTCACCTCCAATGAATTTTAAGGCAAAAATTTTATTTTCTCAGTTTTAATAAAAATGCTTTCCAGAATCACGCCCGAACGGCACACGCAAATTGAGGAGGGATAAAATGAGGTATTTAAGGCTTTAGAAGGCAAAATTAGGTTTTAAAACATAAGATGACCTGATAGGTCATCAAATTTAAAGTGTGGGGGTACTTAGTTAAAGTGCAAGTTTCTAAACCCAAAAGGGTTAAGATCTGACCGAAAATTATTGATTGTGTTTTCATAGGATATGCAACAAATGGTAAGACATATCATTTTTTGGTTCATAAATCAAAAAATCCTGACATTCATATTAATACGGTAATTGAATCAGATAATACTAAATTCTTTGAGAATATTTATCCGTATAAAAAGGGATGTGAGTCATCTAGTGAAAAATCTAAGTGACCTGGGGAAGGATTAAAGGGAAGTACACCTAATGAGGTAAATTTAAGACATAGTAAACATCTAAGGACAACAACTTTCTTTGCTCGAAAGCACAATATTGGAAAGAGGTAGTCAATAGTAAGATAGAATCTATATTAAGTAATCATACTTGGGAAAATAGTTGATCTTCCTCCACGAACTATGTGGATTTTCATAAGGAAAATGAAAGTTGATGGTACTATTGACAAATAGTAAGCAAGATTAGTTGCCAAATGGTTTAGACAATATGTGTTGACTATTTTGACATACACTCATCGGTTACGAGTATTGCGTACATATGAATGTTAGTAGCATTGGCTACAATGATGGACTTGAAATCCATCAAATGGATGTGAAGACACCCTTCTTAATTGTTATTTGGAGGAAGAAATTCATATGGAACACCCAATGGTTTGTAGTTCCTGAAAAAGAAAAAAAGGTGTGCAGATGTATTAAGTCTCTTTTGGAACTAAAACAAGCACCCAAATAATGACATGTGAAATTTGATCACACAATGGTATCAAATGGTTTTAAAGATTAATGAATAGAAGAAAAGACCCATGAAATGTTTGGAATGTGGGGGCGTTTAACTTATGCATGATACAAATGAATGTTAAACATAATGTCTAAATGATATACTTTTTGAACCCCACCAATCCTTAGTGGATATTGATATGATAGTCGGTGAATTCATTACTTGTTCAGTCTTAGTGATAACTAGTGATGAAACTACAAGTTCGAAAGTTGTTTACGCGCTTTTTTAGAAATGATTTTCCTTTCTTGAATATTTATAATGTTTAACTCTTTTATGAAAGGGTGTCACCTGGAAGGCTATGACTTTTCATGAAAAGTGCGTTTACATGTTTTGTACAAACATGACCGTTCATGAACCAATGTATTAATATGTTGGTCTATAATGAGGTGAACCTGTTACATCTCGCGTTTCCGTACGTTAAAGCTTCATCTTCATTTCATTGATGTAGACTTGGGGATAATATTATCTTGGGGTTAATGTATTTATGCTAATTATAACAAGCGATAAGTAAATATCATGAAGGATAAAGGGTACACGAATTAAAGAAAATGAGTTTCGTTAAAGATTGTCGATTTAGGATAAAATACGGGTCGAGCGATACTATCCAATATTTATGGACTAGTACTATACAAGGTACCATATGGTCGTAATAGTATAATGTATAAAGTATGTTAAAAAATGAGTAGTATTTTTAGGCAATTTGAGATAATTCTTAATTATACGGGTAATTGGTTAATTACTGGGTAACGAAAAATTACCTAGTTAATTAATAAATTTAGTGGATAAAATTAATCCCTCCCCTTCCCCCAAAAAAAACGTGGCAAAAAGCCACAAACTAAAAGAATGACTCTTAGTCATTTTATGACTAGGTGGCTATCTAAGGTTAATTAGAATTTAACAAGTAAGACTTATTATAAGTCTTGTTCCATTTTCATTTGGACAAAGAACCAAAACGTCCTTAAACCTAAACTAAGAACCATATATCATTTTCCTAGTTCAAAATACTTCAAGAACAGAAGCTAAATTCAATCCATAAAGGCTTCCAACGAAATTCTTGCAACAACACAATTCCAACGAGAATTGTTAGAATAGTAGCATCGTATAATTTTGCGGTTCTAAAGGAGTATGGTGAAATCTTATCCAAGAATATTATACGGAGTTTTCCCTACTCCAGGTATGTTAAGAAACGAGAAAACACATAGTTTTCATGAAAGACTCTATTTATAAAAATACTAGGGGTCTCTGTGTTCTTCATTTCCCATGTGACATGTTATTATATCTTTTGTTCATGGGTCTCAGAATAATACGCAGTTAAAAAAGTTTATCCGAAAGAAATATTCAGATTATTACATATTTTTCATGCATTTCATTCATTTATACATCTGCATTAGCCCATGACCGGGTGGCGTTATATACGCGTATGTGTGTGTATATATATATATATATATATATATATACATATGGGATATGGAAAAGAGGTTACGGTGTTATATACGCACCACCACCTGATCAGTTGGTATATGTTGATGATGTTGCCCACAGTGCCCGAGACGATATGATGGGATGCTCTCAGAGGCTTGATGATATTATGTACACCTATACCTATGCATGGCATGACATTTATATGCAGGTATATATATATATATATATATATATATATATATATATATATATATATATATATATGTGTGTGTGTGTGTGTGTGTGTGTGTGTGTGTGTGTGTGTGTGTGTGTATATGGGATATGGGAAAGAGGTTACGATGTTATATATGCACCACCACCTGATCAGTTGGTATATGTTAATGATGTTGTCCACAGTGCCCGAGACGATATGATGGGATGCTCTCAGAGGCTTGATAATATTATGTACACCTATACCTATGCATGACATGACATTTATATGCACATGCATGACATTATAAATGCTTCAGAATTTACGAAGTTATTCAGATTGATAGATGGATTTCTTTATTCCATGTTTTATAACTATGTCTTTTATGTACTGTTTTTCAAGCCTTACATACTCAGTACATTTTTCGTACTGATGCCCTATTTCACGGGGCCTACGTTTCATGCCCGCAGGTGCAGGTAGGCAAGCTGACGGCCCCCCTTCTTAGGATTCTTGATCAGTGAGAGTTTGCATGGTCCACTTGATCCGTAGTTGCTTTTGATTTTGGTACGATATGCTTGCATATATATATATATATATATATATATATATATATATATATATTCTCGTCTTTGTACAATTGTATTTATATTAGTGGTCTGTAGACAGTTATGTACAGTTGGATAGTATGTGGCCTTATCGACTTTCAGTTTTGGCTACCATGGCTCGGGGACAGTCTCAGAGTGAGATTTCATCTCAGACTTCACATACCCCGCCCTTTCTAGAAGAGTTCTGAAGGGCACCAGCTCCAGCGCCGGCCCCTATACGTCCAGCTCCTCAACCAGATGCACCAGGTCAGGAGATAAGAGATGCTATTTAGCTATTAACCCGATTAGTAGCCACACAGGCTCGACTTCAGGAAGTAGGTATCGGTCATGCAGATAGGTCCATCAGTGCGAGGGTTCGTGACTTCATTAATTTAGACCCTCCGGTATTCACTGGGGCAGATCCAAACAAGGAACCTCAGGTATTTATTGATAGAATGTAGAGGATGTTAAGGGTAATGAAGTCCACTACAACTAAGTCAGTTGAACTATCTTCCTATAGACTCCGGGATGTTGCAGTTAATTGGTACGAGTCTTGGGAATTATCCAGAGGTGAGGATGCCCCTCCAGCAGTTTGGCAGGAGTTTATAGAAGCTTTTCTTCGTCATTATCTTCCACTAGAGCTTAGACAGGCCAGAGTTGATAGGTTCTTAACCCTTCGGCATGGTAACATGAGTGTTCGGGAGTACAGTCTTCAGTTTGATTTATTGGCTAGGTATGCTCCCACTATTGTATCTAAGATGGAGGATCGGGTTCACCGGTTTGTGATGGGATTAGAGCCGCACTTGCTTAACGATTGTATGTCAGTCTCACTTCAGTCGGACGTGGATATTTCTCATATTCAGGCATACACTCAGGGTGCAGATGAGCGTAAGCAAAGGAAGAAGTAGAAGCATAGGATGGTTGTGAGCATGATAGGGCCCAGAATAAGAGAGCGAGGTCTTCGGGTCCTTCTAGTGAGTTTCAAGGTGGTCAAAGGAAACAGTACCCAAGGTATCCAGCCCAGCCATCAGCTAGCGCACCCCCTCAATTTGGCAGTAAGAGATTTGATTGTTCCACATATTAAGGGTCTGGTCAGAATTTCAGGGCCTTAGGTTCTCAGTAACGGGTGAGTCAAGTTAGATGAGGCCTCCCTTGCCACGATGTACTCAGTGTGGTAAGCAGCATGCCAGGTAGTGCCATATGGGGTTGGGTGTTTTTTATACTTGTGGTTATCTAGGCTATGTTATGAGGGATTGTCCAACGAGAGGTTATGAAAGCATAGCTCAGCCAACGGGATCTGTAGCTGGTTCTTCATTATCAGTACGTCCCCATGGGCAAGGTCCACAAGTACTAATGAGTTATGGTAGAGGTAGAGGCAAAACATCTAGCTCGAGCAGTCCTCAGAACCGCATTTATGCGTTAGTAGGATGACATGACCAGGAGTCATCGCCTGATGTTGTTACAAGTATATTATTAGTCTCCTCATTTGATGTATATGCACTGATTGACCCAGGTTCCACCTTATCATATGTTACTCTGTTGGTTGCTAGTAAGTTTGGAATAAAACCTGAATTGGTTAAACCTTTTGAGGTATCTACAACTTTTAGGGACTCAATGATAGCTAAGCGAGTATATAGGGGTTGTATAATAGTAATTCATAATAGATCTATTGTAGTGGACCTAATCGAGTTAGATATGGTAGAATTTGATGTTATCATGGGTATGGATTGGTTGTCTTCTTGTCATGCCAACGTTAAGTAGATCAAAGATAGTTCAATTACAATTTCCAGGGGAGCCTATTTTGGAGTGGAAAGGTAATACGGCGTCACCGAGAGGTAGATTTATTTCATTCTCAAGGCACATAAAGGGTTGTATTTATCACTTAGTTCGGGTTCAGGATATGGAAGTTGAGTCACCAACCATTCAGTCTATCCATGTGGTTAATGAGTTTCCCGATGTTTTCCTGATGAACTTCCGGGTCTTTCACCAGAGTGAGAAATTGAGTTTGCTATTGACCTACTACTAGATACTCATCAAATATTTATTCCTCCCTATAGAATGGACCCCACAGATTTGAAAGAGTTGAAGGAACAACTAAAGTACTTGCTTGAAACAGGCTTTATTAGACCTAGTACATCACTGTGGGGAGCGCCTGTGTTATTTGTAAGGAAGAAAGATGGTTCCTTACAGATGTGTATTAGTTATAGACAGTTGAATAAGGTGGCAATCAAGAATAAGTACCCGCTCTCAAGGATTGATGATTTATTTGATCAGTTGAAAGGTGCCGGGTATTTTTCAAAAATAGACTTAAGGTCCAGGTACCATCAGGTAAGGGTTAAAGAGGAAGATATTCTGAAGACATCATTCAGGACCAAATACAAGCATTTTGAGTTTCGTGTTATGTCATTTGGTTTAACCAATGCCCCAGCAATATTTATGGATTTGATGAATAGTGTGTTCAGACTCTTTTTTGATTTGTTCGTAATTGTATTTATCGATGATATATTGGTGTATTATCGTTCATAGGCTGAGCATGCACATCATTTGCGTACTGTGCTCAGAGTTCTACAAAAAGGGAAGTTGTATGCAAAATTCCCTAAATGTGAATTCTGGTTGAACTTTGTAGCTTTCCTTGGGCATATCATTTTGGGTGAAGGCATCCGGGTGGATACAAAAAATATTGAGGCAGTAAAGACTTGGCCTAGACCCAGAACACCCATGAAGGTTCGTAGCTTTCTCGGTTTGGCAGGCTATTACAGGAGATTTGTAGAGGGATTTTCTTCCTTTTCAACACCTTTGACAAAGTTGACTCAGAAGGGAGCAAAGTTTCAATGGTGTCCTCAGATATTGAGGACGATTATGTGACCCTAATGTTGCAGGGATGCATCGGCATGTTATGAGGGCAACTCACTATTCTCGTTATTCTATCCATCCAGGAGCGACAAAGATGTATCAGGATATCAGGGAAGTATATTGGTGGGATGGAATGGAAAAGGATATAGCGGAGTTTGTTTCTCAATGTCCTTACTGTCAGCAAGTTAAGATTGAGCATTAGAAACCCAGTGGATTATTGCAGGCTATGGATATTCCGACTTGGAAATGGGAAGTAATCAATATAGATTTCATCGTAGACTTACCTCGTACCCAGCGTAAGTTCGATTCGATATGGGTGATTATTGATAGGATTACAAAGTCAGCCCATTTTTTGCCCATTAAGACTACATATTTCGCAGAAGATTATGCAAGGTTTTATATTAAGGAGATAGTATGACTGCATGGTTTCCCAATATCTATTATCTTGGATAGAGGAGCTCAATTTATAGCTAACTTCTAGAGGTCCTTCCAAAAAGTATTGGGGACTCAGGCAAGTCTTAATACATCATTTCATCCCCAGACAGAAGGACATGTTGAGCGTACTATTCAGACACTTGAGGATATGTTACAAGCTTGTGTGATAGACTTCAAAGGTAGCTGGGATGATCATCTGCCGCTTATTGAATTCACATATAATAATAGCTACCATTCCAGTATTCAGATAGCTCCATACGAAGCTCTTTACGGACGGTAGTGTAGGTCGCCTATAGGGTGGTTCGATGTTGGGGAAAGTACGTTAGTATGACCAGAATTGGTACAACATGCAATCGAGAAAATTAAGCTTATATAGGAAAGGCTATTAGCAGCTCAAAGCCGTCAGAAGTAAATCGACGGTGAGACTTGGAATTTCAGGTTGACGATTGGGTATTCCTAAAGGTATCACCGATGAAAGGCTTTATGAGGTTTAGAAAAAAGGAAAACTTGGCCCTCGGTACGTTGGACCATATAGGATCATACGCAAGGTAGGCCAGGTAGCATATGAGTTGGACTTGCCTTCGGACTTGGAGTCTATACATCCAGTCTTTCATGTCTCTATGCTCCGTAAATGTATTGGAGATCCTTCCAGAATCGTGTCAGTTGATGACATTCAATTCACAGAGTAGCTATCATACGAAGAAACTCCCATTGCTATATTAGACAGACAGATTCGGAGATTGAGAACTAAAGATGTAGCTTCGGTAAAAGTACTTTGGAGAAACAACAATGTGGAAGAAATGACTTGGAGGCCGAGGAGGACATGAAGTCTAGATATCCCTACTTATTTCCTCCTCCAGAGAAGGGTCCGACTGAGACGTCACAACCTTAAGGTACGCGTATGGATTCTTGTGTTAGTTATTGTCATTGGTTATTATTGATGATTGTGGTCCTACGTAGCGTTGAATTATTGAGTTTCTACAGGAATAGTTGATAGTAATATTGTTACAAAGACGACACTGCCAAGGTTATATAGATCCCAGAGAATTAAACATTCGAGGACGGATGTTTCTATAGGGGAGGGATGCTACATCTCGCGTTTTTGTACGTCAAAAGTTTCGTCTTCAGTTAATCGACATAGACTTGGGGATAATATTATCTTAGGGTTAACATATTTATGCTATTTATAACAAACGATAATTAAGTGTCATGAAGTATAAAGGGTACACAAATTAGAGAAAATGAGTTTCGTTGAAGGTTGCCGATTTGGAATAAAATATAGGTCGAGCAATACAACATGATATTTATGGAATAGTACCATACAAGGTACCATATGGCCATGATAGTATGATGTATAAAGTATGTTAAAAAAATGAGTAGTATTTTTAGGTAATTTGAGATAATTCTTAATTATACGGGTAATTGGTTAATTATCGGGTAACGCGACATTATCTAGTTAATTAATAAATCTAGTGGATAAGATTAATCCCTCCCCCTAAAACGTGGCAGAAAGCCACACACTAAGAGAATGACTCTTAGTCATTTTATAACTAGGTGGCTATCTAAGGTTAATTAGAATTTAACAAGTAAGACATATTACAAGTCTTGTTCCATTTTCATTTGGACAAAGAACCAAAACGTCCTTAATCCTAAACTAAGAACCATATATTATTTTTCTAGTTCAAAATACGTCAAGAACAGAAGCTAAATTCAATCCACAAAGGCTTCCAACAAATTTTTTGCGACAACACAATTCCAACAAGAATTGTTAGAATCGTAACAACGTAAAATTTTGCGGTTCTAAAGGAGTATGGTCCTATCTTATCCAAGAATATTATATTGAGTTTTCCCTACTCCAGGTATGTTAAGGCTATCCGTTCTTTCTTTTTGGCATGATCTAAATTATACAAAAGAAAAGAGCAAACACACAGTTTTCACAAACGACTCTATTCATAGAAATACTAGGGGTCTTTGTATTCTTAATTTCCCATGTGACATATTATTATATCTTCTATTCATGGGTATCAGAATAATACACAGTTGAAAAAGTTTATCCGAAAGAAATATTGAGATTATTACATATTTTTCATGCATTTCATTCATTTATACATGTGCATTGACCCATGACCAGATGACGTATTATATATATATATATATATATATATATATATATATATATATATATGGGATATGGGAAAAAGGTTACGGCATTATATATGCACCACCACCTGATCAGTTGGTATATGTTGATGATGTTGCCCACAATGCCCGAGATGATATGATGGGATGCCCTCATAGATTTGATGATATTATGTACACCTATACCTATGCATGACATTTATATGCACGTGCATGATATTATAAATATTTCAGAATTTCCAAAGTTATTCAGATTGATTGATGTATTTCTTTATTCCATGTTTCATCTATGTCTTTTTTTTTCTTTTTCGATAACTGTCATTTTATTCATTAGAAAAATTTGAACCATCACAAAATAGGATTCTACTGACCAGATCCTTGTCTCTCCTTGACACTACTCTCATCTCCACACCTTCAAGGTATATCAACTAATCATCTATATATACCTTAGCCTATACACTTTGCTAATCTATAAAACAGAAAACAGAAAGAAAAATGAGTTACTAGCTAAGGATAACTATTCAAAGCCCCCCAAGTGCTTCTGCTAGCTGCTGTGAAAGTTGCCTTTTAAGTGTATATACCCTGCAATCCCTCTACATATCTTCTATGATGAAGTTCTCCCATTTTGAAATCTGATCATATTCCTATCTCTCCATAAGAGATATATTAGCATGCCAAAAACAGCTACAATGATGTTCCCAATTCCTTGTTTCCTCCTAGCATAGGTTGACACCTAGTGAAGTTCCTCCTTCCAAGTTTTAATCTTCCTTTGAACCCCCAATAAGTTCAGTAGTCTTTGCCATATAGTCTTCTTTTATGAGCATTAGAATAATAGGTGTTCAAATAGTTCATCTTCCTGATCACAGAAAACACACAGTTGAGGTGCTTGTATGCCCATCTTCTGCAATCTGTCAACTGTAGGTAATCTCCCTTGTATTGCTAGCCATAAGTTGAACTTATGTCGAGGATGTATATAAGGATGCAGAATCAAACATTTTCAATATACCTTCTGACCTTGAGGAATTTGCAATTTATATAACTTCTTGATGCTGAAACTACCATATGTGTTTTGTAGTGCTATCATTCTTGCATGTAAGTCACCTTGAAAGGTAGGTAATTCCAGTATTAATTTCCTAAGCTCAATAGTTTTTCTTACTACCCAATCCGCAGTCCAAGATATATGCATAGTATTAATGTTTCTGTTCTTTATAATAGGAATGGATCCATCTTTTATGTACTGATTTTCATGCCTTACATACTCAATATATATCTTTCGTAATGACTTCATGGGACCTGCGTTTCATGCCCACAGGTGCAGGTAGGCAAGCTGACGATCCCCCTTCTTAGGATCCTCGATCAGCGAGAGTTGGTGTGCTCCACTTGATCTGGAGCTGCTTTTGATTTTGGAACGATATGCTTGCATATATATATATGGGTATGACGTAGCTCAGTCCCGTATTTGTACAGTTGTATTTCTATTAGAGGTCCATAAACAGTTATGTACAGTTGAATAGTATGTGGCCTTGTTGGCTTTCAGTTTTGGGTATATAGTTGTCTGTCGCGGCCTTGTCGGCTCGCCCACTGTAATCCACACGTATATGTATATATGTATTTTGGACAGGGATTTCTCGTACATGTTACTCTTGTAATTTAGCAGATATTATTCATGTTTATATCTTAGTCGTATGCTTTAGGGTGTTCGACAGGTAGGACTTGAGCACTCGTCGCAACCCATCGGTTTGGGTCGTGACAGAACCAACCAATGAACATGACCAAAATCCATTCCAAGTTGAATTAGTTTCATGAATGAAGGTGCCATAATTTGCATATCATATAGACGTATGAATAAATAGCATACAAATGCTTGAAAATGGCAGAATGATTGCGAAATGTGTTATATATTAAAAGGTTGCGGCCACAACTGATGCCAATCATTCCAGTTGTTGTTATAATATACTATTACTACATTAAGTGTAGTTAGTAATCTGATATGCAATCGAAAGTCGAGACATATTAGTCTACGACATAAGAAAGTTAGCACTGTAATTTCATGACAATGAAACGAGTTTTGAAGTATTTGAAATATACTCCAAATTATGCTTTGCACTACAATAAGTATCTTGAGATACTAGAGGGGTATATTGATGCAAATTAGATCTTCGATTCAACCGATTCTAAATAGTCGATGGAGGAGCGATGTCTTGGAAATCATCCAAACAAATATGCATTGACCGCTCTACAGTGGAGGCTGAGTTTATAGACTTAGACAAGGCCGGTGAAGAAGTTGAATGGCTCCTAAATTTTCTTGAAGAAATTCCATCTTAGCCCAAAATATTAGCACCTATATGCATACATTGCGATGGTCAAATGACAATAGGAAGGGCTGGGAGCACTATGAATAATGAAAAATCTTATTAAAAATGACGAAGATATAAAACCGTTAGGCAACTACTCTCTAGAAAAATTATCATAATTGACTATGTGAAGTCAAGCGATAATGTGTCATATCCATTTATAAAAGGCCTAACTAGAGAGGTAGTTGAAAGATCATAGAGGGGAATGAGACTATGGCCAAGGAAAAGTCATTGTGGCGGTAGCTCTACCTAGAAGACTGGAGATCCCAAGATCTAGGTTCAAGGAGCTCAAACAAAGTCAATAATGACGGTTCAACATTGTGAAATAAATTTTCTTTTTGGACCATTCTCGTGATGAGACAATGTTCAGTACCAAGGATTAAACATTAAAGCTTTTTAATGGTTTCTAAGTTTGATATGGGTATATCAAATAGTGTATCTATGGGATAACACATTTAGGAATAACCTATGTAAGTGTGAAGTGTTTCCCACTTCAAGGAGATTTCTGTAAGGCCTATTATCTATGCACTTATGAAACGAGGCGATGTTCATTGCTAAAACGAATGCAAAAATAAAAACCAAACATGGTTAAGGATTGATTGTGTGACTTATGGTTGTCTAGGTATACACCAAAGTTCGACAGTTCAAAGATATCAAATCTATCGATTGACCGAGTATATCCGACATAAGTTCACTACGGGTAGTTCAAAGGGAAACCTACTTATCTAGATGCGATTAATCCTTACTTGTGAATTACACAGTATTTCCATGTATATTTTTTCACATATGTCCATTCCCCATTCATGTGGGGGATTGTTGCGTTTTTTCTTTAAAGGGTGTGAACGAAAAAAAGGAAGAGACACTTTTTGGATTGCACCTCTCTATATCACCCTTCCTTTGTCTATAAATTTAGAGGCTTGGCCTCATTTTTCAGATATGGAAAATCTGAAAACTTCTCCTCTCTTTTCTGCATTGTTGCATTATTTTCCAAATAAATATAAGTGTCAAGTATGATTTTCTCCATTTGTTGTGTTTGCTGATGTTCTGTGATTTGTAGCGCCGCTATCACAAAATAGTTATTCCATTCTATCCTTGGAGGAATTAATTAAAACCTTGGGCAACAGTGAGGGGATTAAATTCCTTAAGAACACACCGTGAATTCAGTGAGCTCGGAATTATTTTTCGATTTGTTTATTGAACTAAGATTTGTTTGCTTCTCCGATTTTCTGATTTTGAACACAGTAATACTAACACCAATGTCCTTGGATCCATAAAATAGTAGATCAGTGATGCTGGATTAAGGTCTGCTTGACCAGACGAGGTCGTGGCGTCTCATGATATCACGAGCAACATCAACAGAGGAAGCAACAACCACTGGCTTACTGCCAAAGTAAAGTAGCATCACTGGACCATATTTTTATTATATTTTACAGAGAGAACGGTGAGGATTCCACCCAAGTTCATGCAAATTTCCAATGATTTGTAGCCCTTCTAGAGATGATGGTAACATATTTTGTGTGTTTGAAGTAGTAAAGAACCACTAATGTTTCACGACCCCAATTTTTCTTTGTAGGATATCGTGATGGCACCTAGTCTCTACGACTAGGTAAGCTTAATAAATAATAATGACTTAGCAGCAACAATCTATCAAAATACTAAAACAAAATTGAATACTGATATACCCTCTCGATTCAAAACATACTCTTAGCAGTATGCTCCCCAAAACAGGTGAAACTAAGTCATAAGCTCTACAGAGTAAATCTAGTATGACTACTACATCACTGTCTGAATGAACTAAAACAGTAACTGAATAAAAGGGAAGGTGACTTTGAGGCCAGCGGATGTGGAGCAGGGATACCTTGAAGTCTCCCAAGCAGGAACTACAAATAATTTATAACGACCGGCATGAACAGGCGTACCTGGATCTGCACAAAAATGTGCAGAAGCGTATTATAAGTACACCACAAGGTACCTATTAAGTATCGAGCCTAACCTTAGTAGAGTAGTAATGGAAAGTAAATAGACAACTGATATAAAATAATGGAAATAGCATAATAGAAGCAACTAAAGGGGCTACAATAATCATGTACGGACAACAACTGCAAGAACAGTAAAGAATGAAACAACAATAAATATTCCCACTAGAACACTATGCAACGTGAAATAAACAACAAGAGTCACAACGATGTACCTTCTCGTGTATAATGAAACCAAAACTGAGGTATAGCCTCGTATAATCAAGAATCACAACCGATGCAACGCCTCGTATTTACATTTCTCATCACAATATTTCGTTATACCGTCGCATGAGCCTTACATTTGAAATAGGTTTGGAAAATAGACTTTCGGAAATAGATACATGCATTTAGCCCACCTTATGATGCCATGTGGCTTCACGTAGTTCCCCTACAAGCAACACACATATAAGTCCAACCTTATATCGCTAGATGCACATTAACCACAAGCCTTATACTACCGCATGCGCGCCAATATCATATCACAATAACAATTCGTACCACAAGTGTCCATATATCACAACTTGCCAAAAACAACAACAATACCAATGTTTCCACAACAATAGCCCATGGATCCACCACATCGTATACAAGAATATAAACAACAACAATGAATGTAAAATGCTCAATAAGATAGATGTCTCAACAATAAGTAACTTCACCTTATAGTGTTAACGATTTTCATAACTTCAATACCAATTAATCCAACAATGAGATAAATAATGTATAACCAAGATATTTAGATAAGACTAACTCATAATAAAAGAGATATCATTTAGCAATGAGTTTCAATAATGAAAATCAACAAGGAAAGGGATAACATGAATAATTACTTCAAATAATGACAATTAGCAATGAAGAGATAGCATGTAACGATAAAAGAGGAAACAAGTTAAACTAAAGCATGAGAGCAAATGATCAATTACGAGGTAGAATAAGTATTAACGAAATTATTTAAGGCATATACGGATAGACTAACACAAGTAAGAATAGACTGACTAAAATAATTAGAACATGATATGTCATTCAATTAAAGCATGGGAATAGTCTATGAGCCTAAACTGGTCAAATACCATGTACAACCCGTGTAGCCACTCATCACCTTGCGCACATGGATTTCACTTAGCACAATTGAATCAAACAATACCAATCCGAAGGGGTAGTTCCTCTACACAAAGTTAGGTAAGACACTTACCTTAACTATGCCAATTCAACACTCAAAAATAGCTTTTCCCTTAAAATCCACCTCCACACGGCTCAAATATAACAAAATCGACTCAATATCATCAAACAATGCTAGGGAATTCAATGGCAATAGATAAAGTTAAGATCTTTACATTTTTCTCAAAAAGTCAACCCGAGGTCCACCCGGGTCCAATGGTAGATTCCATCTACCCATGAACCCACGGGTTCATATCTGTGATTAGTTTCAAAATCCGAGTCCAAATCGACTCTCAAAACTCAATTTCTTATTTTTTAAAAACTTGACAAAGTTTCGCAAATTTTCACTTTGTTTCACATGATTTTGATGTTAAAATCTATGATATGTTGATGGAATATAATTAAAAATGGATTAGAATCACTTACTCAAGGTTGGTAGATGAAAATCCCCTCTCCAAATCGCCTCCTACAGAGTCTAAGGTTCAAAAATGGGAGAATAAGTTCAAAAATCCCGTCTCACAACCTTTTAACCAGCACCAGATGTTGCGTTTGTGAACCCTCACAATTGCCAACCAGGGCTCGTATTTGCGAACCTTGACAACCTAAGTTAACATCGCAATTGTGATGAAAGCTTCGCAATTGCAAACCGGAGGACCCTCGCAAAAGCGAACAATTGTTCGCAAATGTGAACTGTGCTGGAATCCTGTGGACTTTGCAAATGCAAAAGGGAGGTTGCATATGTGACGACTACCCCTCCTTTGTCACCTTCACAAATGCGAACCTAGTGTTTGCATTTGCGACACTAGGGCACCAGACACCAAATGTTTGCCAACTTCAGTCTGAAACACTTCGGAACATGTGCGAAACTCATCCGAGCCCTCGGGGCTCCAAACCAAACATCCACACTAGTCTAAAAATATCATACAAACTTGCTCGCACAATCAAAACACTAAAATAATATCTAAAACCACGAATTGTACTCTAAAATGCATGAAATTCAAGAAAATTTTCAAGAACTTTTAAAATTACAACTAAGCGTCTGAATCCTATCAAATCAACTTCAAATGACACCAAAATTTTCAAACAAGTCCTAAATATTGTAACGAACCTATCCAATACCCAAAATTAAATTCCGAGCTGGATTGCTAAATGTTAACCTACGGCCAAACCTTTCAACTTCAAATTGCCGAATTTTGGCAAATAAACATAAATCAATCTAAGAACTTCCAAAACCAATTCCAGGCATACGCCCAATTCCGAAATCACGATACAAAGCTATCGGAACCACAAAAATATAGTTCCGGAGTCATTTTCACAAAAGTCAAAGTTTGGTCAATATTTTCTAAGTTAAACTTCTAAGTCAAGAATCAAGGGCCCAAATCAATCCGAAAGCTTCCTGGAATGAAACTAACCCACCCCGCAAGTCATAAAATCATAAACACATGTGTGTGAAGCAGTAAAAGGGGTAAGGAGGCACAATTACACAAAATGACCAATTAGGTCGTATATTCTCCCTCTCTTAAAACAAACGTTCATCCTCGAAGTGCATAATGACGTACCTGAAGTGGTGAATAGATGAGGATAACGACTCCGCATGTCATGCTCAGTCTCCCAAGTCACCTCGTCAATCAGATGAAATTTCCACTGAACCTTCACTGAAGGAATATCCTTTGATCTCAACTTCGGGACCTGTCGGTCCAAATAGCCACATGCTCCTAAATATAAGTCAAATCCTCGTTCAATTGGACTGTGTTGAAGTCTAGAACATGAGACAAATCACCATAATACTTTCAAAGCATAGAGGCATGGAATATCAGATGAACCTCAGATAAACTAGGCGTCAAGGCAAGCTTATAGGCCACCTCTCCAATCCGTTCAAGGGTCAGAAAAGGTTCGATATACCTAGGGCTCAAATTTCCCTTTTTCCCGAACCCTATCACACCCTTCATGGTGAAACCCAAAGCAAGACTCGCTCTCCAACCATGAATGCAACATCTCGGATTCCAACCCGCATAACTCTTCTGTCTAAATTGGGTTGTACGAAGCTGATATTGGATCATTTTGACCTTCTCCAAAGCATCTTGAACCAAATCTGTGCCTAATAACTTAGCCTTTCCCGGCTCAAACCACCAAACTAGAGAACGCCACCATCTTTCATATAGAGCCTCATACGGAGCCATCTGGATACTCGACTGGTAGTTGTTATTGTGGGAAAACTCCGTTAGTGAGAAGAACTGATCCCAAGCACCCCCGTAATCCATAACACAGGTGCAAAACGTTTCATCCAATATCTGAATAGTTCGCTCAGACTATCCGTCAGTCTAAGGTTGAAATGTTGTACTTAACTCAATCCATGTGCCTAGTTCATACTGTACTACTTTCCAAAAAAGCGATGTGAACTGCGTACCCTGGTCAGAGATGATAGATATTGGTATGCCATGAAGTCGAACAATCTTGCGGATATATATCCGAGTCAGCTGCTCTGAAGAATAGGTAGTCACTACTGGAATGAAATGAGACGAGTTGGTCAACCTATCCATAATCACCCATACCGCATCAAACTTCTTCTGAGTCTGTAGGAGCCCAACAATGAAGTCCATGGTGAAATGTTCCCATTTCTACTTGGGAATATCAAGCCACTGAAGCAAACCACCCAGCCGCTGATGCTCATACTTCACCTACTGACAATTTAGACACCGAGCTACATACTCCACTATGTCTTTCTTCATCCTCCTCCACCAATAGTGCTTCCTCAAATCCTGATACATCTTTGCATCACTCGGATGAATGGAGTACCGTGAACTGTAGGCCTCCGGAAGAATCAACTCATACAAACCATCCATATTGGGCAAACTTACCAGACACTACATTCGTAACATACCATCATCCCCAATAGTAACCTCTTTGGCATCGACGTGTTGAACCGTGTCATTGAGGAAAAGTAAATGGGGGTCATCATACTGACGCTCTCTGATTTGGTCATGTAGAGAAAACTAAGAAACCACACACGCAAGAACTTGACTAGGCTCCGAAACATCCAATCTAACAAACTGGTTTGCTAATTCCTAAACATCCAATTCTAATGGCCTCTCTGTTGTCGGTACATATGACCCAAACTCTCCGCCTTTTGACTCAAGGCATCGGCCACCACATTGGCCTTCCCACGATGATATAGAATGGTGATATTGTAGTCCTTCAGTAAATCTAACCACCTACACTGATGCAAGTTAAGATCTTTAAGTTTGAACAAATGTTGTAGACTCCAGTGGTCGGTAAAGACCTTGTAAGGAACACCATAGAAATAATGCCGCTAGATTTTCAATGCATGGACAATGGCTGCCAACTCTAAGTCGTGGATTGGATATTCTTCTCATGGGTCTTTAGCTGTCGAGACGCATAGACAATAACCCTACTGTCTTGTATCAAAATTGTGCCAAGACCAATATGTGATGCATCACGGTACACAATATAAGACCCTGAGTCTGTAGGGAACACCAACACTGGGGTTGTAGTCAAAGCAGTCTTGAGCTTTTAAAAGCTCACCTCACACTCCTTGGTCCATCTGAAAGGAATATCCTTCTGAGTCAATCTAGTCATAGGAACAACAATAGATGAGAAACACTCTACGAAACGACGATAACACCCGGCCAAACCAAGGAAACTCCAGATCTCAATGGTTAAAAACGGTCTGGTCCAACTCTGCACTACTTTAATATTCTTCGGATCTACCTTGATCCTCTCTCTCGTCACCACCTGACCCAAAAACACCATCGAATCAAGCCAGAATTCACACTTTGAGAATTTTGCATACAACTTCTTCTCTCTCAAGGTCTGGAGCACGATCCTCAAGTGCCGCTCCTGCTCTTCCCGATTATGGGAGTATACCAAGATTTCGTCAATAAACAAAATGACAAATGAAGTAAGATAAGGCTGGAGTACATTGTTCATTAGGTGCATAAATGTTGTTGGAGCATTGATCAGCCCAAATGACATCACAAGAAACTTGTAATGATTGTACCGGGTCCTAAAGACAGTCTTCGAAATATCCAAATCTCGAATCTTCAGCTGATGATAACCCGACCGTATATCAATCTTTGAGAACACTCTGGCACTCTGTATCTGATCAAATAAGTCATCAATGTGTGTAAATAGCTATGTATTCTTCATTGTAACCTTGTTCAACTGACGATAGTCAATACACATGCGCACAGAACCATCATTCTTCTATACAAACAAGACTGGATCACCTTGCAGCGATACACTAGGCCGAATAAAACCCTTATCAACCAAATCTTGCAAATGCTCCTTTAACACCTTCAGCTCCGCTGGGGCCATACAATATGGTGAAATAGAAATGGGCTGAGTGCCGGTAATAAGTTAATACCAAAATCAATATCCCTATCGGGCAGCATGCCCAAAAGATCCACTGGAAATACATATAGGAAGTCTCTCACTACCGAAACTGACTCAATGGCAGGAGTATCAACACTGGTGTCCCTCACGAAGGCTAGACAAATATCACACCCCTTCTCAACCATCCGCTAAGACTTTAGAAATGACATAACCCTGCTAGGATAATAATCTAATGCACCCCTCCACTCTAACCATGGTAAACCTGGAATAGCCAGTGTCACAGTCTTGGCGTGACAATCTATAATAGCATGATAGGGCAATAATCAGTCTATGCCCAAGATAACATCAAATTCTACCATACTAAGTAACGATAGATCAACTCTGGTCTCAAAACCACCAATAACAACTAAACATGACCGATACACATGGTCCACGATAATATAATTCCTACAGGTATGGACACATAAATAGGAGAACTCAAAAAATCACGAGATATATCAGAATATGGAGCAAAGTACGATGATACATATGAATAAGTGGATCCCATATCAAATAATACTGATGCATCTCTACGGCAAACTAGAACTATACTTGTAATGAATGAGTCTGAAGCAACTGTCTGTCCTACCTGAAAAATCATAAAATCCGGCCTGGTCTCCCCCTCTAGAACACCTTCTACCCGCAAATTACCTACCCCTAGATGGTTGTGCAGGTGGAGTAACAACTGGGGCAGCAATCATGGCCTGAAAAGTCTGTGGACCTGACTAAATCCGTGGAGCCTGAGTAGCCTGTGGAGGTGCACTCGTCCTGAGTCTAGGGAAGTATCTAACCATGTGGCGGGTATCAGCACACTCAAAGCAAACTCTCGGTGGGAGTGGCGGCTGGAACTGGCTTGGGCCTGATCGGCTGGACTGATCGCTGAAGGTATCTCGTGCTAGAGGTGCACTAGAAACTGGCTGAGCAAAGTGTGCAATCAGAGACCTTGGAACAACTGGAGGACCACTAGAAGCTGGAAATGCTAAATGGGTTGGACGACTTACATAGCCCCTACCATAACGGGTTGTAGCTGCAGTGTGACCATCACTAAATCCTTATGTATCATGAGGCCTCTTGGCCTCCTTATCATCTCTCTCACGACCCCGAATAACTTCCAACCTCCGTGAAATCTCAACTACCTATTGATATGGAGTATATATCTCCAACTTTCTAGCCATGCTGAATCTAATACCAAAGTTTAGCCCCTCGATAAATCAACGAACTCGCTCTCTGACTGTAGAAACCAAGGCAGGTGCATGCTTGGACAAATCACTGAATCAGATAACATACTCCAACATAGTCATATTACCTTGGCGCAGCTATTTAAACTCCACGCGCCAAGCATCCCGAAGGGTCTGAGGAACAAACTCTCTCAAGAAAAACTCTTTAAACCAATCCCATGTAAGTAAAGTTGCCTCATCTGGGCTACCTACCTCGTACGCTCGCCACCAATGATATACCGCTCTCTTTAGCTGGAACACAGTAAATGCAACCCCACTCATCTCTACAATAACCATAGTGCAGATACTACGGTGACACTCCTCAAGAAAATAATGTGCATCCTTTGAAGCCAAACCACTGAAAGTAGGAGCGTGGTACTTCTTGAATCTTTCGAGCCTAAGCTCCTCATCCTCAGATGTTTCTTCCCCAACCATGAGCTGAATCGGAGCAACAGAATGTATCGGTATAAAATTTGGGTCCTGATCAACTTGGACCTACTGCTCTGGGGTACAGAGCGTGGGTGTCTGTGCTCCTCCCCCAGTTTGAGATGTGGCAGGCGTAAGTGGGATCAACCTGGCATAAGCTAAGGTACCGAACATGCTCAGGAACTGTGCGAGGGACTCCTGAAGTGCTAGGGTGGAAATAGGCACCTCAGGCATCTGTCCCTTGACTAGAGCTACTGGTGGATCCTCTACCGTAGCTCGCGCATGTGCTATGTCTGCACCACATGCCCCAACCTCTCGTGTCTCTAGTAGGGGGCGTATGTGTCTGATTGTTAGATCCAGCGATGCGTGTCCTCACCATCTGTAAGACAATAGAAAGTCAAAGATTTAGTTTTCGAAATCAGCCAATTCGCACGATAAGGAATGAAAGAAGTGAAGTTTTTCTAACAGTTTTGTGGCCTCTCGAAGATAAGTACAAATGTCTCCGTACTAATTCGCAAGACTCTATGAAACCTGCTTATGACTCGTAATAACTATGAACCTAGAGCTCTGATACCAACTTGTCACGAGCCCAATTTTCCTCTATAAGATGTCGTGATAGCACTTAGTCTCCACGACTAGGTATACCTAATAAATAATAATAACTTGGCAGAAACAATCTATCAAAATACTAAAACAAAATTGAATACTGATATAACATTTCGATACAAAACATAATCTGAACAGTTTCTCCCTAAAACCAGTGGAATTGAGTCATAAGCTCTATAGAGTTAATGTAGTATAACTACTACATCAATGTCTGAAAGAACTACAACAGTAACAGAATAAATGGGAAGAAGACTTCGAGGCATGCAGACATGGAGTAGGTATACCTTGAAGTCTCCTAAAAAGTAACTACAAATAATCTCTAATGACTGGTACGAGCAAACGTACCTGGATCTGCACAGAAATATGCAGAAACATAATATAAGTACACCACAAAGCACCTAGTAAGTATCGAGCCTAGCCTTAGTATAGTAGTGATGGGGCCAGGTCAAGACACCTACTAGGATATAAATAAATAGTATGAAAATGTAATATGGATATGTATTGGAAAGTGAAGAAACAACTGATACGAAATAAGATGATAGCATGAACTAGTACCGGAAATAAACAAGGAAATAGCATAAAAGAAGCAATTAAAGGGGATACAAGATCATGTACTAACAATAACTTCTAGAACAATAAAGAATGAAACAACAAGAAATATTTTCACCAGAACACTTTGCAACTTGAAATAATCAGCAGGAATCATAACGAGGTACCACCTCGTGTATAATGAAACCAAAACCAAGGTACTGCCTCATATAATCAAGAATCACAACTGAGGTACCGCCTCATATTCACATTTCTCAATTTCAATCGCAATATTTTCTTATACTGCTGCGTGAGCCTTACATTTGAAATACGTTTTGAAAACAATTTTCCCGAAATAGCTACACACACTTTATCCCACCTTATGAAACCACGTGGATTCACGTAGTTCCCCTACCAGCAACACGTACATAAGTCCCACCTAATACCGCTGCATGCACATTAACCCCAAGCCTTACACCGCCTCATGTGCATCAATATCATATCATAATAATAATTCGCCCCACAAGTGCCCATATATCACAACTTGCCAACAACAACAACAATATCAATATTTTCACAGCAATAACCCATGGCTCCACCACAATATATACAAGAATATCAACAATAATAATGAATGTAAAATTCTCATTAAGATAGATGTCTCAATAATAAGTAACTTTGCCTCAACGTGTTAATGACTTTCACAATATCAGCACCAATTAACTCAATAATGAGAGAAATAAGGTATAACCACGATATTAGATAAGACTAACTCACAATAAAAGATATAACATTTAGCAATGAGTTTTAAATAATGGAAATCAACAAGGAAAGGGATAACCTGAACAATTACTTCAAATAATGATAATTAACAATGAAGAGATAATATGTAACAATAAAAGAGGCAACAAGTTCAACTAAAGCATGAGAGCAAATGATCAATTAGGAGGTAGAATAAGTATTAACGAAATTATTTAAGGCATGGAAGGATAGACTAACACTAGTACGAATAGATTGACTAAAAGAATTATAATATGATATAACATCCATTTAAAGCATGAAAATAGTCTAAGTAGCCTAAACCGGTATAATAACACGTACAACCCGTATACCCACTCGTCACCTTATGTACACGGATTTCACTTAGCATAATTGAATCAAACGATACCAATCCTAAGGGGTAGTTCTCCCACACGAAATTAGGCAAGACACTTACCTCAACTAGGCCAATTCAACACTCGAAAATAGTTTTTTTTTTTAAATTCACCTCACACGGCTCAAATCTAACAAAAATCGACTAAATATCATCAAACAATGCTAGGGAATTGAATTGCAATAGATAAAGTTAAGATCTTTACATTTTTTTTAAAATGTCAACAAAAGTCAACACGGAGCTCGCCCAGTCGAAACCCAGGTCCAATGGTAGGTTCCGCCTACCTATGACCCCACGAGTTCATATATGTGATTAGTTTCAAAATCCGAGTGCAAATCAACTCTCAAAACTCAATTTCTTATTTTTCAAAAACTTGACAAAGTTTCACAAATTTTCTTATCCTTTTCCTCATTTTCTTATAATTTCGGTATTCATCCAATTTGCATGCATCAATACCTATTATCTCCTATCAGTACAAGTATAAATTTTATAGGATTGAATTGGTTTATAATGTGACACATGGAAGCGAAGAAAAAGATAAAGTAAATCAAGTAAACAACCAGTACCAGGATCAACAACTGCAATTGGCATCAGTTAGACCCCAAAGAGAGCATGGTCAACGTGAGCAGATCGAGTGATTACCATCAGATAGCATTCGATGAAGAACATTCCCAGATATTAAATGGACAGCCGTTGCAGAGAATATTTGAATTCATGGCGTGCCGTTACATATTCATCAATGACCCCTTTATTGTCATTTAAAAGGGGTTTGATCCTCGAATCTTGTTTCCTTAGGTGTAACTATAAATAGTAGGCTCAACAGCCATTGTAAAAAATGAAATTCTTGGCAAAACTTATGCTATATTCCATTCTCAAGCTCAATGAAATAACTTTATTTTCTCTTGGCCAAATACATAGTCTTGGACATTGTAAGAAATAAAATTCTTGCCAAAACTTATGCTATATTCCATTCTCAAGCTCAATGAAATAACTTTATTTTCTCTTGGCCAAATACATAGGCAGCCCCTTAAACTTGACACTATTTTTCATTTAGGCACTTTAACTAAAGCATATACCTATTGAACACACTAACACCAATAAAAGTGCGTCAATTAAAAACTTCACACAATATACATAAATAAGTTCAGGCGCATGACAACAATTGCTTCTGACATGGCAAATCAGACAAATAAATGAGAGCCACGTGAAAATATAAAAAAAAGCTATTCTTCCTAACAACTTTGGATCCCCTGACCGGTCCCATCCCCTCTATTGATCATCGTTTTCGTTCTTTGTTCAGTCTTCTGCTTTTCGTTTTATTCTTTTTCCTCTTCTACAATTTAATTTTTCTTTTCGTTCTTTTGAATTTACGTCCAAAATTCGAAGCTTTACATTTTCTTTTCTTTTTCTTCTAAAATATATTTCACACTATAGAATGTGGGGTCCATCCCATAAATTAAGGAAGACTTTCTTCCTTTGTTGGTTTTTTAAATTGGAAGCAACTCTTTTCTTCTGTATTGTCAAAAAGGGTAGACTGCAGAAAAAAAAAATCAAATGTAGTAGGCGTGAGAGAGAAAGCTCCGCCTATAAAAGGAGAGTTTCGGCTCACATTTCTACACACCGACAAAGAGGGAAAGAAAGAGTGAGGTTTCACTGACAAGGTATAAGAAAATAGTCTGTGAGAAAAATAGAGAGTGAGCGATATTATAGTGAGGTGAGAATATCAAAAAAGGGTTATTTCGTTTGAGTGTTGTAGTGGTCTTTGGAGTATTTTACTCGAACCTACAAAGTGTAAAATTCCTTGCTATAGTGATATTAGTTGCTCGTTTCGGGGTCGTGGTTTTTCCCTTATTCAAAAGGGGTTTCCACTTAAAAAATCTTGGTGTTGTTGTCACTCTTTCATTCTTGTTAATTACCGTATCTCGGTGCTACATTATTATTTCACTTTTAGTATCGTGAATATTATTTCTGTGGGAGATTTATTTCCAACAACTGGTATTAGAGCACAAGTTCTGCTCATTCACTGAAATACTATTCATTGTTGGTAGTACTATACTCGGTGAAAAATAAAAATATCCGGAATAAAGTATGAGGTAGCAAAATTCAACAGAGATAACGGTTTCTCAACATGGCAAAGAAGGATGAGGGATCTTCTCATCCAACAAGGATTACACAAGGTACTAGATGTTGATGCTAAAAAGCATGATACCATGAAAGCTGAGGATTGGGTTGATTTGGATGAGAGAGCTGCTAGTTCAATCAGGTTTCACTTATCAGATGATGTGGTAAATAACATTATTGATGAAGACACTGCACGTGGGATTTGAACAAGGTTGGAAGCCTATACATGTCCACAACACTGACAAATAAATTGTACCTGAAGAAGCAGTTATACGTCCTACACATGGGTGAAGGTACGAATTTTTTGTCATATTAAATATGTTTAATGGACTAATTATACAGCTTTCCAACTTCAGAATGAAAATCGAGGAAGAAGATAAAGACATCTTGCTATTGAACTTGTTGCCATCTTTGTATGATAATTTGGAAACAACCATCTTGCACGGTAAGACTACCATTGAGTTGAAATATGTGACATTGACTCTTCTACTTAATGAGAAGAAGAGAAAGAAACCTAAAAATCAAGGACAGACTCTCATCATAGAAGGTAGAGACAGGAGTTATCAAAAGAGTTTAAGCAACTGTGGTAGATTCAGAGCTCGTGGGAAATCAAAGAACCGATCTAAATCAAGAGCCAGAAATTGCTCAACTGTGATCAACCTGGTCACTTCAAAAGAGATTGCCCAAATCCAAGGAAGGGCAAAGGTGAAACCAGTGGCCAGAATAATGACAAAAACACAACTGCTATGGTGCAAAACAATAATAATGTTGTCCTCTTTATAAATGAGAAAGAGGAATGCATGCACCTGTCAGGTCCAGAGTCAGAATGGGTGGTTGACACAGCGGTATCTTACCATGCCACACTGGTAAGAGATCTTTTTTGCAGATATGTAGAAGGCAATTTTGGCACAGTGAGAATGAGTAACACAAGTTACTCAAAGACTGCAGGAATTGGTGATATTTTTATTAAGACAAATGTCGGATGCACATTGGTTCTAAAGGACGTGCGACATGTACCTGATTTGCGGATGACATGATCTCGGGAATTGCGTTAGACCGAGATGGATATGATAAATATTTTGCAAATCAAAAGTGGATACTCATCAAGGGATCATTAGTGATTGCAATGGGAGTTTCTCGTGGCACGTTGTACAGGACAAATGAAAAAATATGCCAAGGTGAATTGAACGCGACACAAGATGAGATTTTTGCATATTTGTAGCACAAAAGAATGGGTCATATGAGCGAGAAGGAATTCCAGAGTCTTGCCAAGAAATCACTCATTTCTTATGCCAAAGGTACAATGGTTAAACCTTGTGACTACTATTTATTTGTTAAGCATCATAGAGTCTCATTTCAGACATTGTCTGAAAGAAATTTAAATATACTTGATTTGGTATATTCTGATATTTGTGGTCCGATAGAAATTGAATCGATGGGAGGTAATAAATATTTTGCCACTTTTATTGATGATGCTTTACGAAAATTATGGATATATATTTTGAAAACCAAAGATCAGGTGTTTAAAGTTTCCAGAAGTTTCAGGCTCTGGTGGAAAGGGAGACGGGTCGAAAGCTAAAGCGTCTTCGAAGTGAAAATGGAGGTGAGTACACTTTACGAGAATTTTAAGAGTATTGTTTGAGCCATAGAATCAGACATGAAAAGACAGTTCTTGTAACTCCATAACACAATGGCGTAGCCAAAAGGATGATCTGCACCATTGTGGAGAAGGTGAGAAGCATGCTCAGAATGGCTAAACTGCCTAAGTCATTATGGGGTGAAGCGGTTCAGATAGCCTATTACTTGATCAATAGGAGTCCATCAGTTCTGTTGGCGTTTGACATCCCAGAGAGAGTTTGGACCAACAAGGAGGTGTCTTACTCACATCTAAAGGTGTTCGGTTGCAGAGATTTTGCATATGTACCAAAAGAGCATAGAACAAAGCTGGATGATAAATCTGTTCCCTGCATATTTATCGAATATGGAGATGAAGAGTTTGGGTACAGATTATGGGATGTTGTAAAGAAGAAGGTCATCAGAAGCATAGATGTAGTCTTCCGAGAAAGTGAAGTTGGAACTGCTGATGATAGGTTAGGGAAACCCAAGCATGGTACAATTCCTAATCTTATTACAATTCCTTCTTCTTCTAACTATCCCATAATTGCAGAAAGTACGACCGACGAGGTTGTCGAGCAGGGAGATCTACGTGGTGAGGTTATTGAGTAGGGGTAGCAACTTGATGATGATGTTGAGCAAGTGGAGTACCCTACTAAGGAAGAAGAACAACCTCAACCTCTGAGGAGATCAGAGAGGCCAAAGGTAGAGTCATGCAGGTACCCTTCCACAGAGTATGTGATCATCAGTGAGGAGGGGGAGCTAGAAAGTATCAAGGAGGTACTGTCCCATCCAGAAAAGAACCAGTGAATGAAAGCCATGCAAGAAAAAATGGAATCTCTACAGAAAAATGGCACGTACAAGCTGGTTGAATTTCCAAAGGGTAAAAGACCACTCAAATGCATATGAGTCTTTAAACTAAAGAAAGATGGAAATGGCAAGCTGGTCAGATACAAAGCTCGATTAGTGGTTAAAGGCTTCGAACAAAAGAAAGGTATTGATTTTGATGAAATTTTCTCACCTGTTATCAAAATGACTTCTATTCGAACAATTTTGAGCTTAGCAGCTAGCCTAGATATTGAAGTAGAGCAGTTGGATGTGAAAACTGCATTTCTTCATGAAGATTTGGAAGAGGAGATTTATATGGAGCAGCCAGAAGGATTTGAAGTCGCTGGAAAAAAACACATGGTGTGCAAGTTGAACAAGAGTCTTTATGGATTGAAGCATACACCAAGGCAGTGGTACATTAAGTTTGAATCATTCATGAAAAGTCAAACATACACAAAGATCTATTCTGATCCATGTGTATACTTCAAAAGCTTTTCTGATAATAACTTTATTATATTGTTGTTGTAGGTGGAAGACATGTTGATTGCAGGACAAGATAATAAGATGATTGCAAAGTTAAAGAGATATTTGTCCAAGTCATTAGATATGAAGGACTTGGGCCCAACATAACAAATTCTAGGGATGAAGATAGTTCAAGAGCAAATAAGCAAAAGGTTGTGGCTATCTCAGAAGAGGTACATTGAACGTGTACTGAAATGTTTCAACATGAAAAATGCTAAGCCACTCAGCATACCTCTTGCTAGTCATCTAAAGTTGAGCAAGAAGATGTGTTTTACAACAGTGGAGGAGAAAGGAAACATGGCTAGAGTTCCTTATTCTTCAGCAATCGGAAGTTGGATGTATGCAATGGTATGCACCAGACCTGATAGTACTCACACAATTAGTGTTGTGAGCAGGTTTCTTGAAAATCCTGGAAAGGAACATTGGGAAACAGTCAAGTGGATACTCAGGTACCTAAGAGGTACTGTAGGAGATGGATTGTGCTTTGGAGGATCTGATCCAATCTTGATGGGATATATAGATGATGATATGGCAGGTGACATTGATAACAGAAAATCCACTATTGGATGCTTGTTTACATTTTCAGGGGGATATATATCATGGCAGTCTAATTGCACAAGTGTGTTGCACTTACAACAACTAAAACAGAGTACATTGCCACTAGAGAAGCTGGCAAGGAGATGACATGGCTCAAGCGGTTTCTTCAAGAGCTGGAATTGCATGAAAAGGAGTATGTCGTCTATTGTGAAAGTCAAAGTGCAATAGACTTGAGCAAGAACTCCATGTACCATGCAAGAACAAAGAATATAGATGTGAGATATCATTGCATTCATGAGCAGGTGGAGAACGAATCTTTACAGGTCAAAAAGATTCACACGAGTGAAAATCATGCGGATATGCTAACCAAGGTAGTACTAAGAGACAAGTTCGAGCTTTGCAAAAAACTTGTCGGCATGCGCTCAAACTAGAATCTCCGGTGTTACCTCCTTCAGGTGAATGAGACTGGAAGGGAAGATTTGCGGGGTCCATCCCATAAATTAAGGAAGACTTTCTTCCTTTGTTTGTTTTCTAAATTGGCAGCTATTCTTTTCTTCTTTATTGTCAAAAAGGGCAGGTTGAAGAAGGAACATGTCAAATATAGTAGGCGTGAGAGAGAGAGAGGCTCCTCCTATAAAATGAGAGCTTCGGCTCTCATTTCTACACACCAACAAAGAGAGAAAGAAAGAGTGAGATTTCACATACAAGGTATAAGAAAATAGTCTGTGAAAAAAATAAAGAGTGAGTGATATTGTAGTGAGGTGAGAATATCAAAAGAGGGTTATTTCTTTTGAGTGTTATAGTGGCCTTTGGAGTATTTTACTCGGACTTACAAAGTGTAAAATTCCTTGCTATAGTGGTATCAGTTGCTCGTCTCGAGACCGTGATTTTTTTCCTTATTCAAAAGGGTTTTTCACATAAAAAATCTTGGTGTTATTGTCACTCTTTATTCTTGTTAATTAGCGTATATCAGTGCTATATTATTATTTAGCTTTTAGTACCGTGAATATTATTTCTGTGGGGGATTTATTCTCAACACAGAATACCCATTTCCCTTTTTCTTGATCACATTCATCACCCTAACACTTATTTTCCATTTTTGTTTGGTAAAAAATTAAGCTCAATTGCTATTTTAGTCTTCTACTGATTTTAATTTAATTCTTTTAAAATATTGGCGGTGATATGATAACTATACAAAATAACACTTGTCACTATCATGACCAGGAATTACACAGTAACATTAAGACCACTCAAAACTGTAAATATTTGATACGTAAAGAATCAAAGTTTTTATAAGATAGGAAATAAGTGATGTGGTTTCACTTGACTGAGTTGACTAGGGCGCCAATGTAAAAATCTGGTTGAAGGTGGCTTTTTTGGGTTGAAAAGGAGTGGTCTTTAGTTTGTGTAAGGTTGTTAGAGCTAAACAATACAAGTTGAGATCGAGATGAACGTTAAGCTTGTCGGCAATAATTGTCCGCAATGGCTCGAAGTGAGATGATTTGTGATTTCTTTGGCGATGGTAAAAGGTGGCTCCTCTACGGAAAAATGACACGTACAAGCTGGTTGAACTTCCAAAGGGTATAAGATCACTCAAATACACATGAGTCTTTATACTAAAGAAAGATAGAAATGGCAAGCTGGTGAGATACAAAGCTTGATTAGTGGTTAAAGGCTTCGAACAAAAGAAAGGTATTGATTTTGATGAAATTTTCTCGCTTGTTGTCAAAATGACTTCTGTTCGAACAATTTTGAGTTTGGCAGCTAGCCTAGATCTTGAAGTAGAGAAGTTGAATGTGAAACTGCATTTCTTCATGGAGATTTAGAAGAGGTGATTTATATGGAGCAGCCAGAAGGATTTGAAGTAGTTGAAAAAAAACGCATGGTGTGCAAATTGAACAATAGTCTTTATGGATTGAAGGAGGCACCAAGGCAGTGGTACATTAAGTTTGACTAATTCATGAAAAGTCAAACATACATAAAAACCTATTCTGTTCCATGTGTATACTTCAAAAGATTTTTCGATAATAACTTTATTATATTGTTGTTGTATGTGGAAGACATGTTGATTGCAGGACAAGACAAGGAGATGATTGCAAAGTTAAAGAGAGATTTGTCCAAGTAATTTGATATGAAAGACTTGGGCCCAACATAACAAATTTTGGGAAATAGTTCGAGAGCAAATAAGCAGAAAATTGTGGCTATCTCAGAAGAGGTACATTGAACGTCTACTGAAACGCTTCAACATGAAAAATGCTAATCCAGTCACCGCACCTCTTGCTAGTTATCTAAAGTTGAGCAAGAAGATGTGTCCTACAAAAGTGGAGGAGAAAGGGAAGGGAACATGGCTAGAGTTCCTTATTCTTCAGCAACCGGAAGCTTGATGTATGCAATGGTATGCACCAGACCTGATATTGCTCACACAATTGGTGTTGTGAGTAGGTTTCTTGAAAATCCTGGAAAGGAACATTGGGAAGCAGTCAAGTGGATACTCAGGTACCTAATAGGTACTGTAGAAGATTGTTTGTGCTTTGGAGGATTTGATCCAATCTTGAAGGGATATATAGATGATGATATGGCAGGTGACATTGATAACAGAAAATCCACTATTGGATATTTGTTTACATTTTCAGGGGATATATATCATGGCAGTCTAATTTGTAGAAGTGTGTTGCACTTTCAACAACTGAAGCAGAGTATATTGCCGCTACAGAAGCTAGCAAGGAGATGGTATGGCTCAAGCGGTTCCTTCAAGAGCTGGAATTGCATCAAAAGGAGTATGTCGTCTATTGTGAAAGTCAAAGTGCAATAGACTTGAGCAAGAACTCCATGTACCATGCAAGAACAAAGAATATATATGTGAGTTATCATTGCATTTGTGAGCAGGTGGAGAACGAATCTTTACAGGTCAAAAAGATTCACCCGAGTGAAAATCATGCAGATATGCTAACCAAGGTAGTACCAAGAGACAAGTTCGAGCTTTGCAAAGAACTTGTCGGCATGCGCTCAAACTAGAATCTCCGGTGTTACCTCCTTCAGGTGAATGGGACTGGAGGGGGAGATTTACGGGGTCTATCCCATAAATTAAGGAAGACATTCTTCCTTTGATGGTTTTCTAAATTGGCAGCTACTCTTTTCTTCTGCATTGTCAAAAAGGGTATGCTGCAGAAGGAAAATGTCAAATGTAGTAGACGTGAGAGAGAGAGAGGCTCCGCCTATAAAAGGAGAGCTTCGGCTCTTATTTCTACATACCAACAAAGAGAGAAAGAAAGAGTGAGGTTTCACATACAAGGTATAAGAAAATAGTCTGTGAGAAAAATAAGAGAGTGAGTGATATTGTAGTGAGGTGAGAATATCAAAAGAGGGTTATTTCTTTTGAGTGTTGTAGTGGCCTTTGGAGTATTTTACTCGGACCTACAAAGTGTAAAATTCCTTGTTATAGTGGTATCAGTTGCTCGTCTCGGGGCCGTGGTTTTTTTCTTATTTAGAATGGTTTTCCACGTAAAAAATCTTTGTGTTGTTATCACTCTTTTATTCTTGTTAATTAGCGTATTTCGGTGCTATATTATTATTTAGCTTTTAGTACCGTGAATATTATTTCTGTGGGGGATTTATTCTCCACACAGAATACCCATTTCCCTTTTTCTTGATCACATTCATCACCCTAACACTTATTTTCCATTTTTGTTTGGTAAAAAATTAAGCTCAATTGCTATTTTAGTCTTCTACTGATTTTAATTTAGTTCTTTTAAAATATTGGCAGTGATATGATAACAATACAAAATAACACCTGTCACTATCACGACCAGGAATTACACAGTAACATTAAGGCCACTCAAAACTGTAAATATTTGATATGTAAAGAATCAAAGTTTTCATAAGATAGGAAATAAGTGATGTGATTTCACTTGACTGAGTTGACTAGGGCGCCAATGTAAAAATCTGGTTGAAGGTGGCATTTTTGGGTTGAAAAAGAGTGGTCTTTAGTTCGTGTAAGGTTGTTAGAGCTAAACAATAGAAGTTGAGATCAATATGAACGTTAAGCTTGTCGGCAATAATTGCCCGCAATGGCTCCAAGTGAGATGATCCGTGATTTCTTTGGCGATGGTTAAAGGTGGCTTAGAGATTAAAGTTGGTGAAGTGATTTTCAGGATAAAATGATCTTTAAAAAAAAAATAAAAAACTTCTGTGTTTGGATCAACTCGTGCGCTCAGGAGATGTGAAAAATACTTTTCTTGCCATATCATCCTATTGTGTTTTATTGGCTCACTTTTATTGAGGTTAGAGTGTTCAATAGGTACATACCTTAGTTAAAGTGCCTAAATGAAAAATAGTGTCAAGTTTAAGGGGCTCCCTATGTATTTGGCCTTTTCTCTTTTACATTGTTCTCGGAAGCATTGCTCTCGGAGCCAAGCAGCTTATCATTTCTTTTGATTTTAACCGCTAAGTTTTTTTTTCCAATCTTGTACAGTTTTACAGGTAAACATAAATATCACACAGTTTTATTATCATATTTTTATTACAACATTATTTTAGAGCTCTTATTCTTCGTATCTCTGGAGTATTCAATATGGGCGAATATTTCAGAAACTGCTCCTAAGTAGAGCAAGGAGTAACCACTGCTAGCAGAGGTGATTGCCTACGAATAGTGATGCCAGTGCCTTCAGTCATATCCAAATCCTCCCCTTTCATCCTTTCTGGTAATGCAAAATTGAACTTGTGCACAAGCCTTGCTAATGCTAGCTCATTTACAATAATAGCAAAAGTAATTCCTGGGCAACCCCTTCTGCCTGCTCCAAAGGGAATCAGCTCAAAATTTAGTCCTTTGACATCAATATTACTATTCAAGAACCTCTCTGGTCGGTACTCCTCTGGATTTTCCCATGACAATGGATCTCTTCCAATTGTCCAAGCATTGATAATGACTTGAGTTTTAGCAGGTATGTGGTAACCTAGCAATTTTACGTCTTCCATTGATTCTCGAGGGAGTAGTAGTGGAATCGGCGGATGGAATCTGAGAGTCTCTTTGATCACTGCTTTTAGATACTGCATATTTCCTAAGTCATCCTCTGTTATCTCCGATTTCCCTTGGGCTAATTGTCGCACTTCATTCTGTAATTTTTCCATGGCTCTTGGATGCCTCAAAAGCTCTGTCATTATCCACTCCAGAGTTGTATAAGTTGTATCCGTACCGGCAGTAAATGTATCCTATGCATTAAAAAGAAAGATTAAAAAAAAAACTAAGCTTGTAAGCTCCATTTTTACATCTAGAGTTTCCAATATTTGAATTGCAGTTGCTAACCATGGGTGGATGAAGCATTAGAACAGTTGGTGCAGTTTCACATTCACTGATTTAAAAAAATTTGAAGAAAATACTAATACAAATATTTTAAGACACCAAATCTTTAATTATGGAGCAATACTAATACAATTCAAAATTTCAATCATCATATCATACTACATTAAAAGCGGGAACAAACGAAGTAAAAAGTTAAAAGACTCAAAATACCCATAAATAATTAAATGCCCATTTTACCCTTCACTTAAATATTACTTCGACAAAATTAGCCTTGAAAAGTGATGGACTTTAACGTCTTTAAGAAAACTATGAAATGGGTATGTGTCTTCGTAACTCCCCAAAACTGAATAGTTTGAATAGTTGCAATTCATAAAACGATGAAAACTAAATCATTTCTTCCTAAACGGGTATATTTACCAATGTTAATTCTCTAATCATAAATAGAAGAATCTGAAGAGTTGCAATTGATAAAACAACCTTATTCAGATTCATCTACAAAAATAAGATATGGGATTCATCTACATGCTTTTGATATACTAGCTAATAGTTGCGTTTTTGGAGATTTCATTCTGTACAACAAGCTGGTTGGCCCGTAATGACTGAAAAGCTGGAAGCAATCATATTCAAATATATCATTCCTTTTCAGAAGAGCATGGTATATATATACTCTACAAGAGGCGGAGTTAGAATTTAAATTTTATGAGGTCATGATTCTAATCCTTTTAAGTTACTGATTTCTATATTAATAATTAGTGCATATTTAATATATTTTTTTTAATAAATACAAGATTGAACCAAAGCTACTAGGTTCAATCGAACCCTTTAGCTAATGGGCTAGGTTCGTCGTACTCCATGCGCTCACTGCTTTGCTCTCTCCTAGAGTACCTCTAGCCTCTAGGTATGTACACATGTTGGAGAAGGTTCATCCACTGTCAGTTTGTTTTTCACTTAATATGTGCTCTTATTATCCTTAATTTTTGTATTTTATAAACAGTCTCCTCCTTTTATGAAAATCAAATCATGACAACAACAATAACAATAACAACAACCCAATATAATCTCATTTAGTGGGGTCTAGGGAGGGTAATGTGTACACAAACTTTATCCCTACCCTGAGATAGAGAGGCTATTTCCAAATAGACCCCCGACATCCCTCCCTCCAAGAACCATGTCAAATCATGACATGGTTTGTAAATAAGTACCCTCATAAAGGAGGATAACGAGGAAGCAGTGATGAAGAAAGAAGAAGAAGCAAAAGAATGGAAAAGACCCATCACCAACATTAAGTATTTTTGTTTCCAGATTAATTTTAGAGATCACTTATAATTAACTTCAAATTTCATCATATTGTTTTTATTTCATCAGTATCTTTTCTCCTTTCTCAAAAAAGGTATTAACGTACCTATTAGAGATCACGAGTAAAAAGATATAGTAAAAAATGTAATGACAAAAAATAATACTAATTAATACAAAATACAATTGCAACATGCGTACAAAGAAACTAGTTCTTAAAAAAAAAACAACAGACATAAGAAGGGAAAAAAGGCATAAAATATGCATGTCATGTTCTTAAGGCCTATGGGTCAACTATCCGAGTTCGGGATTTGGACTTGATGGTTGAATATACAGATAATTTTATCCATGGTTATTGAACTTTTGTGTTTGTAATCCAAAAGTCACTTTTTCTTTGTTACGTAAAAGTCATTCAACTTTGTGTTCATTACACAAAAGTCACTTTTCTTTCTTTTGTTACACAAAAATTATTTTACTTTGCTCTAGTTATCATAGAAATCACATTTTTACTTGAAAAGTCTATTATGCCCTTGATATTATATAAATCTTCATATTTATGTAATACCTTCTATATTATATACTATATAATATATTTTTAACTATGCATTTTATTTAAAAATAAAATAACTTAATATTAATTTATTTATTATTTTTATAATATATTTGTTAATTTGATTTTTTTCTTAATGTTAATTTTCAAAATATATTAGTAGCGTTATTAAGTTTGTCAGTAACTTTAATATATATTAGTAGAGAAATAGCAAGTATATTTCCTTGAGAAAATTCGCAGGTAAACAAACAAAGAAAATGAGGAAAAAATCATATGTTAATCTGAAGGAAAATCCCTAGGTACTATATGTGAATTTACCTGAGGATATTTTTTGGGGATTTACCTGGGCAATTGTTATTTGAAAAATTACATTACTAGAAATTCGGGAAAAACTGTCAAAAGAATTGACCAAAGTTGGTCGGTAATGGCCGATAATCATCCAAAATGCGACCATTAACGTGTGGTCGGTATTTTGAAGGTCGTAAGAGAATACCGATCAAAGTTGGTCAGAAATTACCGACCAACTTTGGTTGGTCAATTAAATTAAAAAAAGTTATTTTATAACGCTACTAATATATCTTGAAAATTAAAGTTAAAAAAGAAAATTAAATATACGAATATTTTATAAAAATAATATTAAGTTATTTTATTTATAAATAAAATATATAATTAAAAATATATTATATAGTGTTAATATAGAAGGTATTACATAAATATGAAGGTTTATATAATATCAAGGACATAATAGACTTTTCAAGTAAAAATGCTACTTTTGTGATAACTAGAGCAAAGTAAAATAATTTTTGTGTAACAAAAGAAAGAGTAGTGACTTTTTTATAATGAACATAAAGTTGAATGATTTTTACGTAAAAAAAATGACTTTTGGATAATAAATACAAAAGTTCAATGACCATGGATAAAATTATCTCTTGAATATATTATACTTTTGAAATTATGAGTTTAGAATTAATGCTAGTAAGATTTTAATGTTTTCATGCGCGCATACAAAAAAAGAAATATTCCATGTGGAAGTACGAGAGGCTTACCAAGAGAATAGCTTTCAATGAATCCCTTTGAAGAGGATAGCCTGTTTTATCTCCATTCTGAATTTCCAACAAAATGTCCACGAAGTCTTTAGCTTCCCCCGCACTGTACTCTCCTTTTCTGACATGTTCTTCAATCACACTCTCCAAAAATGTGTCCAACTCTTTTGCTGCTTTCTCCACTTTGGTGTCAAGACCACTAATTTTATTGAACCATTCAAGCCACGGAATATATTCCCCGACGTTGGACGTATCTACAAGTTTCACAATTTAATCTAGGGTGGTCTTGGCATTTATTCCACTTTCCCCTTCATTATATTTCTTCCCTAAGGCCACTCTGCTAATTATGTTGTTAGTCATAGAACAGAAAAGATCTCTCAAATCTATCACTGAATTCGAAGACGATTCACACACTTGCCTGATTTTGGCAATCATGCTCTGTGTTTCTTCGTCTCTGACATTACGGTAAGATTGTACTCTTCTGTTGCTGAGAAGGTGAAGCACAGTTACACTTCTAACTTGCCTCCAATATTCACCATAAGGACTGAAGGCTATATCTTTGGAGCCATAAAATAGTCTATCAGCAATGCTGGATTTAGGTCTGCTTGACCAGACGAGATCGTGGGTTTTCATGATATCACGAGCAGCATCAACAGAGGAAGCAACAACCACTGGCCTACTGCCCAAGTGAAGTAGCATTACTGGACCATGTTTTTCTGATAGTTTATGCAGAGAATGATGAGGATGCGACCCAAGTTGATGCAAATTTCCAATGATTGGCAGCCCTTTTGGAGATGGTGGTAACTTATTTTGGGTGTTTGTAGTAGTAAAGAACCACTGATGAAGGAAGAAAATGGAAACAAGCAGAGGAATTAGAAGCGAATACCAGGAGAGATCCATTTTTTGTTGTAGCGACGAAATATAATGAAATTAAGATTTTGGTACTTAGAATTGCAGCTTATATATATATATAACACCATTAGCTAACGATAGTCTGTGTCATGTATTCTGTCATGTGTTTTTCTTGATTTATGTGGTGAATTTGTTTACTATTTCTTGCTTGTTTTTCTTTTCTTTTCGTGCTTGTGATAACTTTTCAAATGTTGATGTTTTTTGGCTCTTGGTAGAGGGCTGGGATGTATTCTCACAAAGTATAAAGGATGAAAAGGAAACATCAAAATTTCTAGTTGATGGAGATACTTTCCAACTACAGTCCTACGCCGCGATTACCATCTCTCGGTGCAGTTGTGCTCTATCCTTTTGAAAGTTTCGTCTGCAATAAATAGACGTACTTTTCAAATTCTAATTCAATGAAATAACACAGTTTTAGGGTGTATGCAGCATTAATTTCTGATTCTCAATTAGCTTAAAAAACAAATAAGAAAATTCTTCCAACTTAGTTTAAACACTTGAATATCCAACATTGAGATTGTGTCTGCTAGGGATACAATAGATATGCCTAGATCATATTTGATGATTTGAACTTATTTTTATGAACGTTATTTGATACTTCCTCCGTTCAAGTTTATGTGAACCTATTTACTTTTTGGTCTGTTTCTAAAAGAAGACCCTTTTTAAATTTCAAAACAATTTAGCTTAAACTTACATTTTTACCCTTAACGAGAATCTTTTATAACCACACAAAAATACTCTGGGCCCCTTATTGACTTGTTTAAGACTACAAATTTCAAAAGTCTTCATTTTTTCTCAAACTCCGTGCCCAGTCAAACATGTTCACATAAATTGGAACTGAGGGGGTATAAAAATATATGGCATATGATATTCTTTTATCATAGTTATCATTAATTATCTGATTGACTTGATAAGGTCCTTGATTAAATTTTGAGACTTGACATTATGATGTAGATCATGATAATAGGAGTGAAGTTTCTTATATATGATACAAAAGTCTGCTTTCTCTCACTAGCTCCCATGCCCTCAGCGCACGTTAGTTAAACGTATGTCCATCGTGGTTATGGCTAGTGGAAGAGGTGGAGCTTGTGGACGACCTAGGTTGCAACCATTAGCTACTATAGGTCAATCAGCTTAAGCTCACATGCAACCGAAAAAACCAAAGTTGACACAACCGGTGACTACTCCTGTTTTATTGATTGAGTTAAATTTAAAGCAGAAACAAGTGGAATCAACTGTGCAGCAGACCGCTAAGAGACTGGACTTGAGCACCAACCTATCTCTAAGCGTGTGAAAGGAGATTACACCAGTGAAGGCAACAGATCAGGCGAGTACAAGTAAGGGCATCCCAGATCTGGAACCAACAATTGAGAACAAGGAGAAGCCAATTGCACGGACATCCCTCTTTGCGGGTAATCGTAGTTCTGAAAATGGTTTAAAATTATATTACATTCCTCCTGCAATTGATGAGGGGAAAGTTGTAGTTCAACTGGAAAAGGATGATGTTGATAGAGAAATCCAAAAATGGAAGAGTGCACTGATTGTGTATGTAATTGGAGAGACACCGGGATATAACTATATGCATAGGTTTGTGAAATAGAGTTGGAATCGAGTAGCTGAACCAAAGGTATTTTACCACGAGGAAGGATATTATGTTATCAAATTTCAGTCTACAAGTGACATGCATAAAATCTTATATTTTGGGCCTTATACAATCAATAACAATCAATGATATTGAAGCCAAGGACTGTTAATTTTGATTTCACAAAGGAGTTCCTGCAGGAAATTCCCCTGTGGATGGTATTGCCAAACCTACCCATGAGTTGTTGGGGAGGATAATCACTGAATAGGATTGCCAGTGCAATAGGAACTATTGTATACTGATGAGTGTACCTCAAAACAGAAAAGGATTTCCTATGCTCGCATGCTCATTGAAATAAATGTTACAAGGCCACTTCATACTAGTGTCGTAGTATGGGAACCAGATGGGAGACAATTTGAATAATCGATTGAATACGATTGGAAACCAGAATTTTGTGAGGTTTGCTTCATAATAGATCACCACTGCAAGCAAAAAGAAGTTGAGGATCAGACCTTTATGCATCCAAGGAGAAGGAGAAGACCAAGAGAAAATGCCAACTAACCAGCACATACAGATGTTGGACCTCCAAAGGTGATACATGAGTGGAGAACAAAAGTGGTTATTGACAAGACTGATAAGGCAACTAGGGTTATGGTGACTGCCAAAGCCACATCTGATGAGCATTATCAACAGGAAATTGGATAGTGGAAGATGAAATTGCTTGTCAGGGAGGACCAGATGAGCATTATAGGACCTGCTAAGGAAAGCATCTGAGGGGAGGAGCAAGAGCATAAAAGTTCCAAACTTAGTTGTCCCAGAGAATTTCCAACTCTGGCAGCTAGTATACATAGGAACAATAGAACTTCAGAGATAACAAATGGATTAAGGAGTAATAATAACCTGCCTACTTTAGAGAGTTGGCCTCCCTCCCTATCTCAATGACTTGGTTGGTGTGGAACATTAGGGATGTAAACAAGAGATACAAGTAGAAAGAGCTATTAACATACATAAAGAATAAACATATTAAACTAGCTGGATTGCTTGAGACAAGAGTCAAAGAACCAAATGTGATGAGAGTTATTAAAAACATATTACCAGGATGTGCATTATAGTGTAACTACCAGAAAGTTGTGAATAGCAGAATATGGCTCACGTGGGATCCAAATGCGTATAGTGTTGATGTTGAAAAAGTAGAGGCTCAGATTATACACTGCCTAGTTAAAGGAAATTTAGATGGATTTGAATCATATATAACATTGGTATATGGATTTAATACACTTGATCAGAGAAAGGAGCTATGGACAAGTCTGGCTGATATCTTTGCACAAACAAACAAATTGTGGCTGATAGGTGGTGATTTTAATGCTATGTTATATACACAAGACAAGATGTATGGCAACCCTGTGATACTGAATGAAATAACTGACTTTTCTAATTACATACACAATTTGATACTAAATGAAGTACCATGGAAAGGAGACTACTATACCTGGTCCAATAATCAACAATGGGCTAAAAGGATTGTGAGCAAAATTGATAGGATCTTTGGCAATGATAATTAGATGATGAACTTGGGTCATGTGCACACAGAATATGATATACATTTAATCTATAATCACTCACCAATGCTTGTCAATATAAAAAATGTGAAACTCAACATTAGAACTCCCTTTAGGTTTTTTAATGTATGGGCTTCCTATGATGAGTTTAATACAATTATTTTGCAATCTATGGAGAAGAAAGGAAGCTAATGATCAAATGGAGAACATTTGGAAGAAACTGAAAGCTTTGAAACCTCAATTCAAAAGACTTAATACTACTGAGTATAAGGGCATTGTTGAGAGAATTGAAAATACCAGGGCTGACCGTATTCAAGTTCAGGAGGAAACGAGGCTACAATATTCAGACAATCTGCTACTACGAGAGAAGACTATCCTACAGAACTTGGAGAAATAGTCACTTATTAAGGAAAGTATCCTCAAACAAAAGGCTAGAGCGAAATGGATCAAGCTAGGAGATTCCAACACTAAGTACTTCTCTGTTGTCATGAAAGAGAGAAGTCAAAGAAAGTAGATACTATCGATCTACACTGATGATGGAAAGAAACAGACTACTCCTACTAGTGTTAAGGAGGAGATAATTAAATTTTATAAGAGCTTGATGGGAACTGCTGCTGCATCTTTGCCTGTTATCAACAAGGAAATTATGAAAAATGGATCTAAGCTTACTCATGAACAACAATTGAGCTTATGTAAGGAAGTAACAGAGGAAGAGATATATGCAGCACTGTGTGCATTACATGAAGATAAAGCCCCTGGAGTAGATGGATATAACTCTTGCTTCTTCAAAAGAGCATGGTGATAAGTGGGGATTTTGACTACTTATTAGCGCCTTTTAACTTTCATTTTAGTCCAAAAGCATTTAATTGTATTCCCGAAAACTGATAAAATATGCTTAATTGTAGGAGTATTGGAAAATGACCCACTAGATGAAATACAACTCAAGAAGGAATGATCTGAACTTAAGGACAAAATCAGGCACATAAACTCAAGTGTGGACCGCATATTACATTTGCAGTCACAGATTACCATCTGCAGGCACAGATTGTAAAGGCATTCATGTCAGAGGACTAGTGCAAAGTGCGGTCCGCACATGAAATATGCAGTCGCAGAAGCAAACAAAGGACAGAAGTTTAGAGATTTCTCAATTCAAGATTAAAGGAAGTGTGGACCGCATAATTATTTTATGGCTGTAGAAGCCAGCTACGCAGCCACACTCATAAATGTGCGGTCTGCAGAAGAGCCCTACGTGGCTGCACCCAGAAATGTGCGGACCCACTATGAGTGGCTAGATTCTCACTAGGGTTGTGGCCCAACACTTGAGTGTAAACCTAATGGGTATTTGATTTATGGCTTGTTTATGGTTGGGTGTTTATTATTTAGCCTTATTCTTACTTTTAATTGTAGAATTAATGGTTGCAAACATTAGTTCATGCCTATTTGACTTAGTCTCTACTTGAGAAAAAGAGATTTAGTCTAGGAAAACTTGGCTAACAAGAAATTGGGACAAACTCAAGAGATTGATAGTCCCAATTAAAGGGTTGAACCTAGAGATAGTAAAATCCGACTTGAGCATTTTATCAACTGTTTTGTTCAATACCCATTTGGACTTGAGAAAGTTAAATTGGGCAAAATAACTCTCTTACCGAGAGATATTGAGTGGGTACTTGAGTGTTGATAGCCATAATACACCCCGACCAACAAAACAAACTTTAAAGTTTACAAGCCGTTAGGCAAACACCTAGGTGAAAGTCATAGCCCTAGGCCTTTTACATTATTTGGAAACAACAACTAAAATAATTTCTTAGTTTCAATTATTTATCTTGCAATCTTAGTTTAAACTAGACCTAGAATCAACCAATTTTGTGGAAGTGTAATTTAAGATAGGTCAAGCTCATTCACCATAATATATAGCTCTAAATCCCATTCGTATAGCTCCCTGTAGAATTCAACCTCGACTCTCTATTGGGTATTACTATTGCATCGACCATTTCATAACCTCAAATAGAGGTGCGACTTGGATAAGATCAATTTTTGGCACTGTTGTCGGGGAGCTACAAAAATGGATTTAGCTATATATTTGTTTTTGTGTGTGAATTGTCTTTTTTTCCTTCCGTGTTACTAATCTTTTTTGTGAAACAATTGTGGGTGAAACAATGACTCTCAACAGTGATCCACTCGGAAACATGCCTATGAGGGATGTGGAAGTTGAGGACAACTAAGTTGAAAAGGATCCTCTTGAACCTCAAGCAAATAGAAGAGGCCGACAGCCTCAAGACAATGTCCCAAATCCACACCTCACCTCCACCAAGAGCGGCTCCATACTGGATGTTGCCAAATGAAGGATATGAAAGTGCCATAGTCCCTCCCCGCATTAGGGCGGGAAACTTTCATATCACACATGTCATGCTCGCATTGCTAGAGCAACGTGGATTCTTCAACGGGGCTCTGAGTCAAAATGCAGACAAACACTTGAAGGGGTATGTGGACACTTGTTGGGGGAGTAAATAGACAAACGTCTCCGAGGATGCTTTAAGGTTGAGGCTATTTCCTTTCTCTCTACAGGGGAAAGCCTTGGATTGGTTAAAGAGATTGCCAAACCATTCCATCCATACATGGGATGAATTGGAGGAGAGACTTATTTCCAAGTTTTTTTCTCCTGGGCATATGGCTACTCTTAGAGAAGAGATTCTAGAATTCAAAAAAGAACCCAATGATCGTTGCATGAAATATGGGAGATATATCGAACTATAGTGAGAGAGTACCCAAATAATGACATGACAGAGGCTATGATTCAATAAACTTTCTATAAGGGGATCAATACTACCAATCAATGTGTGATCAACCAACTTGCCGGTGGAAATTTCTTGACAACGCGGTATGCGGAAGCTTGTGAGATTTTAGATGAAATGGTGGATACTTCATCGGCATGGAAAAGTAGAGCAAATATTCCTCAAGGTGATCCAAATGTGATCCACCTACATAAAGAATTACATAATCATGAGCAAGCCATTACCGAGTTGACCACCACAATGAATCAACTAGCAAATACTCAACTTCAACAAGTGCAAAGTCCTAATAAAGTCAATGCAATTGAGGGAGTTAGTATGATGGTAAACAAGAGAAGGCAAAAGGGTCCACAAATGCAAAACCGTTTTGGAGAAATATGTGCAAGAAGATAGTGGATTTGATCAAGATAAATCTTACAATGAACAAGAGGAGGAAGTACAATATTTGAACAACTTTTAAGGGAAAAAAAACAACTCTCAAGGCTCGAATCATCAACAATGGAGACCTCTAAGTAATCAAGGTAATTTGAATTTGAACAATCAAGGAAATTGGAATGGTGGTAACAATCAAGGGAATTGGAATGGTCAAAATAACAAAGGCAATTGGGATAGCAATAATCAAGGATATTGGGGAGGCAACAACCAAGGGGGATGGAACAATAATGAAGGTAATCGGGGGTCGGGTTTTCAAAGGCCCCCGATGTATCAACAACCGAGCAACCCACATCCTTATCCTTTCCATGGTCCAAGTTCTTCCAACAATGACATGGGAAGAATTGAGAACATGTTCAAACAAATGATGGAGAAGAATGCCGACTTCGATGCCCAACTAGCCTCATGCAATACTTCAATTCGCAACTTGGAAGTTCAATTGGGGCAAATCTCTCAAGCTTTAAACACTCATCCTAAGGCGGCACTACCAAGTGACACGGTGGTGAACCCAAAAGGTAGAAACAACACGGGACATGCCATGCCCGTTACTAAAAGGAGTAGAAAAGGTGAGGATGTACCCACATAAAGTCAAAGAAAATTTGTGGATGATGAGCAAGTGGTACAAGAAGATGAGATCCCGAATAATGTGGTGCAAGAAAATGATGAAGTGCAGATTGATATTGTTGAAAATGTGGAGGAGACTCAAGAGGAAGTGAATCTATCTAGGGAGCACATTATTGACATATCAGAACCGGTAGTGCAAAAGGCTAAGGCACCAATGCCTAGGCCTCCTCATCCATATTCTCAAAGGCTTGCCAAGTAAAATGGTGAGAATCAATTCAAAATGTTCATTGACATGATAAAGAGTCTATCCATCAATGTACCATTGGTTGAAGTTTTAGAGCAAATTCCCGGTTATGCAAAGTTTATGAAGGATTTGGTGACAAATAAGCGGTCAATGTATTATGAAACTATAAAGATGACTCATCAAGTTAGAGCAATTGTGCACTCAATGGCTCCTAAATTGGAAGATCCCGGTGCTTTCACAATCCCTTGTACCATTGGAAGTGCCGAGTTTGATAAAGCTCTTTGTGATCTTGGGTTCAAGACTTTGGAAATTGGGCAACCAAGACCTACATCTATGAGATTACAAATGGCTGATCGTACCATGAAGAGACCATTGGGAGTGATTGATGACGTGTTGGTCCATGTTGATAAATTCATTCTTCCGGCAGACATTGTTATTCTTGATTATGAGGTTGACTGTGAGGTATTGATTATTCTTGGGAGACCTTTCCTTGCTACGGGGAAGGCTCTAGTTGATGTTGAAGCCAGAGAACTTACTTTCCGGATTGGTGATAAAAAGTGGTTTTCCATGTGTGTAAGTCTATGAGCCAACTTAGTAGCAATGATGTGTGTTCTTTCGTGGACTTGGTGACCGATGTGATTGTGGATGAAACAAGTGTTTTGATGAATATTTATGATACATTGGAGGTCGTCTTCCTCAATTGTGATAATGAAGAAATTGAGGGTTACGTGAAATATGTGAACTCTTTGCAAAGAATGGGGTCGTACACTTATGAGCCCCGCAAATTATCCTTGGATCTTGAGAATAGAACCATTCCTCCAACAAAGCCTTCAATTGAGGAGCCTCCCATCTTGGAGTTGAAGCCATTGCCTCCACATCTTCGGTATGAATTTCTTGGCTCTTCTTCTACTTTATTGGTTATTCTTTCCTCTTGTTTGACTAACATGTAGGTAGATTTTATATTGGTGGTTCTATAAAAGAGGAAGAAGGATATTGGATGGACATTGGGAGATATTCGAGTAATAACCCTGCATTTTACAGCATAAGATTAACTTGGAGGAAGGTGCCAAACCATCTATTGATTATCAAAAAGGACTCAACGAAGCCATGCAAGAGGTTATCAAAAATGAGATCATCAAGTGATTGGATGTCGGGGTTGTTTACTCCATTTTTGATAGTTCGTGGACTTCTCTGATTCAATGTTCCCAAAGAAAGGGGGCATGATGGTGGTCACCAATGATAAGAATGAGTTGATTCCTACAAGAACGGTGATCGGGTGGAGAGTGTGTATGGACTATCGAAAGCTCAACAAAGTCATAAGGAAGGATCATTTTCCACTTCCCTTCCTAGGTCAAATGCTTGATAGATTGGCGGTCGTGCTTTCTATTGTTTCCTTGATGGATATTTCGGCTATAATCAAATTCTTATTGCTCCGAAAGATCAAGAGAAAACTACTTTTACATGTCCTTATGGTACTTTTGCATTCTCATGGATGCCATTTAGGTTGTGCAATGCACCGACGACTTTTCAAAGTTGTATGATGGCGATCTTCACGGACATGGTGGAGGATTATTTTTGAAGTCTTCATGTATGACTTTTTGGTGGTCGGGAATTCTTTTGATGATTGTCTATAAAACTTGGATAAAGTGTTGGCAAGATGTGAAGAAACAAACTTAGTGCTCAATTGGGAGAAATGTCATTTCATGGTTGAGGAAGGAATTGTCCTTGGCCACAAGATCTTAAAGAATGGAATTGAAGTCGAAAAGTCAAAGATTGAGGTGATTTCTAAGCTTCCACCTCCAACTTCAGTGAAAGGCGTGTGGAGTTTCTTAGGCCATGCGGGATTTACCGGCGTTTCATCAAGGATTTCTCTAAAGTGGTAAACCTGTTGTGCAAGCTTTTGGAGAAAGATGTCAAGTTTCATTTCAATGATGATTGCATGAGAGCCTTTGAGTTGCTAAAGCTCAAGTTGACAACTACTCCCATTATCACCGCTCCAAATTGGAGTGTTCCTTTTGAACTTATGTGCAATGCAAGTGATGTAGTGGTAGGAGTTGTTTTGGGGAAACACATCAACAAAATCTTTCATCCGGTCTATTATGCAAGCAAGACCATGAACAATGCCCAAGTCAACTACACCGTTACAGAGAAAGAGCTTCTTGTCATTGTGTTTACTATTGAGAAGTTTCGCCCATACTTGATAGGTGCAAAAGTGATTGTTCATATGGATCATGCAGCACTTTGCTATCTTATGAGCAAGAAAGGTTCCAAAGCCCGACTGATGAGATGTGTACTTCTGTTGCAAGAATTTGATATTGAAATCCAAGATCGAAAAGGAAGTAAAAACCAAGTGGCGTACCACTTCTCTTGCTTAGAGGAGGAGGGAAGGCCGCATGATGACCTTGAAATCAATGACTCATTCCCTGATGAGAAACTCTTGGCTATTTCTATGAAAGAGGTGCCTTGGTTCGCGGATCTAGAAAATTATATTGTGAGTGGTATCATTCCGATTGAGTTCTCTTTAAACTAAAGAAAGAAGATCAAACGGGATTGTAAAGACTATTATTGGGATGAACCGTACCTTTTCCGAATTTGTACAGATGGAGTGATTAGAAGATGTGTACCAGAGGAGGAACAAGTTGAAATTCTTGGGGCTTACCCTTCTTAGCCATATGGTGATCACCGTGGTGGAGCAAGAACGATGGCCAAAGTGTTGAGTTGCGGTTTCTATTGGCCCACTCTTTACAAGGATGAAAGTGATCTCGTCAAGCGTTGTAATGAATGTCAAAGGGCCGGTAGAATCCTAAAGAAAAAATGAAATGCCCCTCACCACTATTCTGGAGATTGATAATTTTGATGTGTGGGGTATTGACTTCATGAGTCCTTTTGCGAGTTCTTGTGGAAACACCTACATCTTGGTCGCAGTTGATTATGTGTCCAAATGGGTTGAGGCAGTTGCTTTTCCCAACAATAAAGCGAGAAGTGTGGTGGCGTTTTTGAAGAAGAACATTTTTACAAGATTTGGTAATCCAAGGGCTATCATAAGTGATGGGGGATCACATTTTTGCAACAAAGGTTTTGACACCTTACTCACCAAGTATGGTGTCATTCATAAAGCCAGGACTCCCTATCATCCACAAGCAAGCGGTCAAGTGGATGTCTCCAACCGGGAGATAAAGAATTTTTTTGTCCAAAATAGTGAATGCTAATCGGACGGATTGGTTCAAGAAACTTGATGATGCTTTATGGTCTTATATGACTCCTTACAAAACACCTATCGAAATGTCTCCAAACCGGTTGGTGTTCGGGAAAGCTTTTCATCTTTCGATAGAACTTGAGCACAAAGCCATGTGGGCTTTAAAGAAGTTGAATCTTGAGTGGGATGTCGCCGCCAACTTAAGGATGGCACAATTGAATGAGTTAGATGAGCTCTGGTACCATGCATACACAAGTTTGTCATTATACAAGGAGAATACGAAGTACCTCCATGACAAGTACATTCAGAACAAGGAGTTTAAAGAAAGTGATCTTGTGTTATTATTCAATTCACGGTTACAAATGTTTCTGGGAAAGTTAAAGTCTAAGTAGAGTGGCCCGTTTGAAGTTGTGGGTGTGACACCCTTTGGTGCATTGGACTTGAAGAATAAAAATGATGAGGTGTTTAGAGTCAATGGTCACCGGGTGAAGCCCTATCTGGGAAAAGTTTATGATGGCCACGTCGTAGTAGTAATTAATATCAAGTGATTATGGTAATCTGCGTCATGCCACGATGTTAAATCAGGAGCTTCTTGGGAGACAACCCATGTTTTGTTTTCTTTTTCTTTTTCTTCTTCTTTAAATAGGTCTTGATTGTGCTAATTGATTTTGAAGTGTGTTGAAGGAATGAGTGTACTTTTTAAGGACTGTGCTCAGAAAAATTGGCTAAGTATGAAAAAAGTGCGGACTGCACATTTATTGTGTGGACCACACAATTTGGAATGCCATAGCAGAAGAGGATCTGTGGCCACACAACTGGAAATCAAAAATTGCACACTTTCTGAAGTTTGCCTGTTAGATAAATGGCCAAAGTGTGGCCGCACTAATATCTGCGGTCGCACACATAATTCTGCAGACTACAGATCATCAAAAGGAAAATGTACATCAGGTAAGAGAGGGCAAACTATAGAAGGAATTCTGCGGTCACACTTATCTCTTGAACCTTTGGCCATCCCGTTAAGTATAAATAGTGCTCTTCACCCTAATGTTCAAATTTTACGAACTCTGAGAAACTAAAACAAAGGAAAAAAAAATTGCACTCAACTGATTCACTCATCTGTCAAGTAATTCATCATCTTTGATCACTCCATAACACCTTCATCGCTGGTATGTTCACATCACCTTTAGAATTTTTTAATTATCTTAATTTAGTTTCTAATTTGTTTAGTCATTTTAGACTAATTGTCAAATTCATAATCATGTGGGCCATAATTTGTGTAGGTAATCTCTCACTTTTTAGTTGGGGAATGGGTATATTGTTTATCATGTTTAATTGCTATTACCATGTCAAATGTATGCTTAAAATTGAAACCCTAAGTTTTTCTGCCCGATTTGATTTTGAATTATGCGGCCGCACAAGGAATTTTACGGTCCACAAATCAGTAGGCTAGGTCATTTGGTGTAGCATGATTGTATGGACCGCATTTGAAATTGTGTGGTCCGCAGAAATTCAACCGCGACTGCAGAAAAGTGTGTGCGGCCGCAGATCATGCAATTTTCTGTCTTTAGAGACTTGACATTTTTGAGATTCCAATGTGCAGCAACATTAAAAAATGTGTGGAGCGCATAATCATCACTGCGGCCGTACTCACAAATTGTGCGGTCCGCACAACCCCCACTCTATGGCGACAATAAAAAATGCGTGGACCGCACTTACCTACCCTACATAATATTCTGTTCTACAATTGTTTGCTATAGTGAAATTGAACTATAACTGACTCCTATTGTTGTTTATTGCATAAAATGGTTAGGTCTCGTGGATGTGGTGATAGTTCAAAGGGGAGGGGTGAACCCTCCCGAGGCTGAGGAAAGAGTACCCTACCACTCTATGTGCAAGAGTTATAGCCAAAAAGGCGACAGTCGGGAGAGCTCCAGAGCCTGCTAAGTCTAGTTCATATGTCCCATCTAGGGAAGCATCGAAGGGCAACTATGTGCAAGAGCAGCCTGATGCTTAGTCTCAGCCACAACAACTTCAGGGTAGATTTCAGCTCCGAGATGAGCCTTCCACTTTAGCAAGCACTTCCGAGGCTTCGAAAGATGATAGTCAGGGTTCAGAGCCCTCATCTACACATGCCTCTGACACACCAGCTACTATAGTTGATGATGATGATATTCCGGATGATGGTCGAGGGATGATACCAGATTTGCCGGCCTTGAGAGGTCGAAGAAGAAAGAAGTTGGGAAAATAGATTTGTGAGCATGACTACATTCAATAGGTTCCGAGAGTGGTGGCTTTAGATATTGATCACTCTTGAGTCCGGGAGAGAAAAGGGTCGACATGGTTCACTCAAAGTGTGGTAGATGCCAAGGAGCACTTGGTTCGGGAATTCTACGACAATGTGGCAAACATCAAGAAGGGGACCAAGGTGACGAAGGTGAGGAACCTAAAAGTGAGATTTGATCAGAGCACCCTGAACATATATTTGGGGCTGGAGGATGTAGAGCCGGTGCAATATCTGGAGAGGTTTGCACTGGTGATGCAGCTCGCCCATGGCTAGTTGAGATTTTGGTAGCTCGAGGATCACCATAACCATGGATCACAGCAGGGGTTCCTCTTCATCAAAACACCCTCAACTTTGAAGCAAAAAGATGGAAGACCTTTGTATGATGTCAACTAGACCTATGCTAGAATGAAACCAATCTCCCAATCTCGAGGACAGTTCTAGTTACTTCCTTCAGGGTCGGGTACCCAATCAATGCGGGTTCCAACATGTCGTCCAACATGTCTCTGGTTGGTAGGCAAGGTGACAACTTGCGCCCCCTTTTTCTCGTGAAATCGGGTTTATGACATTTGGAGGGCAACTCATTCCGTTTGGGAACTGGGTTTTGGCATTTGAAAAGTCGCCACCTAATGAGTTAAGATGCATTAGGACACCAATAGAGATTCAATTCTAAGTTTGTTTGGGTAACCAGAGATTGTGTAAGGGCTTGAAATTATTCCAAGGGGAAGGTGTTAGGCACCCCTCAGGATCCACTAGTGTGGTTCCCAGCCAGATAGTTGTTATGAATTTGGGGTGCAATGGACATATAAGCAGATAAGGCTCAAATAAGAGGGGATTTCAATACACAATAGTTTGAAAGTAAACAAAGTTTGAAAGAGCAATTAAAAAAGCTGATTTTAAATAAGAAGTTACAATGCTAAAAAAAGAGAAGGGGAAGTAAAGAAATGAGGTCCTAGGTTTATAAAAAATATGGATCACATCAATGCAATACTCGGTAATCATTCCTCAAAAGAGGGGTTACACGTGGCATTAGTGCATCGGTCATCATATCCATATGTACCTTTTCCAACCCCATTTAAGGTACTAAAGTGCGGATTGGTCTCGAACACTATTGCATGCTATTACCCGTCCCGTTCCTATCAGTCACGGAGGCACTTAGGACTACTAATACTAAAAGGGAGGGTATTAGGGTGAGTTGAAGTTTCTAAGGTAAAAATCTAAGGCGACATACAAAACATATAAAAAACTGCACATTAAAGGGGAAACACATAAATACATAAGGCTCAAGTACACCTCCTTAGACAAAGCACATAACTAGCACGACTTGCACATACTTTTTGGGTCTGATTAAAACACATAAAGACGAGGGAAGTTAATTATTGAGGCAGATTAGTTTATTCCATAACTCATGTAAGAAGTTCGAATCAGCCCTGTCTGCTGGTTGTAGCATTTAACAAAAAGCGGATTCAGTTTTACAGTTATTATTGTAAGGTTCTCCTAAGTGTTTAGACGGGGTCCTATAGACATGATATCTACTTAATTTAGAAGGCGGTGAGACAGTGATAACTCAAAACGTACTGCTTGAAATCCTGTAGGCATGCTTGCTAAACCTTGTTGAAAATAAGGGAATTATTAAACAAAGGTTTAGAATAGACGAATTTAAATTAGACCATTTCTAGATTTTGCAGGTGATGGTATCTACTATTATTGATCTTAATTCATATGAGCAGGATATTTGAATGTGGACGGAATGACTCAGATTTATTTAAGAATCTCTATAGGCATGATTTCTATGCGTTACTGATTTTAGACCCTTATAGACATGATACCTAACATTGCATGTGAGTCGAAACGAACAGAATTTTACTTAAGAACCCCTATAGGCATGATTTCTATATGTTACTGATTTTAGCATGCTACTGGGTTATAACCAATTGGACCCTAAAAAATATGATATATAAACGGTGACAAATGTGCAGAATTTCAGATAATCCCTATGTGCATGTTATCTAGATGTGAATCAAACAAGTGAGTCCTATAGACATGGTTTCTAAATGTAGTATGAATATGTAGAATTAGAGTAGTCCTATAGGCATGTTTTCTAAATGCGAATTGAACAAGTAGAGAATGCAATCCTATATTCATGTTTTCTACCCTTGAGCATGCATAATTTCCCAATCCTTTTTTCACTAGCCAGCCCCAAATGTTCATTACAAATTATTACAAACCAGGAATAATAAATTACATCAGAAAAAGTACAAAGAAAAGTTACAACTAGAGGAAGCCTGATTCTTGACTTCCTATTTGAGTTATGAGATAAACCAACTCAAAATACCTTTGATCCAAAGCCTTTCTCAGACTTGAGTGTGTCAGAGTTCCCTAAGGGCCTCAATAGGACCCCGGGCAGTGCTCACACCCAAGTTTCATAACCAGAATACGGACAAGTGCAGTGTAGAAATGCCAACCTTCATGTGTCAAAGTTCAGAGGGAGCTTATGGGTCCCAAGGCAAGGCTCACATGAGGGGGCAGAACTTAAGTCTAAGAAGAGAGTGAAAAGTGCAAAAATTGAGTTTTAAGAGATGAGGGAATAAAGGAGAAGGAAAGGGTGATGGGAGACAGTCATTAACACTTTAAAGAGTTAATAACTTCACACAAAGGGGCAGGGGATTGGGAATCCATTGCAAAGAGCCTATATACTTAGGCATGGGTTAAGTTTGTGCATGTACAACAATAAGAAGTGCTTTCATTCTTGTAAATCTAACAGAGCACACAACATATAAGGGAAACATGGGGGTTATGATCCTAGGAGGATCAAGTTTGGGTCATGCTCAGCAATGTTCAATGCTGTCATGCCCCAAACTAACCACAAGTATTAATCACATTAGGGTAGGGATTTGGGATTTATAATACATTGATTCAGAACAGGAGAAAGGAAATTACAGCATGCTAAATAATGGTACTGAATTAAATACAAGCAGTAGGCAGACAAGAATGCAAGAACATTAAGTAAGCATGTTGTTGCTGATGCTGAAAACTTAATTAGAACATACCAGTCAAAGAAGCAAAGTGTAGTAAAGAAAAGTAGCGGGACTTCGAAATATAGCCTTGGCTTTCAGCCGGCTAAACAGGTAGTAGCACAAGTAGTAGTAAAGAAAGAGAGAGTGTTTGAGTGTAAGTGTGAGTTCAGAACTAAAAGTTTTCGTGTTTTTAAAGAGAAGAAGTACCGAGTATTTATAGTTTTTGAAAACGAGTAAGAAAGAGGTAATAAGCTACAAACATGGAAACAATTATGATTCAGAATCAATTATACAAGTGACTGCCCTTAATTAAGGAGTCACTTGCTTAAGGGCAGTGACAGGTTCGAAATAAGGAAAGCAATCAATTAAAAAGCAGGCTGACAGTTGCCATAAAAGAGGTAGTAAAATAACAAGTAAGCAATTCGAGTCTAGGTACAGAGATACTCTAATTTTGGAAAGGATTCAGTAAGGCAAAACAAGAATGAAATCAATTAACCTTAATAGGCGAGTGAAATCAAAATCTCACAAAGGAAAAGTTTAAACTTAGTCACGAGTTTGAAAATTAGTCAGAAAAGGAGACTCAACATATAAATAGGGTGCACAAAACTCTATACATGCGAGGCTAGGCCTGTTGGCAAGAGGAAATAGCACACAACAGTAGCACAAAGATTCAGTAGATAGCAACATTCGAAGCATGACAGTCTAGTAGGTCAAGTAGTGAAGAAAACATAGAATATCAAAAGCATGTGAAAGTCTCACAGTAGCAGGTGAGGAAAACCCCTTTAGAAAAATTAGGGTTTCAAGCATATTTAAGTTTTAGAGAAGATAGAAACCCAATAATCAGAAGAATAACACAAAGGAAAGCAAGATTTCGAAATAAAGAACTTCAAATTGAGTCATGCACTTAAACGAACAGTCTCAGACCCAAAACCCTGGGATTTTCAACAATAGAAGAGTTTTAAAAAGAGAATAAGCAAACAAATCGGACAAAACTCAGGCAAACAAACATTCGTTTAATAAACAGTTAAAAGAAATTAGGGGTTTTAACATGCAAACTCAGGTAGAAGAACGATATAAGCAAACATAGCCAAACATGTCAAAGAATTAGAGAAACATTTTGAAATAACTTAACAGAAACCCTAATCGAAAATATAAGGGGTTTTGAAGGCAGAGTTTTAAAAGAAAATTTGAGAGAAATGCTTAGAAGTTCAAAGCAAACATAGATCGAAAGCAGATCTAAAAAGAAATAGAAAGAACCTTAAAGGCTAGGGTTTCAGAAGAACCCCAAGTGGTGAGAAAAGCTTTGAAAACAAACGATCTAAGTAGGAGAGTCAAGATTCTGACTCGAATAGCCATGGTTGGTCGGAGAAAAAGTCAGAGACGACCGGAGAATAGCCATGAACTGCAATCGAACAAGGCATGGACTAAACTTTTTCGAGATCTAGCCTTGAGACCATAAGAATCGAACACATATAAGCCATGAGAGGTGGATATAGGTCTCCGATGACTTTGGGAACCATAAATTTGGGGAGGTATTAGGGTTGTAGTTGATGGCGGCGGCTAGAGTTTGAGAGGATTGCAGAGAGAGTTGAGAGGGAAGGGGATTCATAGGCGGCGGAATTTGGAAATGAGGCTAGGGTTAGGGGTCGTTTGAATTAAAAAAAGGCAAGGATGGTTGTTGGCCGTTGATCTGAATGATCAACGGCCTGGATCAAAATGGGCGAGTGGGCGGGTTATGAAGATGGGTTTGGGTCGGATTAAATTGAAATTGTGTTGGGGGGGGGGGGTTCAAATGGTTTCAATTGAGTTCAATTGAGGTCAGAATTGGGCTATAATCGAAACGAAATTGGGCTAACATTTAAATAGCCAATTTTCCCTATTTAATTTAAAAAAATAAAAATTAATTTCTAGAAATAAATTAAAGGTACCAAAATGATTTATAGCACATAATTAACTATTTAAAAATACCAGACCTAATTTTTATGAATATAAACGTAATTAATCTTAAAAGAGGCTAATGTTGTAATTATATACAATTTAACTTTACAAATACTAAATGACTTTGTAAAAATATGCAAAAATTATATTACCTCTATTTTAGCATAAATATGAAAATGCAATGAATGAATCACCAAAAAATAATAATTTTGGGAATAATTATTGGGTTTTTCTGGATAAAATAGGGCAATAAATTGATTTAAAATATTTAAAAAACTAAGAAAAAATAATAAAACATTTGGACATATTTATATATGCATATATATGTTATTTTGAAAGTATTATGCATATTAAAAATATACAGGAAAAAATTGGGTATCAACACCCGTATCCCAACATTATAACGGAGTATCTTACAGATGATGGGGTGGAGTCAAAGAGCTTTGACACGAAGGTTCGGGCAAAGAAGTCCTTCACTTCCCCACCAACGGCACCAAAAACTTGTTGCGGCCAAACGCACACGCAAGTATACGCGGTCGTCAAGTAATAAACTGACTAAAAGTCGGATGTCGAACCCACGAGGAATTGTGATTAACTATTAACTAAATTAGTCTATCCTAATTATCTAAACAAGAATTAAACCTAGAAGTATTTGATTCTAAACTAATTAAAATAAATAAAAACAAATAATGAACGTCGAATAAAGGAAGAGCAGATTTTTATGTTATCAATGTGATGAAAACGATCTAGGGTTATGGGCTATCTAACATTCCTATTGTATTCTTAAGTTGAATTGACCAACTAATTTCTCTAGTTTATTGGTTAGCAGGGTTAATATTGCTCATAAGAATCTTTTGAGTTCTTACTCGCCTATTCAAGCTAACATAACTCCTATATGTCTATGGAATTAGAACTAACAAGAACGCATTTATAATTCCTATAAATCAACCAAGCAAGGCAATTAAATATATGTCTATCCTAACCGCGAATCCGTTCCCCGATGCCCAAGTTCAAGAACTTGCTCTACTCAATCCTATATGCAATCTAGAATTCCCACTTTCGAGTTCAACTCTAGATTCGTAGATAGTATTCAATTGGTGATCAAACAATCAAATAATTAAGCGCGTGATTGAATAAATAAACCAATATGATAAATCAAGAAATCAAAATCAATATTCGAATAACAATAGTCATGAAAGAACCACAACCCTAGAACGTGAAGTTTAGCTCCACATAGACATGATAGCCGAACAACAAATCATACAAAGAAACATAAAAATTACTAAGTTTGGTGGAAGAAAAGAGGAAACCCGACCTCCACGGCGGCTCTGTGCTCTCCCTAAGTCTAAGATGTGTCAAAAGTCCTCAAAATAATACTTTATATGTATTTATACCAAGTAGGGTCAGGCCCAGACGAAAACACCTTCTCCCGCACGAAATAGGACTCTGGCTCTATAAATTTTGTACAGTCGCGCCGCACCATGCGGCGTGCTAATGGAGTTTATCAGCAGGCTTCACTTTTCTTGTCAGGCCAATTTTTACACTACTACACCGCACCCTGCGACATCCCATGCAGCGTGATAGTGAGAATTTGCGAAAATGCAAAACATGAAAGTTGTAGCCCTTTCGAATAACTTTCCAACGATTTATTGTGGAACCCAAACGGAGTTTTGAGAAAAACATTATGTGCATTTTACTAGACAATGCACTGTATGCCCGCTCGATTCTTCGTTTCGTTCTTAACTATCATTTGTTGATCCCCGAACACAATCTTGGCTTGATTCCTTGGACTTTTACTTAGACTTCAGCTCCAAATCACTTGAATTTATTCCATAACGCCTACATAGATCGAAATCACTCCTACAAGGAGTAAAACTCATATTTAGTGCAAAACACAAGCGATTAAAGCTCAAACTCAATTAAAGTGCAGTAAATTAGAGTGTAATAAGAGACTAAAATACACAATTATAGCCTATCATCACACGGTGACAACTTCTACCCGTATCCCAACACTATCATGGAGTATCTTACAGATGTGGGGGTGGAGTCAAAGAGCTTTGACATGAAGGTTCGGGCAAAGAAGCCCTTCACTTGGTACTCTGTGAAGGACCCAAGGAACCCTAAGAACAAGGGTAAGTCGACTACTACTGTAGGCCAGTCTGATGAGCCGTCGGTGGTAGTTGTAGATTCAGCAGCCATGCCTTCCACAGTAGCCGGACCTTCCACCGATACAGCTATCACGCCTCCACCTCCATCTTCAGGGTCGTCAGCATCAGTTCCCTGCACTTCTACTCTAAGTTCGGTGCCTATAACTGCTCATCCCCTTTCTATGCTACGAGTCTCCCAAACACTGGCGAGCCTCAACAATTGGATGCAGACAACTAATGCAAAGATGTTTGACCTATCCAGTGTCCGGTGCCCAAATTTCTCCGACAATGGAGGACACTTTGAAGAAGATTATAGAGAACTAGAAAACCATCATGGATACTTCGGTGGCATATGGGGGAAAGATTGAGTGGCATGGTAAGCAAGTAACGAAGATGAGGAAGTCTCAGGCATCAAAAAAGTCAGTTGACAGGTTGAGAGAAGATGTCACCAAGATAGAAGCCGTTGGAGACATTCCATTTTACTTGCTGATGGAGACAACTCGAACAACACCAGTAGACCCAACAGCACCATCAGCACCAGTGGAACCACCTAGCCACTCTGAGGAGCCATACATGGTTGCCGACACTATTGAGGTGGTGCGATAGATGTTCGCCAACCCAGCTACTCCCCGAGAAGAGGATGGTGACATCTAGTTGGAGGAGCCTGAGGGCGGCGATGATACTATGGACACAGAGATGTACAAGGCCATATAGGGATTCCTCTTTAATCTTTCCCTTCCTTGTTCTTATTTTGTTTAGCACTAGGGACAATGCTTGTTTTTATTTGGGGGTGGGGGTGGGGTGGAGTTTATTTGATATTATATTTGATGATTTGACATTGGTCTGTAATAACTGATAACATTTTCTTTTTCTTTTCATTATGTACATATTATTCTCTCTCTATTGATGTATATATTCTCTTTCTTTCTCTCTCAATTCGTATATTCATTTACGCTTTTAGTAGCTTACTTTGTATCTTCTTTATTTTATTTTCTTAGTCGTCAATGTTTAATCTAATTGCTTTTTGTATACTTTAATAACTTCTTTTTAATCTAGTAGTTTCTTTTAATGTTTAAGTGAACAATAAGTCTTTGGTTTTCTTAATGACACGGTTCTTTCCAAAGGTAGTTTTTGTGTGAATCGGGTGACTCATCCCAGCGATGTATGGCGTGACAACCTTCTTAAGGGATTGAGTCCGTTTTTGGTATTTAGGTAAGAATAGTAGTAATAATGAATAAAAATACCTAATTGAGTCAGGCTCGAAGTGTCAAGCATGCTTCACTTGGTACCAGCACACTTAACTATGTGCTTATGATTAAAAACAAGTTCTTGGAAACAAATAGCTCTAGTTAGTTATCACAATCCGGATTTTCCACCCTCGGGAGTCGTGATGGCGCCTACTCGTGAAAGCTAGGCAAGCTGAGTATTATCGATTCACTAACTCTTTTATTTAGCCCTTTTTAACAGTTTAAAACAAAATACGATCAATGGTGAAATATTAACAATAATTAAAGACATGCGGAAGACGTAATCTGATAACTTAGCCAAAAACAAGTACGACAATACCAAGTACATCTCTACCCGAAACTAGTGTCACAATATCACGGACAATCTACAAATACTACAAACAATTGTCTAGAAAGAAAGGTACAATCTGTCTCTGAAGTAAATGAAAATAGAATATAAAGATAGAGGAGAACGTCGGGGCCTGCGGATATCTGCAGGACTACCTCAGAATCTCCGACTAGACTGAAGGCAGCCACCCAAAGCTATGGTCCAAAAGCTGCCGCTCCCAGATCTGCACACAATGTAGAATGTAGTATAAGCAGAACCGACCCCATGTGCTGGTAAGTGCTTGGCCTAACCCCGGCGAATTGGTGACGAGGCTAGGACCAAACTACCAAATAAACATGTGCAGTTATATCATATACAACGGAAAATAAAATAGAAATAAACAATTAAAGATGGGAGGGGTACATGATGCGGGGAAATATCATTTACCGAAAGTAATTTAGGAGAAAAGCATAAAGAACAATCTAAAATCTACAACAAAAGAATAAGGAAGTCATAACCAATCAATAACCACTTCTACTATTCATTGTTGCGGCACACAACCCTCTCCAAATCATAAAAACACTGTTGTGGCATGCAACCCGATCGATGTCATAAAACACTGCTGCGGCGTGCAACCCGATCCAATTATAATACCATTGCGGCGTGCAACCCGATCCAAATATAATATTGTTGCAGCGTGCAGTCCAATCCACATATAATATTATCGTGGTGTGCAATCCGATCCACATATACAGTTTAACACCAATCATAAAGAGAGTCCCGACAAGGGAACAATACAGAAATAACACTATCTCGGCAAGGGAATTGACACTATAAGTATATACGTCCCAACAAGGGAGATCAGCTATAACAAACTTGTTCCAACATCTAACTTCACAAAAAGAAACCTCAACTAGTACCAATACCCAGCCATAAGAAATTTCCACGAGAATAATTATAATCCTTGCTCAACACAGAGAATCAACAACTTAGGCATTCGTAGTACTTATTAAGAATACAATAATTTCAATTTAAGACTCACGGCCATGCTTGACACCAACGTATAGATACTCGTCACCATGCATGTACGTCGTATTCAATAAGTAACACGTAGCAAATAGGACACAACTCTTAATCCCTCAAGCTAATGTTAGACCAAATACTTACCTCGAATTTTCACGGCCAACGCAAGCCTCAAACACTGCTTTTCCTTTAGAATTCGCCTCCAAACAACTCATATCTAGTCCAAATTGATTTAACAACATCAATGAATACGAAGAATTCATACTCAATGCTTAATTATAGGTTTTCTATCATTTTTCCCAAAAGTCAAAAATCGACCGCGGGCCCGCTTGGTCAAAACATGATGTTCAGACCAAAGCCCGATCACCCATTCACCCACGAGCCCAAATATACAATTAGTTTCAAAATCCGACCCCAAAACAAGGTCTAAATCCCAATTAATCAAAAGCCCTAACTCTACCCAAATTCCTAATTTCTACCATAAAAACCCTGGATTTTAGGATGAAAATTGATGAAATGCAATGGAAAATCAAAAGAAAAAGATTTAGAATCATTTACCAATGTTTTGGGGAAGAAATTGTTCTTTGAAAATCGCCTCAATGCTCCCAAATTTTGAAAATGTGAAGTAAAATGGGTTCTACCCGTTTTTGCTTCTGCTTTAAAATCACTGGGCAGACCTTCATCGCGTTCGCGATGGGTCTGTCGCATTTGCAATGGGACAGGACCAATTGGTTATCGCGTTCGCGATCACAGGCTCGCGTTTACATAGCTTCAACCCCCAGAGCCTTCGCGTTCGTGGTAGGGTGGCCGCGTCCGCGTAGAGTAAAATCTCTCTCCCCCTGCCCAAGCCCAAAGCCCTTCGCGTTCGCGATAGCAGGTCCGCGTTCGCGAAGGTAAACACCCCCAAAGCTTCGCGTTCGCATTCTGTTTCTCGTGTTCGCGTAGAAGGAAAATTCCTTCAGCCTAACTTATCCTTCGCGTTCACGAGAGTCCTTCCGCGAACGCGAAGAACAACACACCAGAACACCAGAAACTGAAAACCTTCAACTTTTTCTAAGTTTAAAACCTTTTGAAACTCACCCCAACCCTCAGGGATCCAAACCAAACATGCATACTAACGTAAAAACATCATATGAACTTACTCGTGCAATCAAATCGCCAAAATAACATCAACAACTATGAATTTAGCATCAAAATGATGAAATCACTTAAGAACCTCAAATTCTCCAATTTTCGCAAATACGATCCGATTCCGTCATTTCAAGTTCGTTTCTTATCAAATTTCACAGACTCAACTTAAATCACATATAAGACCTATACCAGTCTCCGGAACCAGAATACGGACAAGATATCTCAAATTTAAACACATGTCATTTCCAAAAACTCATAAATATTCCAGAAAATAATTTTCTTTAAAAATTTATTTCTCGGGCTTGGGACCTCGAAATTCGATTCCGGGCATACGCCCAAGTCCCATATTTTCCTACGGACCCTCCGGGATCGTCAAATCACGGGTCCGGGTTCGTTTACCCAAAATGTTGATTGAAGTCAACTTAAATTCATTTTAAAGGCAAAAATTCATCTTTTTCACAGATTTTAACATAATGGCTTTCCGACTATGAACACAAATTGAGGTGATACTGAAAGAGGTTTTTAAAGCCTCGAAACACAGATTTTTTTTCTAAAACAAGTGATGACCTTTCGGGTCATCACATTAGTGACCTTCTGACTTTTGTGTTGACTTAAGCAATCATCTAGTGGTTTAATCGAAACTGCAGTTATTTTCAATCTTGAATATGGTTGTTATGGGCCCTCGATTCTATCCTCTTTAAGAATCCAACTTTGTGAGAGGTCTAGAACTTGCCCTGAGTGTGTTTCTTGGCAAAATTTACCTTTCTCAATTGATAACCATGTTACAAGCCTTTATCCATTTTGTAGTGACTCTCTCTTGGCATCCGAGCTTTTCTTGACACTCTTGAGAAACAATTGGCTAAAACATAAGTTTGGGGGAGATACGAGGAGTTTGAAAGTGGTATCAAAGAACAAAAAGAGGAGAGAAATGAAGAAAAAGAAAGGCAAAAAAGAAACAAAAAAGAAAAATGCAAAAAGAAAGTGAATAAGTTGAAGAGTTGAAGGGATTCAAAGAAAAACAACGATGCAAAGGATGGAGAAAAGAAAAGAAGGAGAAAATGAATATCATGACCAAGAAAGAGTGATGTTATGTATCTCTAGTTCCCCTAAGGAAAAAGAAAATGCCTCAAAGAGTCGGCAAAACATGAGCCAAAAAGAGAAAATGGAGTGCTTAAGGAAAGATGAACCCGTTTTATTCCAATATATCCAACCTTAGTCCAAAATACTTCATTACATTCCGAAAAATTCCTACGTGATTTTCAAGCTGAGTGAACTTACATTAGTGGTGATTTACATGAGGGACAAGCATATAGTACTTAGAGTTGTACTTGTGACAGTCTTTTGAGAGAGATGAGTGAACTTTTCACAAAACTTTGAATTGAGTGCTACATTCTTAAGTGAGATATGGTAACTGAGAGTAGAGGAGGAGGAGTTTGGGATCTACAGTGACCTACATGAAAGGGAGAGCTTCCTTGATGAACAAAGTCAACTCGTGATGCTCAAGTGTCATATTAGAACTATTTATGTTTAAAAATTCAAATCATTGTCTTGTTGATAATTCATAAGTGTTGTGGGTAATTGTTGGTCCCAATTGATGTGTGATTGATGCACCTTAGATTGGCTGGAATAGCTCTTAACTTGTGGAGGTGAGAATTATCTTATTTTCTTGAGGACAACCAAAAGCTTAAGTTTGGGGGAGTTGATAAGTGAGGATTTTGACTACTTATTAGCGCCTTTTAGCTTTCGTTTTAGTCCAAAAACGTTTAATTGTATTCCCAAAAAATGATTAAATATGCTCAATTGCTGGAGTATTGGAAAATGAGTCACTAAGACGAAATCCAACTGAAGAAGGAGTGACCTGAACTCAAGGACAAAATCAGGAACAAAAGCTCAAGAGCGGACCATAGATTATTAAGGCATTCATGTTAGAGGACTAGTGCAATGTGCGACCATAGAAGCTAACAAAGAGCAGAGGTTCAGAGAGTTCTCAGTTCAAGATTAATGGATGGGCGGCCGCAGAAGTCGGCTACGCGGCCGCATTCAGAAATGTTCGGTCCACAGAAGAGCCCTACGCGGCCGCACCCAGAAATGTGCGGATCACAGAAACTAAGAAATGTAGCCGTGGTCCAGAATTGTGCGGATGAAAAGGTCCAATCCTATGAAGCTGAAGCAAAGTGCGGACCACACATGGAATTGTTCGGCCGCAGAACCTTAGAAAGGTCATTTTTGTACGAAAATTCCAGCTTTGTATAAATAGAATAGTTTCATGAAATTAGGTCAAGTTTTGAATATTCAAAGTGCTATAGCCGTTTCTTCTTGATTCTTTAGGAATTTAGCTTTTTTTGATGATTTAACATTGGATGTTTATATTTTGATCTTTCATTATGAGTTTTATTATCTTTTCTTCCTTGTTTTCTTCTATACCCACTATGAGTAGCTAGATTCTCATTTACATCCCTAGAGTGTAAACCTAATGGGTGTTTGATTTATGGCCTGCTTATGCTTGGGTGTTTATTATTTACCCTTGTTCTTACTTTTAATTGTTGAATTAATGGTTGCAAACATTAGTTCATGCCTATTTGACTTAGTCTCCACTTGAGAAAAAGAGACTTAGTCTAGGAAAACTTGGCTAACATGGAATTGGGACAAACTCAAGAGATTGATAGTCCCAATTAAAGGGTTGAACCTAGAGATAGTAAAACCTGACTTGAGCATTTTATCAATTGTTTTGCTCAATACCCATTTTGACTTGAGAAAGCAAAATTGGGCAAAATCACTCTCTTACCGAGAGGTATTGAGTGGGTACTTGAGTATTGATAGCTATAATACACTCCAACCAACAAAACAAGCTTTAAAGTTTGCAAACCCGTTAGGCAAACACCTAAGTGAAGGTCATAGCCCTAGGCCTTTTATATTATTTGAAAACAACAACAAAAATAATTTCTTAGTTTCAATTATTTATCTTGCAATCTTAGTTTAAACTAGACCTAGAATCAACCAATTTTGTGAAAGTGTAATTTAAGATAGTTCAAGCTTATTCACCATAATATATACCTCTAAATCCCATTCATATAGCTCCCTATGGAATTCAACTCCGACTCTTTGTTAGGTATTACTATTGCATCAATCGTTTAATAACCTCAAATAGAGGTGTGACTTGGACGAGATCACATGGTCAATGATTAAAGTTGATGTAGTGAGAGCAATTACGAATTTCTTCACTACCGGTAAGCTATATAAAGCCATAAATTGCACTGTAATTACATTGGTATCTGATAAGTTGAGATTTTGACTACTTATTAGCACCTTTTTACTTTAGTTTTAGTCCAAAAATGCTTAATTGTATTTCCGAAAACTGATGAAATGTGCTTAAATGCAAAAGTATTGGAAAATGAATTACAAATATAAAATCCAACTCAAAAAGGAGTAAAGTGAACTCAAGAACAAAAAGCAGGCAAAAGGCATAATGTGCGGACAATGGAATTCTCTATGCGGCCACAGAAGGTGAAGTGAAGCCTGTCAGAGGTCTAGTGTAATGTGCGGACCGCACAATTATTGTGCATCCACAGAAGCCACTAAAGAGTTAAAGTTCAGAGAAGTCCCAGTTCGAGTTTCAAGGATATGCGGACCACATAATTATTGTGCGGCTGCAAAATTTAGTCATGCAGCCGCACACATATTTATGTGGTCCGCAGAAAGGCATGTGCGCTCGCACTCCATTTTGTATGGACTGCAGAACAAGTGACATGTGGCCACAATCCAGAATTATGCAGTTGCAGACCAAGCTCCTGCCAAGACTGAAGACAGAACCTCCGAAAGGGCATTTTTGTCCGAAATTTCCAGCTGTATATAAATAGATTTCTTTCACAAAATTAGCTCAAGTTTTAAATATCTAAACATCTGTAGCCATCTCTTCTTACTCTTTTAGGCAACTTTAGCTTATTTTAGTGATTTAAACATTAGATTTTTGTCTTTTAATCTTTGAATATGAGTTTTATCATCTTTTCTTCTCTATTTTTTTCATTACCCATTATGAGTAGCTAGATTTTTAGCTAGGATTGTGACCCAAACCTACTGTGTAAACCTTATGGGTGATTAATTCTATGCTTGTTTATGACTGATTGTTTGTTATTTAGCTATGTTTATGCTTTATTTGTGAATTAATGGTTGAAAATATTGATTTATGCCTTTTTTGACTTATTTTATTCTTGAGAAAGAGAGACCTAGTCTAGGTCAACCTAGCTAACAAGAAATTGGGTCAATTGAGAAATTGATCAACCCAATTAAAGGGTTCAACCTAGATATAGTAACAACCCGACTTGTGCTCTTATCAACCGTTTCGGTAGATACCCATTTGGTTTTGAGAAAGTCAAATTGGGAAAAACCATTCTCTAACCGAGAGGTATTGAGTGAGCAACGTAGTGTTGTGAGCTATAATACACCCCGTTCAACTAAACAACATAAAGATCTTTATCCCATTAGGCGAACACCAAGGTCATGGTCACAACCCTAGTCCTTTTACAACATTTGAAAAACAAACAAAAACATCATTTCTTAGTTTCAATCACTTAGTTGCAATCTTAGTTTAATTTAGTTATAAAACCAATCAAGTTTGTGGAAGTGAAATTTAGGATAGTTCAAGCTCATATACCGTAATATATACTCCTAAATCCCAATCTCATAGCTTCATGTGGAATTCGATCCCGACTTAAAGTTGGGTATTACTATTGCATCAAGCATTTTATTATCTCAAATTGAGGGTGTGACTTGGACGATATCAGTACCTAAGGTAAACAATCCTACAACAACAAGAGATTTTAGATCTATTGCCTGTTGCTTAGTACTATATAAGGTCATCTTAAAGGTGTTGTCAAATAGACTACAGAAAGTTATAACAAACATCATTACTAAAGCACAAGCTGGTTTCATTCCTAGGAGGAAGATTGCAGACAACATCATCTTGGCTCACGAGTTTATCAAAGTTTACACAAGGAAGAACACTTCTCCTAGATGCATGATCAAAATAGACCTGACCAAGGCCTATGATTCTGTGGAGTGGATCTTTCTGGAGCAAGTCATGGTTGAGCTTGGATTCCCTAGAAGATATCAAGACTGGGGTCATAACCTGTGTTAAGACTGTGAGCTACTCAATCGTGGTGAATGGAGAGCCTTTATTTCCTTTCCCATCAGCTAAAGGACTGAGACAAGTGATCCCATTTCACCTTTACTATTTGCAATTGTAATGCAGTACTTGAGTAGAGGCCTCAAAGGATTGCAAAAGGAGAAAGAGTATAAATTTCACCTAAGATGTTCAAAGCTAGGTTTTACACATCTCAGTTTTGCTGATGATTTGCTCTTATTTGCAAGAGGTGATATACCTTATGTTACTCAGCTTCAATAATGCCTTAACAAATTTTATAGAGCCTTAGGCCTACAAGCTAATCAGACTAAGAGTTTTATCTACTATGGAGGTGTTACACAAGCAGTGCAAGATGAAATGCAACAAAGATTTGGTTACCCAGAGGTGAACCATAATGACTCGACCGGTCGTTTTGAGAGTATTAGCCCCAATCCTCTATTTACTGCTTTTCCCGTATCTATTTCAGCTTATGTGACTTTCCGGGGGGGGTTGTTTTGATTATTGGATTATTTTGGAACACTTAGCCCCTAAACGGAGGCTTAAGCTTTAGGATTTTGACTGTAGTCAGAACTATGTGAAGACGACTTCGTAAAAGAGTTTTGTCGATTCCATTAGCTCTGTTGGGTGATTTTGGACTTAGGGGCGTGTCCTGATTTTGTTTTGGGGGTCTGTAGTTTATTTAGGATTGAAATGACGAAAGTCGAATTTTTTGAGATTTTGGCCGACAGTGGACTTTTTGATATCGGGGTCAGATTCCGATTCTGGAAGTTGGAATAGGTCTGCCATTATGAATATGACATGTGTGCAAAATTTGAGGTCAATCAGATGTGGTTTGGTAGGTTTCAGCATCTGTTGTAGAAATTTGAAGTTTCAAGTTCATTAAGTTTGGAATGGAGGGTGATTCATGTTTTTAGCGTTGTTTGGTGCGATTTGAGGGCTCGACTAAGTTTGTATGGTGTTTTAGTACTTGTTGGTATGTTTGGTTGAGGTCCTAGGTGCCTCAGGTTGATTTTGAATGGTTAACATATCAAATTTGGTTTTGGAAGAATGGCTGAAGTTGTTGCACCTATTGTAATCGCACTTGTGCAAGATTGACCGCAGGTGCGAGCCCGCATAAGCGAGCCTAGGGACATAGGTGAGGCTTGGAATGAAGAGGACAGAGTTCACAGGTGCGAAGGTATAGCCGCATCTATGAAAGGGCCAAGAGCATGAGGGATCGCACAAGCGGAAGATATCCGCAGGAGCGGGCGCAGGTGCGGCCCATTGCTCGCAGATGCGGACCCATCCCTTTAAGTCATTTCTGCACCTGAGAGGGAAATTTTGCAGATGCAGCATTGCAGGTGTGACTGCTGGTCCGCTGATGCGGAATCGCTGGGCAGAAAAGATCAAGTTTGAGGGTTTGATTACCATTTTCAATTTTGGGACTTGAGAGCTCGGTGTGAGGTGATTTTTCGAGGTTTCTTCAAGGAAATTGTTGAGGTAAGTGATTCTAACCCAGATTAGACTATATTCCATGAATCTATTACTATTTTCATCATCTAACTAGAGATTTGAGTTGGAAATATGGGGGACAATGGTAGAAACTTCCTAGACTAAAATTGTAAGTTTTGAAAGGCGATTTGAGGTTGGATTCGATTAATTCTTTTATGGTTGGACTCGTGAGTGAATGGGTAGTCATATTTTATGACTTTTACCCGATTTAGAGATGTGGGCCTGGGAAGGTGTTTTAGGACGATTTTTGAATTTCTTATTGAAGTCTTAATTTCATTAATTAGATTAGTCTATAAAAGTTGTATTTATGATATGTAATTATATTTGGCTAGATTTGGGCCATTCGAAGTCGGATAATCGAGGAAAGAGCATTCTTACGGATTGATTTGAGCTTGGTTCGAGGTAAGTGGCTTGCCTAACCTTGTATAGGGGAATTCCCCTTAGGATTTGGTACCGTTGTGTTATGTGAGCGTCGTGTACGTGAAGTGACGAGTGTGTACACAGGCAATTTGTTGTAAAACTCCATTTTCTCACTGAGTAATAAGCTGTTTCAATTTAATTGAGTTATACTAGCATGCATAATTATCCTATTTAGCCTAGAATAGCATGTCTACTTGGACTTTTTGCTTCTTCCTTGACTTGTACTTAGTCTAAATTGTATGTTTTCGTGTTATAGCTATTATCTCCACTATTTGAGCTGCGTATTTATTTTGGGACTTCGGAACGGTATTCCAGGAGATCCCCCTGCATATTTACTTTGGGACTACGGGATGGTATCCCAGAAGATCCCTCTGCATATTTACTTTTGGGATTGGGGATGGTATCCCGGGAGATCCCCCTGCACATTTACTTTTGGGACTATGGAATGTTATTCCGGGAGATCCTCCTGAATATTTACTTTGGTACTACGGGATAGTATCCCAAGAGATCCCCCTGCACATTTACTTTGGGACTATGAGACGGTATCTTAGGAGATCTCCTGTTGTTATTTCTGTTCACCGTGTTGCTATGTTATGTTTATGTAATTTCTTTCTTTTTTAAATTTCAGTCTTTATTATATTGCAATATTTTGTTCTATCTTATTTTATATGTACATACCAGTAGGGCCCTAACCTGACCTCGTCACTACTCGATCGAGGTTAGGATTGACACTTACTGGGTACCAATTGTGGTGTACTCATGCTACTTTTCTGCACATGTTTGCGTGTACAGATTCAGGTACATCATTCCAGCCTCGCTATTAGTTGTGCACCTGCTGCTGTTACGGAGACTTCAAGGTACATTTGTTGCGTTCGCAGACCTAGGAGTTGTGAGCACGTGATTTTTGTTTTCGCGACAATCACTCCAAAAAGAAACAAAAATAATAGCAATTGGTCTTGCTGTACAATTTCTGGATTTTTACGTGGCACTTAGTCAATTATTTATGATTTTGGCCCATTTTTATTTTTATTAAAACAAAGTACAAAAAATGTGTGTCATGAGTAGTTTGAATCGTAATCCGGTTATTAAATGGAAAATCATAAATATGCATCTTTGTCCGTGATTGTTGTTTTGTTTGATTTTACCTACTTTAAATATTTTAATATATGTGTGTAAATAATTGTATTAAGTGTTTAATTAATGAATTTTAATTTGGTTTAATTAGGTTTTTGTTTTAAATAAATAAAAAAATATATATAGAAGAAAAGAGTGCAAGAATTGGCTTGAAATCGAGTTGGGCCTGCTCCAATTTCAAAATCTGAGGCCCAAATCAAGCCCAGAACGTGAGCTTGCCCCGGTCCAGACCAGCCGACCTCAGGAACGTCCAAACGACGTAGTTTCGATTTGGTTTGATCTGGGCCGTTGATCTCAGAATGATCAACGGCCAAGATCACATTCCTCATACCCACTAACGAACCCGACCCGTTCAACCTCGGACCGACCCCAACCCTTTGCACTTGAAACGACACCGTTTCCCATTAGCTGAAGGATCCTAGCCCTTCATCGTGTCTCATCCGACGGCCAGGATCCATTCATCCACTAACTATATAAGCTTACACTCATACCCCACCCCCCTATCCAAATACCTCTCCTTCGTCCTCAACCCTTTCCCAGACCCAAACCCACGGAACCCTAGCCGCCCCCTTATTCCTCACCATTAATCCCGACGGCATGAACGCCAGTGACCTTCATCTTAACACCCTAGGACCACCTTGACGCCCTGAACATGAATCCACCAACCGTTTAGCTCGAATCCCATCCCATCTCCTCGAATCCTCATTTGAAGATTCGAGTCAAAACTCGATCTACACCGATCTGCCCTAGATTCATACAAGACAGTCCCCGGACCTCCCTCGTGACCAAACCATGCTTGGTTTGGTCCGAATCTAACCAAGGAAACCCAAAACCCAAATCTGCCCTCTAAGAACCCTAGGTTTCCTCGTGACTGATCCGTGTCTATTTGAGCCAAGTGATTAGGGTCTAATGGACCCTAATCGAAGTGTTTCTCATTTGAGAAACACTTCGATTAAAGTCCGTTCAACCCCAAGAAAGATCTGTTTGAATCCAAGACAAGGTTTTCTGATTTTTTCAAGTTTCGAGGTAATTTTTGTTTTTCTTTATCAGTTCGTTTTGTCTATTGTATTTGAATGTCTGTTTGTGTGTCCAGTTGTTTGTTTAATTTGTGTCCTTAAAATTTTTATCAACTGTTTTTGTCCATCTCTGTTTTGATTGAATCTTTCTTTCATTTACTGGTAATGTGTGTATGGGTAAACTGTATAGTCAATGGAATTTGAAACTGCTCGATTAATCAGTCCCCGAGGTCGTCTGTGTTTTGACATTGCAATCTGAACCCCTTTGTTAATACTGTTAGATTTTTTATCATGGTTTCGATTGTACATGTTATGATTAGTATGGCCGAGTCGACATATGTCGTCAATTAGTTTTAGCTGTCTGAACAATATCAAATTGACCTGCTTCTGTTAAGCATTGCCTGAATCAATTAGGAACTGAGTTTAGTTACTTATAGTTGTTAATTTGAATCAGAAATGTAAAAGGAATGTTTTTGTTTAGTTACAGTCTGAATTGGAGGGCATGTGCACTTGTGCACAACATGTGCACTTGTTCCCAACATGTGTTCTGCATAAAGGCCTTTGTGGAGTTTAAAATAGTGTGACAGCATATGCTGTCAGATTATATTCCTGCTGCCCATGTCTGCTTTTAGTTAATAAAATGGGAAAGAGGACTGCCGGGGAATGTCATGGGAAGGGTTTTATTTTAAGTAATTGAGTGGAAAGAAAACAGATCACATGGGAGGGTGTTTGATTGGTCTAACAGGCTGTTAAAGGGCTGATGTTAGGCTTATAAAAGGGAGGAAATTTTTTGAAAGAAGGGGGGATACACATTGAGAGATACACACACACAGACACACATAGGGAACTCAGATTGAACATTGAGAGCTGAGTTTCTGAAAAACAGAAAGCTGGAAAAGAATTCTTCTTGATAACTCAAGTAGATTTCAAAACTGAAAATTAGCACTGGATTTTGAAAAGAAAAGAGATAGTGAGAGGAAAAATAGAGAGGCTTATACAGACACACTTACGAGAGAGAAAAACATACAGAAAATCAGAAACTGTTTCTTCCTATTGTTTGTTTGATTCTCAGTTTGTTCAACCTGTTAAATCAACTCTGTTTTCTTTCGAGTATCAGCTAAGTTTATTGGTTGATTCGCATTGTTTGTTTCTCCTGTATTTGGCCTGTCTTGGAGCTTTGTTTCTACTGCGTTGTTTGCTGCTGTCATTTTTGCCAATTTTTCCATCGGCTATAGTTATATCTCGCACTGGGATTTGTCCTTGGTTGTTACCTGCTGTTACTGCTGCTGTTTGGTATTGCTCCCATTGCTACTGACTTCCTTGCTTCTTCCATTACATTCAACTCCCAGGTACACATTTCGAATCCCCACATTGGTATAACTGATGGTAACAATGGAAAGCATGAATTGAAAGACCATGGAGAAGTTATAATCATCTGTTTATTTTATTCACAGCCCTTTAAATATTGTTAAGTTATGTGGGTTTTAGTCTGCAGTTCAATAGAGAATGTATCATTGATTGTAACAATGGAAAGCATGAATTGAAAAACCATGGAGAAGTTGTAATTATCTGTTTTTTTACTTACAGCCTTTCATAAATATTGTCAAGTTTGTGTAAATTCTAGTTTATAGTTCAATAGGGAAGTACATTAGTAAGTTTGTAGTTGATTGAAGCTTGTGCTGATCTAAACCACAATATACGATTCCTTTAACGGTATACAGGATATAATCATAATTCATGGAATCTGCAACCATTAGTATAGTTGTTAATTCAAACTCGTTCTTCAGCCTGTTTCGAATATATAGGTTGGACGATTCCTTTAATCTCCCCAAAATGCAATACAGTTTTTTAAACTCTCGAGTTGCAATTTCATTAGGCATGTTTAAGTTGAGTTCGAGTACCTTAGGTAGCATCCTTTAATAAGGAATTCTATTGATCATGTTTAAATGAGTTAATTTAGATTTGGCTTAAAGAGTGTTCGGAGTAAGCATAGCATTTCATCAATCTCGTATGTAATTCTTTTTTTTAATTAAAATCATGTTCCAAGAGATTCAACATTCTTCACCTTGTAAGCGGATAATTAATAAGAGGTCAGGATTAGCGAAGCAGGCCATTTAATCAACATACGTTGTTCTTTCTTTTATTGTTAGAAACCTACGTTTTCTTCCTTTTATTGTTAGAGACGAACATAATAGAAATGTAATCACTTTAGGATATCCCTTCTAAAATAATGAGATAAGCCTCGCCAAATAAAAGTGCAAATTGCGGGGCCCTCAACAATTAATCATAATAAATGCTCAGAATTTGGGATGGACCGTTCAGTAAAGTTCACTGCCTTCCCCAAAGATAACAACGCGTTAGACTCTTTAGGCGCGACTCAATTAAAATTACATCCTTAAACTCGGGTGCACATTGATGTGGCCCAAATCCAAATCTCAACGGAGTCAAAATGTGTCGACGACCACGGGTGCATTGATTGTGACGTGGTTCGAGATGCATTTTCACGACGTTGCAATTCTATAAAAATAAATGATAATAATAAAAGCGGTTTAAACTTAATAAAAGCACGTAAGTCATAACATGTATTTAAATCAGATATTTAGCCATTATAACAATTTAAGCGACCGTGCTAGAACCACGGGATTCGAGGGTGCCTAACACCTTCCCTCGGGTCAACAGAATTCCTTACTTAGAATTTCTGGTTCGCAGACTTCATTTGGAAAGTCGAAAATTTCCTCGATTTGGGATTCAAGATAAACCGGTGACTTGGGACACCAAAAGCCAAACCTTTCCCAAGTGGCGACTCTGAATTAAATAAATAATCCCATTTCGAATATTGTCACTTAAATTGGAAAAACTCCGTCGCGCATTTTAACCCTTCGGGGCGGGCGCGCAAAAAGGAGGTGTGACAGGAGTCCCCCTCTGTCTTTTGTGTAGTTCTTCCTATACTACTTATAAATATTGATGTATAGAAAAGATAGTAAATTCTAAGAAACTTGTATATGTCGAGCGATTGTGATGTTTAAGGTCTTGGGAAGATTTTTGTATGTATTCTTTTTGGGAGTTGTTATTGTATATGACAAGCGACATTTCTATCAATTACTTCATTATTGTTGATGTTATTGGTTTAGATTTATGTTTTCGTTTTAATTATTTTTTTGCAATATTAGGCTTACCTAGTCGTAGAGACTAGGTGCCGTTACGACGCCTTACGGAGGGTAAATTGGATCCTGACATGAACTCCCATTAAAATATTTAGGAGTGCCTTTATCAAATAAGAAGATGTTATTAGCTCAATGGCAACTTCTGATTGAGAAAATGGTAGCTAGAATGACAACAAAAAAACTGTCATATGCAGGAAGGATTCAGCTAGTACAATCAGTCCTATTTGGTGTACAAGCTTATTAGTCACAACTGTTCTTAATCCCAAGAAAAGTTCTCAAAACAATAGAGGCTCACTATAGGAGTTATGTATGGTCTAGTTCTAATGTTATCACAAGAAGATTGATGGTGGCTTGGGAGAAAATGTGTACACCTAAGAGTGTAGGAAGGCTAAACCTCATCAACCTAAAACTATGGAATAAGGCCCCTGCTACTAAAAATCAGTGGATCTTGAACATAAGGTGGAGAAGTTGTGGGTTAGGTGGATCCACTCCTATTATATAAAAAAACTAGTAGCCAGATGACATGTAAATTCCTCAACAGGCTTCTTGGCTGGTTAGGAAGCTGATTGGAGCAAGGGAGATAATGGACCTAAGGCAGACAATGGCTCGAGGAAAATGTAGCATGATCAGACAAATCTACCACCAGATGTTGGGGCAATTATGTGGAGTAATTACCTAGAGTGGAATGGAAGACCTTCATGTTCAGAAGTGAAGCAAGAGCCAAAGCTAAGTTTACTATGTGGATGTTCCTTCAAAACAAATTACTTACAAGTGATAGACTCGTGCAATGGGGTATGCCAGTGGACACAGTATATAGCATATGTCAATTGCATAGTGAGAGCAGAAACCATCTTTTTGTGGAATATGTCTTTGCTCAAATGATATGGAACAGGGTCCTAATGTGGCTTCAGATGCAACCACATGGTCTGAAATCATGGAACCAACATTAGAGATGTGCAATGGAGAATGCTAAAGGAAAATCTCAAGCAGCTGCTTCATTAAAGATGATATACACTAAGATAATCCACATGATATGGTGTGAAGAAACAATCAAGTGTTTGAGAAGGCCAGAAGAGATATAGATGAAATAGCAAGAACTATAGAATGTGTATGCAATGTTAGAGCTAATGCTAGAACTAGGAGACTACTGTTGCAATTAAAATTTTGAATAGTTATTAGTGTTATTTGACTTAATACTTAAAAGGCGAGGTGAGAGGTTAACTGATGTATATGGAGAGATAGATACTATATAGAGACATCTAACTGAGTTTAAAGTCAGGTATGGTTTTGTAATGATTCACGTGGTGATTAATAAAAATCTCTTATTTACCACAATTAAAAAGAAGTTTCTTATAATTTAATCTGAATTTATTCTTGATCATAGGATTATTAATTTGGATATTAGTAATTCGGTTAGATCAATATTTATGTGATCTTCTTTAAGTGATAAAGATTAATTGATCTCATTAACTAAATCACATAGATAGATGATGCATATGTTGATATGATCATTGAACCGACTCATTGGATAATCCCTAATGGTTAGAATTTCCATAAATCGTCAATAGGATATTTTCTTGAAGAATATGATGTAAGAGTTTCCTTTGACCTGAGATCATCATAATAAATTAACAAGTTATTTATTGTACTTTAATACTAGACACATATGACCCTAGAGCAATAGTTGAAAGGATATTGGGTATGATTAAATGCTTGTAGAATTAGTGATTGATCAAGATGGAATCTTTTTGAACTCTTAGTAATAAGTTTAAGCTTCATGTTGTCATGAATTATAAACCACTAAACTAAGACCTTGGCCAGAGCAATTGAATGAAAGAAGAAGGAGTTTCTTGGGTCATTCAATTGTCGATTATATTTTACATGAACGCATAGTTGGTCGCCTATTAGGATTTGACAGTTGAACCATATCTTAGGGTGACTCAGAGCTATAAGGACAGAAGAAAATACTACATTATTCTTCTACTGATTCTTGAGAGTAAATTGTATACCTCAATCTAGCTGATCATTAAGAAGTATTCCTAGACGCCACCCTTGATTAGTATATTAATATGATTAATTTATTACCAGTTTAGTATTGAACCTATGGGGTCACACACAACGAGCGTTCTAATCTTTGTTAAAGTATTAATTTATTTATTATTTGACAATTGAATTAAAGAATTTAATTAATCAAATAAATATAGTTATTAGTTCAAATAAAATATTGTTATATTATTTGTTAGCACCGAGGATATAATTAATAGGGAATCTTACACAAATATCTCAAATAAGTCCTAACTTACCAACCTCTAGCCATTAATCAAAGACTTCCAAAACTAGCAAAGCACATATAAAAATTGAAAACCCAAATAAATAATGTTCTTTCTCTCTCAGAATCACATGAAAAGATCTCATTCCATATTTTTAAGCATGATTAGCAACATTAGATGTAAGACATAAAGAAAATTTCATGGATGAGGTAGCAAACAAGGTGATGAAATACAATATATATATATATATATATATATATATATATGGTTGAAATTCATTGAAAACATATAGATAAGTCAATATACAAAATTTGAGAAATATTGGGTGTGATTTGGACTGATTTGGTATCAAAATTCATCGGTAAATCGAGTTCAAAAAATTCTTCTGCGACACATGTATCAAACATATATCACGCATGTATCACACACACAAGTATACATGTGATACACATTTGATACTAATATGATACACATGTGATACACAGTGTGATACACAGTGTGATACACATATGTTTTTAATGTTTATCTTCTACTTCGAATTTTCAATTCAAACTACCTCAAAACTACGCTGAATCATCCCAAAACTGAAATTCGAACTCCTTAAGATGTACCCAATTTATTCTAATAACACTCACTCAAAAGAAAGAGAAAATTTAATATTTTTTTGGCTACAAATAGCTAATTGGCTAATATTGGTAACATTTGGCTAATATTAGTAATATTTTATAAATTGGCCAATTTTTGTAATAAGCTACTTATAAATGGACATAACTGATAGTTTCCCTAGTTAATATTGTGAATAAATTGAAGTTTTCAAGTTGGAATAGGAAATTAATATCTCTTGATTAAAATAATATATAATTAATACTCATTTTATATAAAGAATATTACATAAAATATTAATAAAGGACTTGTTAGCTAAATCCAATTTTGAATTGGATGAGTACCGTAGTCCACGAAGACGTTAAATCCAATTGGCATTGGATTCCAAAAGGAACGTACATATCGGCAATTTCATCCCATTGCAATATTTGATTCATATGAAAGGTTTACGAGCAACAGATTCCAACTTTGAGTCGGAAAATCTGTCCGTCTTCCGCAACCACAAACCCATTTGAATGGGATTCGAATTTTTATGGAAAGATCGTACAAAGTTTATTTTTGAAATAACTTTTTACTCATTACCTCAATCAAATAAGAAAATAGTTTATAGGTGATATTATATAAAGGGCGATAAAGAAAATTTGCGGTACTAAATAAAAGTGCAATAAAACGCGCCAAGAGAGAAAAAACACATTGACAAGAAAATTGTGTTTCTTATTCTTCTACTTTGAAGTTGAGATTTTTGAGAAACATTTCAGCACAATATTTTTCATTCAATTTGTTCGTCGGTTTCATTGATCAAAGAGTTGATTAGGTCTCGGTGTGGATACGCATAGAGTATTCGCAGAAATTTTTGAAATGAGACTCTCTTCACCATGTACGTCTTAGATTCGATATTTGACATGTAAATAAATTTTAAACACGAAAAGATCTGTCTAGGATTGATATTGTCTTCCACTGCGTGTTACAAACATTTATATGCAATCCTTCGGTGTCAACATTTGAGATTGGTTCTATATCATGGAGATTTCATTTTAGTCAAGGATGTGTCAAATCTTTATTAAGTTTATGAGTATTTCTTGCAATCTTTAGAAAAATCTAATCTTTTACGTGAGACATTGGGCGAGGACAGCTTTTCGTCTGTTCTGTTAAAAAAAAAAAAAATAGAGATACAGCTACTTGTTGAATTACTGATCCCATTGTAGACGGTAACTTGCTAATCTGCCCCATGAATACTTAGTTTGTTTTTAAAAATAACTATAACTGGGATCTGTCACGTATTTTTCTTGTTTCATGTGGTGTATTCCTTGACCATCTGTTCAGGCAGTTCATTTAATCTTGAACTTTAGAGGGTTGGCCTCATTTTTTAAACGTAAAAAATTTGAATTTTTTTTCCCTTTTTCTACATTGTTGCTTTATTTTGCAAATAAGCATAAGTGTCTAGTATGATTTGCTCCGTTTGTTGAGTTCGGTGAATTGTTTGATTCGAAATTATTTTATATTTTATTTATTGAACTAACGTTATCTCTCAGGCATGGAACTAAGAAGTATTAAGCTTCTAAATTTAAGATGAAAGATCAAAAAAAGAAGTTGCACCGGGATGTCTTGTAAAATTAGAGGAGTTAATATGAGGGCATAATTACGCAACTCCTTTAGATGAGAAGAGAAAACTTGTGCTCGAAAAGTCATAGTTCTTGAAAACAAGGATTTAATCAGAACACAATTTCCTCGTGGGCTTCTTAGTCTTTGTCTTCAGTTTCCGTGTACGTTCCTTTGCAATGGATTTGATCAAGTCTTCGTGGACTTTCACGTTACTGATCCAATTCATTTAGCTAGCAAGTTCTTTTATTAATATTTTATGCAACACTTTTATGGAAGTTGATGACATCGAGATCTAAACATGACAAAGGCTAAACTACTAATTGTAATGACTTGGCCAGTCGTTTTGAGAGTAATAGTTTTGATCCCCTATTTATTGCTTCCCCGTATCGTTTTCTGCTTATGTGACTTGCCGGGAGGTTTTCTTTGTGGTTTCGGAGTGATTTGAGACACTTAGTCATTAAACCGGAAGCTTAAGTTCTAGGAATTTCGTCAGTTCTGTTAGCTCCGCTGGGTGATTTTGGACTTTGGAGCGTGTCCGGGTTGTGTTTTGGAGGTCTGTAGCTGAATTATGCTTGAAATGGCGGAAGTCAATTTTTTGGGAAGTTTGACCAGAAGTGGACCTTTTGATATCGGGGTTGGATTCCTATTCCGGAAGTTGGAGTAGGTACGTAATGTCGAATATGACTTGTGTGCAAAATTTGAGGTTAATCAGACGTGAATTGATAGGTTTCGGCATCGGTTGTAGAAGTTTGAAGTTTCAAAGTTCATTAAGTTCAAATTGAAGGGTGATTCGTGATTTTAGCGTATTTGATGTGATTTGAGGGCTCAACTAAGTTCGTATGGTGTTTTACGATTTGTTGGTACATTTGGTTGAGGTCCCGGGGGACTCGGGTATGTTTTGGATCATTTTCGGATTCATTTTAGACTTGGGAGGACTCCTGAAGTTTTTCAACTTTGGAGTTTTTGCACCTGCGGCGGGGTGACCGCAGGTGCGGGCACGCACATGCGTGAGGCCAAGCGCAGAAGTGGAATTGGAAGGAGTGGCCAAGGGTCGCAGGTGCGAGAAAAATGTCGCATCTGCGAGCCTGCAGATGCGCTTAAGGGCCCACAGGTGCGGTAGTGAGTTGGAAGGGAAGACCGCAGAAGCGGACAAAAGTTCGCAGGCGTACAGGTGCGACTGGAAGCCTGCAGAAGCGAAATCACAGGGCAGAAAAGGGACAAGTTCATGGGTTTTATCCCATTTTCAATTTTCGGACTTTGAGAGCTCGAATTTAGGCGATTATTTGAAGGATTTTCAGTGAAAGCTTTTGGGTAACGATTCTTAACTCCTTTATGGTTATATTTTACTAATCTATAGTTGATTTCATCATTTAATTAAGGAATTTGGTTGAGAAATTAGGCGGAAAATGGGAGAAATTCTTCAACTAAGTTTTTGAGTTTTGATTCGGATTTTGATATCTTGATTTGGAGAATTTTGGTACAAGTGAACTTGTGAATGAATGAGTGTTCATATTTTTTGACTTTTACCCGTTTCCGAGACGTGAGCCCGGGTTGACTTTTTTGGGAGCTTTTCTAATTTCCTGATTTAATTAATTAGATTAGTTTCTTATAGTTATATTTATGGTATGTAATGCATTTGGCTAGATTAGGGCCATTCGAAATCGGAAAAGGCATTGTTACTGATTGATTGAGCTTGGTTCGAAGCAAGTGGCTTGCCTAACCTTGTGTGGGGGAAATCTCCTTAGAATTTGGTACTGTGTTGATATGTGAGCATAGTGTACGTGAGGTGACTAGTGCGTACGCGGGCTATTTGTTGTAAAATCCGATTTTTACTAAGTAAAAACTTATTTCATCTTAATTGAGATATACTAACATGTGTAGTTATTCTATTTAGTCTAATATCGCATATCTAATTGTCTTAAATGCTTATCTGAACTCTGTGCATCATGCTTAGTGGATTCATGTTTTTCCATGACGTGTACTTAGTCTAAATCGTAGGATTTTCTTGCTGTAATTGTTATTTCCATTGCTTTGAGCTGCGTATTTACTTTGGGACTACGGGACGGTATCCCGGGAGATTCCCCTGTATATTTACTTTGGACTATGGGACGATATCGCGGGAGATCCCCTACGTATTTATTTTTGGGACTACGAGACAGTATCTCAGGAGATCCCTTGTTGTTTACCCCTGTGTGTTGTGCTGTTATTTTTCTGTGAATTCCTCTTTGTTAAATTCCAGTCTTTATTACACTGCAATATGTTTTGCCTTATTTGTTATTATATACCAGTAGAGCCCAGACCTGATCTCGTCGCTACTCGACCGAGGTTAGGCTTGGCATTTACTAGGTACCGTTGTAATACACGCATGCTACTCTTCTGCACATATTTATGTACAGATCCATGTACTTCTTATCAGCTCCGTCATCAGTGAGCAGAGACAGTTTGGAGACTTCAAGGTATATATGCAGCGTTCGTAGATCTCGGAATCCCCCTCTATTCCCTCCAATGTCGTTTACCTTTCCGTAGTTTTCTTAAACTCTGGTGTATAGAGATACTAGTTTTCTTCTATAGCTTGTGACTTATGATGTTCCGGATTTTGGGAATACTGCATATATTTGAGAGTTGGTTGTTATACATGCCTAGCGACATTTATATCAGTTATTAATTATCTGTTGCAGTTAGTTGTTAAATTTCTGCTTCATTTTCATTATTCTGCAAATGTTAGGCTTACCTAGTCGTAGAGACTAAGCGCCGCCACGACATCTTATAGAGGGAGATTTGGATCGTGACAAATTGGTATCAGATCTCTAGGTTCATAAGTGTCGTGAGTCATAAGTAGGTTTAGTAGAGTCTCAAGGATCGGTACAGAGACTTCTGTATTTATCTTTGGGAGGCTATATAATTGTTAGAAAAATTTCACTTCTTTGATTTTCTTGACGTGCGAAATTGTTGGCTTCGAAATTCTAAACTTCTGTCTTCTATTCTCTCACATATGGTGATGACACGTACATTCGGATTAGATGACCAGGCACTCGCGCTCCCTGCTAGAGCTGCGAGAGGCCTTGGCAGGGGTAGAGGTCGAGGACATCCACATGGTGCAGCTAGAGCACCCGCATGAGCTGCTATAGAGGAACCACCGGTAGCTCTAGTTGGAGCGCAGACACCTGAGATGCCTACTACTGCACTAGCTCTTCAGGAGACCCTCACACAGTTCTTGAGCATGTTTGGTACTCTAGCTCATGCAAGGTTGATTCCCCTTGCTCCTGCCACATCTTAGGCGGGGAAGGATCACAGACTCCCGTCGCCCGTACCTTAGAGAGCGACTTCAGGTTGATCAGATTCCAGAGGTTATGCCAATACAGCCGGCAGCCCCAGTTCAACCCGAGGGTAGGGCAACTGTTTCTGAGGAGGAGCAATGTAGGATCGAGAGGTACAAGAAGTACCACCCTCCTACATTCAGTGCTTGGCGTTAGAGGATGCCCGAGGTTTTCTTGAGGGGTGACGTCGTATCCTCCGTACTATGGGCGTAGCAAAGTTGAGTGGGGTTTCTTTCACTATGTTCCAACTTAGAGGAGCGGTCTATTAGTGGTGGCATGCTTATGACTTGGGTAGTCCGACTGAGGCAGCTTCACTTACATGGACTTAGTTCTCTGATATGGTTTTGGGAGAGTATGTTGCCTAGAGCCTCAGGGATACTTGCCTCGCAGAGTTTGAGCAGCTGCGTCAGGGTGTTATGACTGTGTCAAAGTATGGGGTTTGCTTAAGTGATTTGACTAGGCACGCACCAGCCTTGGTTTCTATGCTTCGAGAGAGGGTCCGTCGGTTTATCGAGCGACTCCATCCCAACATCAGGATTAGCAAGGCTGGGGAGTTGGAGTTGGATATCTCATACCAGCAGGTGTTGAGTATTGCTAGGAGAGTGGAGGGCATGCTTTCTAGGGAGAGAGAGGAGAGGGAGGCCAAGAGGTCTCGATAGTATGGCTCTTATACTGGTACTCGTGCCCCAGCTACAGTTCGCCATGGTAGGGGCTATATGAGTCGCCCTGTTCATTCAGCACTTTCATCCGCCAGTGGTATTCTGGCTACTCTTAGGACCCAAGAGCCTTATTATGCACCGCTAGTATATAGTGTACCTCCGTCACGGGGTGATTTTAGCGGTCAGTCCAGTAGACATGGACCGAGCCATCCACAGTAGCCACGCCCTCCGAGAGCTTGTTTGAGTGTGCGAAACTCGCCATATGGTGATAGATCGCCCTAGACTTAGGAGGGGTGTACCTCCACAAACTTTCCAGCCACTGCGTGCTCCACCAGGTCCTCATGCTATGATCACAGCACCATCTACCACTCCACCTACTCAGCCAGCTTGAGGTGGAGGTCGGGGAGGTAGAGGTCGCCCTAGAAGGGGAGGCCATGCCAGATATTATGCTCTTCCAGCTCATGCAGAGGCAGTTGCTTCCGACTCTGTCATTATAGGTATTGTTCCGGTCTGTCATAGAGATGCGTCGGTTTTATTTGATCCAGGCTCCACTTATTCCTATGTGTCATCTTACTTTGCTCTGTATTTGGGCGTATTACGTGATTCTGTGAGTTCTCTTGTTTATGTGTTTACACTTGTGGGAGATTCTATTATTGTTGACAGTGTGTATCAGCCGTGTTTGGTTGTTCTTAGTGGTTTTGAGACCAGAGCCGATTTATTATTGCTCAACATGGTAGATTGTGATATTATCTTGGGCATGGACTGGTTGTCGCCCCATTATGCTGTTCTTGATTGTTACACCAAGACCGTGACGTTGGCTATGCCAGGCTTACCGCATTTAGAGTGGAGGGGTACCCTAGATTACACTCCCAGCTGAGTTATTTCATTTCTTAAAGCTCAATGAATGGTTGAGAAAGGGTATGACGCGTATGTAGCTTATGTGAGAGATGTCAGTATTGATACCCCTACAGTGGAGTCAGTTCCAGTAGTGTTGGATTATCCTGATGTATTTCCAGCTGATCTACTGGGCATGCCGCCCGACAGAGATATCGACTTTGGTATTGATTTGTTGTTTGGCACTCAACCTATCTCTATTCTTTCATATCGTATGGATCTTCCTGAGTTGAAGGAGTTGAAGGAACAGTTACAGGAATTGCTTGAAAGGACTTCATTCGACCTAGTGTGTCACGTTGGGGCGCTCTTGTCTTGTTTGTGAAGAAAAATGATGGTTCTATGCGTATGTGCATTGATTATCGTCAGTTCAACAAAGTTACTGTGAAGAATAAGTATTCATTGCCTTGTATTGATGACTTATTTGATTAGTTACATGGTGCTAAAGAGTTTTCCAAGATTGTCTTGCGTTCAAGCTATCATCAGTTGATGATTCGGGAGCCAGATATCCCGAAAAATGCTTTCATTACTCGGTATGGTCACTACAAGTTCCTTGTGATTCTATTTGGGCTGACCAATGCCTGAGTAGTATTTATGCATTTGATGCACAGTGTATTTTGGCCCTATCTTGACTCTTTCGTCATTTTGTTTATTGACGACATTCAGGTGTACTCCCGGAGTCGGGAGGATCATGAGCAACATCTGGGGCCCGTGCTTCAGATCTTGAGAGAAAAGAAATTATATGTAAAGTTCTCAAAATGTGAGTTCTGGTGGGTCACATAGTGTCAAGTGAGGGGGTCAAGGTGGATCCGAAGAACGTGGAAACAGTTTAGAGTTGGCCCAGTCCGTCCTCAACTATGGAGATCCGGAGTTTTCTTGGTTTAGCGGTGTATAACCGATGATTTGTTGAGAGATTCTTATATATTGCATCACCTATGACCAGGCTGACCCAGAAAGGTGCTCCGTTCAGATGGACAAAGGAGTGTGAGGAGAGCTTTCAAAAGTTCAAGATAGCTTTGACTACAGTACCAGTATTGGTATTGCCTACAGGTTTAGGGTTTAATACTGTTTATTGTGATGCATCGCGGGTTGGTCTCGGCGCGGTGTTGATGCAGGACCGTAGGGTGATTGCCTACACGTCCAGACAACTAAAGGTGCATGAAAAACCCATGTCCACGACCTTGAATTAGTAGCTATTGTTCATGCCTTGAAGATTTGGCGGCACTATTTGTACGGTATCCCTTGTGAGATCTATGCTGATCACTGGAGTTTGCAACATCTATTCAAGCAAAAAGAGCTTAACTTGCGTCAGTGGAGGTGGTTAGAGCTGCTTAAGTATTATGATATCACTATTCTATACCATCTTGGGAAGGCCAATGTGGTGGCCGATACCTAGAGTCGCAGGGTGGAGAGTTTGGGGATCTTAGTATATTTACCAGTAGTAGAGAGGCCATTGGCATTGGATGTTCAGGCCTTGGCCTACCAGTTTGTTAGATTGGATATTTTTGAGCCGAGTCGAGTTTTGGCTTGTGTGGTCTCCCAGTCTTCTCTTTATGATCGTATCAGGGCTCGTCAGTATGATGACCCCCATCTGCTTGTCCTTAAGGACACGGTTCAGCACAGTGATGCGAAGGAGGTCACTATTGGAGAGGATGGTGCATTGAGGATGCAGGGAAGACTATGTGTGCCTAATGTAGATGGTTTGCATTAGTTGATTCTCCAGGAGGCTCACAGTTCGCGGTACTCCATTTATCTAAGCATCGCAAAGATGTATCAGGACTTGAGGCAGTATTATTGGTGGAGGAGAATGAAGAAGTACATAGTGGAGTATGTAGCTCGGTGTCTAAATTGCCAATAGGGGAAGTATGAGCATCATCGTCCATGTGGGTTGCTTCAGAAGTTAGAGATTCCGGAGTGGAAATGGGAGCCGATCACTATGGATTTCGTTGTTGGACTCCCACAGACTCAGCAGAAGTTTGATGCAGTTTGGGTGATTGTGGATAGGCTGACCAAGTCAGCTTATTTCGCTCCTGTGATGACTACTTATTCTTCTGAGCAGTTGGCTCGAGTTTACATTCTCGAGATTGTCAGGCTTCACGGCGTGGCGTATCTATCATCTCTGACCAGGGTACGCAGTTTACATCACGGTACTAGATGGCCGATCGAGGAGGCAACTTGGGAGACCGAGCAGGATATGCGCAGTCGTTATCCTCATCTTTTCACCGCTTCAGGTATGTTTCTATGCTCGTTTGAGGACGAACGGTTGTTTTAAGAGGAGGAGGATGTAACGACCCGGTCGGTCATTTTGAGAGTAATAGCCTCGATCCCCTATTTATTGTTTCCCCTGTATCTTTTTCTGCTTATGTGACTTGTCGGGAGGTTTTGTTTTTGGTTTCAGAGTGATTTTGGACACTTAGTCCCTAAAACGGAAGCTTAAGTTCTAGGATTTTGATCATAGTTGGAACTGTGTAAAGACGACATCAGAATGGAGTTTGGCCGGTTTCGTTAGCTCCGTTGGGTGATTTTAGACTTAGGAGCGAATCCGGATTGTATTTTGGAGGTTTGTAGCTGAATCATGCTTGAAATAGCGAAAGTCGAATTTTTGAAAAGTTTGACCGAAAGTGGACCTTTTGACATCGGGGTCGGATTTCGATTCCGGAAGTTGGAGTAGGTCCGTAATGTCAAATATGACTTGTGTGCTAACTTTGAGGTCGATCAAACGTGATTTGATAGGTTTCAGTATCGGTTGTAGAAGTTTGAAGTTTCAAAGTTCATTAAGTTTGAATTGGAGGGTGATTCAGGATTTTAGCATTGTGTGATGTGGTTTGAGGGCTCGACTAAGTTTGTATGATGTTTTAGGACTTGTTGGTACATTTGGTCGAGGTCCTAGGGGCCTCGGGTGTATTTCGGATCATTTTTGAATTCATTTTGGGCTTGGGATGACTGCTGAAGTTTTTCAACTTCTGGTGTTTTCACACCTGCGGCGGGGTTACCGCTGGTGCGGGCACGCACTTGCGTGATGTCAAGCGCAGAATCAGAATTGGAAGGAGTGGCCATGGGTCTCAGGTGCGAGGCAAATACCGCATCTGTGAGCCCGTAGATATGCTTATGGTCCCCTAATTGCGGGAGTGACTTGGAAGGGAAGACCGCAGAAGCAGACAAAAGCCCGTAGGCGCGCACTCGTAGGTGTGGCCTTGTGCTCGTATAAGCAGACCAGAGGACTTAAGTCAATTCCAAACCTGCGATGGAATTTCCGCAGGTGTGACTTGAAGCCCGCAGAAGCGAAATTGCTGGGTAGAAAAGGGCTAAGTTCAAGGGTTTTATCCTATTTTCAATTTTGGGACTTTGAGAGCTCGGATTTGGGTGATTATTTGAAGGATTTTCAGAGAAAACTTTTGGATAACGATTCATAACTCCTTTATGGTTATATTCCACTAATCTATAGTTGATTCATCATTTAATTAAGGAATTTGGTTGAGAAATTAGGGGGAAATAAAAAACGTTCTTCAACTAAGTTTTTGAGTTTTGATATCGGATTTGGAGAATTTTGGTACGAGTGAATTCAAGAGTGAATGGGTGTTCATATTTTGTGACTTTTACCCGATTCAGAGACGTGGGCCCAGGCCGAATTTTTGGGGCGCTTTTCTAATTGTTTGCTTAAGCCTTGATTTCGATAATTAGATTAGTTTCTTATAGTTATATTTATGGTATGTAATTTCTTTTGGCTAGATTTGGGCCATTCGGAGTCGGAAAAATCGTGGAAAAAGGCATTGTTACTAATGGATTAAGCTTGGTTCGACGTAAGTGTCTTGCCTAACCTTGTGTGGGGGAAATCCCATTAGGATTTGGTACAATTGTGATATGTGAGCATCGTGTACGTGAAGTGACTAGTGCGTACACGGACTATTTGTTGTAAAATTTGATTTTTACTAAGTAATAACATGTTTCATCTTAATTGAGTTATACTAGCATGTGTAATTATCCTGTTTAGCCCAATATCGCATGTCTACTTATGTTAAATGCTTATCTAAACTCTATGTAGCATGCTTAGTAGATTTCCTATTTTTCCTTGACGTGTACTTAGACTAAACCGTATGATTTTCTTGCTATGACTGTTATTTCCATTGCTTTAAGCTGCATATTTACCTTGGGACTATGGGACGATATCCCGGGAGATCCCCCTGCATATTTACTCTGGAACTATGGGATGGTATCTTGGGAGATCCCCCTGCATATTTACTTTGGGACTACGGGATAGTATCCCGGGAGATCCCCCTGCATATTTACTTTTGGGACTACGAGGTGGTATCTCGGGAGATCCCTTGTTGTTTACCCCTGTGTGTTGTATTGTCATTTTTCTGTGAATTCCTCTTTCGTTAAATTCAAGCCTTTATTACACTATGATATTTTCTGCCTTATTTATTATTATATACAGTAGGTCCCGGACCTGACCTCGTCACTACTCGACCGAGGCTAGGCTTGGCGCTTACTAGGTACAATTGTGGTGTACTCACGCTACTCTTCTACACATGTTTATGTGCAGATACATGTACTTCTTATCAGCCACATCATCTGTGAGCAGAGACAGTTCGGAGACTTTAAGGTATATCTGCCGTGTCCGCAGACCTCGGAGTCCCCCTCTATTCCCCCCTATGTTGTTTACCTTTCCTTATTTTTCTTAGACTCTGGTGCATAGAGATAATAGTTTTCTTCTATAGCTTGTGATGACCCAAAATGTCTTCTATTTTAGAATCCGATTCCGTGTTCTGAGGCCTTAAAAACCTCATTTTACCTTTTCTCGATTTGCGTGTGCAATCTGGGTGTGATTCTGGAAAGCCTTATTTGGAAAATTTATGAAATAACAATTTTTGGCATAAAAAGTTGATTTTTGTTGACCTTGGTCAATGTTTTGGGTAAACGGGCCTGGACCCGTGTTCTGATAGTCCCAGTGGGTCCATAGTAAAATAGGCGACCTGGGTGTATGCTCGGAATCAAATTCTGAGGTCCCTAACCCAAGAAATGAATTTTTGATGAAAATTATTAAACTGGAATTATAAAGGTTTTAAGAATCTAGTTAATAATTGATCTTGTTGATATCGGGCCTGTATTGTGGTTTCGGACCCCGGTATAATTCCGTTATGATATTTATATCCTGTCTATGAAATTTGGTGAGAAACGAGACTGACTTGACGTGATTCGGGCCTTTGGTTGAAAAGTTAGAAGTTTTATAACTTTCTTGAAAATTTCATGCAAATTGGTGCTAAATTCATAGTTCTAGATGTTATTTTGGCAATTTGATCACACGAGCAAGTTTGTATGATGTTTTAAGACATGTGTGCATGTTTGGTTTTGAGCCCCGAGAGCAGGGCGAGTTTCAGATAGGCTACATGATGTTTTAGACTTGAAAATTCTGGTGTTTTTGGCTTCAACTGTCATATGGTATTTCATTATTCGCGTTCGCGAAGTGACTCTTGCGAATGCGAAGGGTGAGTTGGTCTGAAGGAGGAATCCTTCTACACAAACGCGAGGCACTGGTCGCAAACGCAGAGCGTTAGGGCATTACCCTTCGCGAACGCGACCAGGTTATCGTGAACGCAAAGCAAGGGACTTGGGAAGGAGACTGGGGGAGTATGCCTTCACGAACGCGATGGGTATCTCATGAATGTGAAGGCCTTTGACCGCTGCGCATCGCGAACGTGACAGACTTCTCGTGAACGTGAAGAAAACCAGTCCAGTGATTTTAAAACCAAACCAAACTTGGGATTTATCAAAAATTTCACAACTCTTTCATTAAAACTCGACCCAGGGGCGATTTTGAAGTGGGATTTCAACACCAATTCATAGGTTTGTGTTCTTCAACTCATTTCCTTCAATTTTCATCAACACCAATTAGATTTGTAGCCCTAAATCTTGTTCTTTCATGTATTAGGGATTTTGGGAAAAATTGGAGATTTTATAAATTTGGGAATTTAGACCTCGATTTGGGGTTGGATTCTGAAATTAATTACATATTTGGGCTCATGAGTGAATAGGTGAATGGATTTCGGTGCGATCCTCAAGTTTTGACTAAGCGAGCCCGATGTTGGTTTTTGAATTTTTAGTAAGAATGTGGAAAACCTAAAATTATGCATTGGAATTGATTTCTTTAGCAATAATAGATGTTATTAAATTAATTATGACTAGATACGAGTGGACTGGAGGTGGAATCTAGAGGAAAAGCGATAATTGAGGCTTGAGTTTGGCCGTGTAATCGAGGTAAGTGTTTGGTCTAACTTTGACTTGAGGGATTAGGGATCCCCGACTTAATTACTATGTGAAAATCCATGTGTGTGGTGTATAGGTGAGGTGACGAGTACCTATGCACCGCCAAATTATCTGTTTAGCTTGTTCCCTTCCCCATTCTTAATTATTGATTCCATGTCTTCACTGCTACATGCCTATTTGTGCTTCCATGTCTAATTGCTTCTTGTTAAATGTTGTTTTCTCTATTGAAGGTATTAAGTGTTCCGTAGTTTCATTGTATTACATTATTAGTTTAAGTTGGTTTATTGGTGCTTCATGTATACTTTGGTTGGTCTCACTGTGTAGTATTAATGGATGAAGCTTCATAATTGTATAGAGATTCGTTGTTTTGGTTTGAGGTATAAATATTGTGTAGGGTTATGAGCTAAACTATGAAAATTCTATTCTTATTGTATGATTGGTATTGATATGATGGGATCAGGTTGAACGCCACAACATGAGGGATAAGGATGATCGGGTTGCACGCCCCAACAGGAGGAATAAGGGTGATATATATTGAGGAGTAATAAGGGTGGACTGGTGGGATCGGGTTGAACGCCGCAACAAGGAGTAATAAGGGTAAATGTTCATATTGTTACTGATTATATAGTGGGATTGGGATGCGCGCCGCATCGTTTTGTTATTTACATATTCTTCTTCTGCTGTGATTTTATTTTTACAGTATTGTAACTATCTTAAGGATTGGTTATTACTGAGTACTGGGAAGATATTTGGGTACCGTATTTATTTGGCTGCAAGTTAATGTTCCACTTCGTTTCGTATTTCCTTTTTGCTTTATTATTTAATGTTGCAGGTTATATTAAATATGCCCATCGTAGCCTCGTCACTATCTCATCGAGGTTAGGCTTGGCATTTACCAGTACATAGGGTCGGTTGTATTGATACTACACTCTGCACTTTCTATGCAGATTTCGGAGCTGGTTGTGGCTGATCGAGAGGTCAGTTGCATATACTTCATTCAGGAGACCTAAGGCAGACCTGCTAGTGTCCACAGGCCCTGGCATCCCCTCCTATGTTTTCTACATTCCTGTTTTATTTTCTCTCGAGATAGATGTAATTTTTCTTCAGACTAATACTTGTAGATATTTTTAGTATATTCGTGGATTGTTACACCATTTTCTGGGTTGCAACAGTTTTTGATATTTGTTAATAGTATATGGATAATTAGTAAATTTTGCACTTTCGCAATTACTTCCGTTTGATTTTGCTTTGTTGGTTCTAATTATAAAATGTAAAGGAAAAAGGTAAATAGAACTCTAACGTTGGCTTGCCTAGTTAGTGTGATGTTAGGCGCCATCATGGTCCCGACGGTGGGATCGTGACAAGTAGATATCAGAGCATTAGGTTGCCTAGGTCTCACAATTCACGAACAAGCTCAGTAGAGTCTGAGGGATCGGTATGGAGACATTTGCACTTATCCCCTAGAGGCTATAGAGTTTAGGAAAAATTTCAATTCTACTCTTCTTTGTCGTGCGATTTTGTCTTTCAATGCTAATTGAACTCTCTACTCTTGTTCTTCCGCAGATGGAGAGAACACGTACCGTTTCATCAACTGATCAGCAGCCCGAGCCCCTAGTGGCAGCTCCTACAAGGGGCAGAGGATGAGGCCGAGGCCATGCCAGAGGCCAAGGTAGGGGCAGGGCTCAACCTAGATCTCGAGCAGAGGCACCAGTAGCGGAGCCTCAAGTGGAGTTTGCTGATAATGTTCTGGCCCAGACCGTTCCAGCGGGGCCATCTCAGGTCCTAGAGGGATTCATCACTACCCTGGTACTTTGGGATGCTTTGGTCCATCTAGTGGGCCTTATGGAGAGTGTTACTCAGGCCGATACGTTCCCTGTAGCACCAGCCATCTCTCGGGCTAGGAGAGGAGCACAGACTCCCGCTACTCACACTCGGAATAGATGACTCCCTAGTTTCAGACTCCAGCAGCTTAGCTAGTCGGGGTAGTTCCGCCGAGTATTGCAGCACAGACCGGTGATGGATTAGCTATGTCTTCTAATACTTTGTAGAGGTTGGATAGGTTTATAAAGCTTTTCACCACTACCTATGGCGATACATCTTCAGAGGATCCCCAAGACTATCTGGACAGTTTCACGACGTATTACAAAACATGGGGATAGTGGAGACCAATGGGGTCGACTTTGCTACTTTTTGTCTGTTAGGTTCCGCCAAAAAATGGTGGAGGGATTATTGTTTGTCCAGATCAGTTGGGTCACCAGCTCTCACTTGATACCAGTACTCTCAGCTATTTTTGGAGAAGTATCTTCCTATCACACAGAGAGAGGACTATGGGAGGCAGTTTGAGCCCTTTAGCATTGTTTTATGACTATCACTCAATACGAGACCAGATTTGTTGATTTGTCCCTTCATGCTCTTCTTATACTTCCCACCGAAAGAGATAGGGCGAGGAGGTTTATTGAGGGACTTGCTCAACCTATAAGATTGCAGATGGCTAAGGAGACAGGGAGTGAAATTTCTTTCCAGGATGCAACCAATGTGCCCAGACGAGTTAAGATGATTTTAGCTCAAGGGTGTGGTCAAGGGTCTGGCAAGAGGCCTCATCACTCTAGTGGATTCAGTAGGGACTTATCTGGAGGCCGGGGTACTTTTGAAGGGTCCATCATCCCAGGCCATTTTATTCAGCACTTTAGACATCCCATGGAGCTTCAGGGGGTCGTGGTTCTTATGTACCTCCTTCAGGGAAGCCAGCTTATAGTGCACCATCAGCTCCTATCAGAGCACCTCATCTTCTTATAGTGCATCGTCAGCTCCTATCAGAGCACCTCATCTTCAGAGTTTTATCGTGGTCATCCAGCTCGTTAGAGTTAGTCTCAATTTCTGCAGTCGTAGTATTCGGATGGATGCTTTGAGTATGGTGAGTATGGGCATGTCTGGAGGACCTATTCGAGATTAGTGGGTGTCAGTCACAATAGTATAGTTCTCGTGCCATGGTTTTGGCACCACCTGCTTAGCCAGGTAGAGGTAGGGGTTAGTGAGCCAGAGGTAGGGGTCAACCCGCTAGAGGTGGAGGTCAGGCCGTTAGAGGTGGAGGCTAGACTCTAAAGGTGGAGACCAGCCAGCAGGAGGCCATCCCAGGGATATGGTTCAGAGTAGTGGTCCAGCCCCTATGTTATGCTTTCCTGGACAGGCCTAAGGCTGAGTCTTTCGATGTTGTTGTCACATGTACTATTTTGGTTTGCAGTAGAGATGTTTCAGTTTATTTGATCCAGGGTCTACATACTCCTATGTGTCATCTTATTCTGCTTCATATTTGGTTGTGCCTCGTGATTCTTTTAGTGCTTATGTATATGTGTCCACACTAGTAAGGGATTCTATTGTTGTAGATCATGTCTATCGCTCGTGTGTAGTTATTATTGGGGGTCTTGAGACCAGTGTAGATCTCCTACCTCTTGATATGATTGATTTTGAAGTCATTTTGGGGATGGATTGGCTGTCACCTTATCATGCTATATTGGACTGTCACGCCAAGACCGTGACCTTAGCATTGCTGGGGTTGCCTCGATTATAGTGGAGAGGGACTCCTAGTTATTTTACCAGCAGGGTTGTTTCTCAAATGAAGGATCGGCGTATGGTCGAGAAGGGGTGTTTGGCTTATTTGGCTTATGTTCGTGATTCTAGCGCGGAGGTTTCTTCTATGGATTCTGTACTAGTCGTTCGGGAGTTTCCAGAGGTGTTTCCTGCAGACCTGTTGAGGATGCCACCTGACAGGGATATTGACTTTTGCATTGATTTGTCTCCGGGCACTCAGCCCATTTCCATTCCGCCGTACCGCATGGCCCCGCTAGGGATGAAAGAATTGAAATATCAATTGCAAGATTTGCTTGATAAGGGCTTTATTAGACCTAGTGTCTTGTCCTGGGGTGCTCTGGTGTTGTTTGTAAAGAAGAAGGATGGGTCGATGAGGATGTGCATTTATTATCGGTAGTTGAACAAAGTCACCATCAAGAACAAGTATCCATTACCGAGGATTGATGACTTATTTGATCAGCTTCAGGGTGCCAAGGTGTTTTCAAAGATCGATTTGAGGTCTGGTTACCATTAATTGAGGATTAGGGGATCCGATGTCCCTAAGACAACTTTTCAGACTCGATTTGGGCATTATGAGTTTTTAGTGATGTCATTTGGGTTGACAAATGCCCCAACAACATTTATGGATTTGATGAGCCAGGTGTTCAAGCCTTATCTAGATTCATTTGTTTTCATTGATGATATCTTGATCTACTCCCATAGCCGAGAGGGGCATGAGTAGCATCTTCGGATCGTTTTTCAGAATCTGAGAGACGACCAATTATATGCTAAGTTTTTGAAATGTGAGTTTTGGTTGGGTTCAATTGCTTTCTTTGGTCATGTCGTATTAGCAGAGGGTATTCAGGTGGACTCTAAGAAGATTGAGGCAGTCAAGGACTGGCCTAGACCTACATCAGCTATAGAGATCCAAAGTTTCTTAGGATTGGCGAGTTATTACCATTGGTTTGTGGAGGGGTTCTCATCTATAGCATCCCCGATGACCAGGTTGACCCAAAATGGTGCTCCGTTCAGATGGTCGAACGAGTGTGAGGCGAGCTTTCAGAAGCTCAAGACATTTTTGACTATGGCGCCGATGTTGGTGTTGCCCACAGGTTTAGGGCCCTATACAGTATATTGTGACGCATCTCATATTAGACTTGGTACGGTATTGATGCAGGGTGGCAAGGTTATTTCATATGCTTTGCGGCAGTTGAAAATTCACGAGAAGAATTATCTAGTTCATGATTTGGAGCTAGCAGCCATTGTTCACACACTAAAGATTTGGAGGAATTATCTATATGGCGTGTCGTGTGAGGTGTTCACGGATCATAAGAGTTTGTAATATTTGTTCAAGCAGAAGGAGCTCAATTTGAGGCAGAGAAGGTGATTGGAGCTATTAAAAGACTATGATATCACCATCTTGTATCATCCCGGAAAGGCCAATGTGGTGGCCGATGTTTTAAGTAGGAAGTCAGCTAGTATGGGCAGTCTTGCGTATATTTCAGTCGGTGAGAGACCGCTTGTTTTAGATGTTCAAGCTTTGGCCAATTAGTTCGTGAGGTTGGATATTTCTGAGCTTAGTCGTGTTCTAGCTTGTACAGTTGCTCGGTCTTCCTTGTTTGAGTGTATCAGGGAGCGGCAGTATGACGACCCTCATTTTCTTATCCTTAGGAACACAATGCGGCACAATGATGCCAAGCAGGTTACAGTTGGAGATGATAGATTTTGAGGATGCATGGTCGTATTTGTGTGCCTAATATGGAAGGGCTTCGTGAGTTGATTCTAGAGGAGGCCTAGAGTTCCCAGTATTCTATTCATCCGGGTGCCACTAAGATGTATCAGGACTTGCGGTAGCATTATTGGTGGAGGAGTATGAAGAATGATATTGTTGCATATGTAGGTCGGTGTTTTAATTGTCAACAAGTAAAGTACGAGCATCAGAGACTTGGTGGTTTACTTCAGAAGATTGAGATTCCTGAGTGGAAGTGGGAGCGTATCACTATGGATTTTGTTGTTGGACTCCCACGGACTCAGAAGAAGTTAGACGCAGTTTGAGTTATTGTGGATAGGCTGACCAAGTCAGCATATTTCATTCCTGTGGAAGTTTCCTATTCTTCGGAGCGGTTGGCAGGGATCTATATCCGTGAGATCGTTCGTCTCCATGGTATGCCCGTGTCTATCATTTCTGATCGAGGTACACAGTTTACCTCACATTTCTGGAGGGAAGTATTGCGTGAGCTGGGTACACAGGTCGAGTTGAGCACAACATTTCATCCTCAGATGGACGGACAGTCCGAGCGTACTATTCAGATCCTGGAGGACATCCTTCGTGCTTGTGTTATTGACTTTGTAGGTTCTTGGGATCAGTTCTTGCTGCTAGCAGAGTTTTCCTACAGCAACAGCTATTAGTCGAGCATCCAGATGGCTCCCTATGAGGCATTATATGATATACGGTGTCGATCGCCGGTTGGGTGGTTTGAGCCGGGGGAGGCTCAATTATTGGGTATAGATCTAGTACAAGATGCCTTGGATAGGGTTAAGATCATTCAGGATAGACTTCGTACAGCTCAGTACAGGCATAAAAGTTATGCCGACCGTATGGTTCTTGATGTGGCATTCATGGTCGGAGAGAGGGTGTTGCTTCGGGTGTCACCCATGAAGGGGGTAATGCGGTTTGGGAAGAAGGGCAAGTTAAGCCCTAGGTTCATCGGACCTTTTGAGATCCTTGATCGAGTGGGAGAGGTGGCCTACAGACTTGCGTTGCCACCGAATTTATCAGTAGTGCACCCAGTGTTTCATGTGTCTATGCTTCGGAATTATCATGGTGGTCAGCACTGTCTAGTTGGACAAGGACTTGACCTACGAGGAGGAGCCGGTAGCTATTCTAGATCGGCAGGTTTGACAGTTGAGATCGAAGAGTTATCCTTTAGTTCATGTGTAGTGGAGAGGTCATCCAGTTGAGGCAGCTACCTAGGAGTCCGAGTCTGATATGCGGGGCAAATATCCCCATCTTTTCACTGACCCAGGTACTTTTCTATGTCTGTTCGAGGATGAAGGATTGTTTTAGAGGTGAAGAATGTGATTACCCAAAAGGTCATCTTCTGTTTTAGAATCTGATTTCGTATTTCGAGGCCTTAAAACCCTTATTTTATCTCTTCTCGATTTGTGTGCATAGTCCGGGTGTGATTCCAGAAAGTCGTATTTGGAAAATTTATGAAATAACAATTTTTGGCCTAAAAAGTTAGATTTTGTTGACTTTGATCAACGTTTTGGGTAAATGGACCCGGACCCATATTTTGACAGTCCCGATGGGTCTGTAATAAAATATGGGACCTGGGCATATGCCCAGAATCGAATTCTGAGGTCCCTAGCCCGAGAAATGAATTTTTGATGAAAATTGTTAAACTAGAATTATAAAGGTTTTAAGAATCTGGTTAATAATTGATCTTGTTGATACCGGGTCCGTATTGTAGTTTCAGAGCCCAGTACAGGTCTGTTATGATATTTATATCCTATCTGTGAAATTTAGTGAGAAACGGGACTGACTTGACGTGAGTCAGACCTTTTGTTGAAAAGTTAGAAGTTTTAAAACGTTCTTGAAAATTTCATGCAAATTGATGTTAAATTCGTAGTTTTAGATGTATTTAGGCAATTTGATCGTACGAGCAAATTCGTATGATGTTTTAAGACTTGTGTGCATGTTTGGTTTGGAGCCCCGAGGGCTCGGGTGAGTCTCAGATAGGCTACGGGATGTTTTAGAATTGAAAATTCTTGTGTTTTTGGCTTCAGCTATCATCTGGTACATCCTTCTTCGCTTTTGCAAAGGGACTCTCACGAACGTGAAGGGTGAGTTGGTCTGAAGGAGGAATCCTTCTATGCAAACGCGAGGCACTAATCGCAAAAGCGGAGCGTTGGGGGCATTACCCTTCGCGAACGCGACCATGTTATCTCGAGCGCGAAGCAAGGGACCTGGGGGAGGGGAAAGTTGCTCATCGCAAACGCGACACTAGGCTCGCGAACGCAGAGGCTGGGGGGAGTATGCCTTCGCGAACTCGATGGGTATCTCGCATATGCAAAGGCCTTTGGCCGCTGCGCATCACAAATGCGACAGGTTTCTCGCGAACACGAATAAGACTTGTCCAGTGATTTTAAAATAGAACTAAAGTCGGGATTTATCAAAAATTTCACAATTCTTTCATTAGAACTTTACCTAGGGGCGATTTTGAAGAGAGATTTCAACACCAATTCATAGGTTTGTGTTCTTCAACTCTATTTCCTTCAATTTCCATCACACCCATTAGATTTCTAGCTCTAAGTCTTATTCTTTCATGGTAGAATTTGGGATTTTGCAAATTTGGGAATTTAGACCTCGATTTGGGGTCGGATTCCGAAACTAATTACATATTTGGGCTCGTGGTGGATGAGTGAATGGGTTTTGGTCCGAACCTAGAGTTTTGACCAAGCGAACCCGGGGTCGATTTTTGACTTTTTGGGAAGAATGTGGAAAACCTAAAATTATGCATTGGAATTAATTTCTTTAGCGATAAATGACGTTATTAAGTTAATTATGACTAGATAGGAGTGGATTGGAGGTGGAATCTAGAGGAAAAACGATAATTGAGGCTTGAGTTTGGCTGTGGAATCGAAGTAAGTGTTTGGTCTCCCCGACTTAATTGCTATGTGAAAATCCATGTGTGTGGCGTATAGGTGAGGTGACGAGTACCTATGTGCCGCCAAATTATCTATTTAGCTTGTTCCCTTCCTCATTCCTAATATACTGATTCCCTGTCTTCACTGCTACATGCCTATTTGTGCTTCCATGTCTAATTGCTTCTTGTTAAATGTTGTTTTCTCTATTGAAGGTATTAAGTGTTCCGTAGTTTCATTGTATTACATTATTGGTTTAAGTTAGTTTATTGGTGCTTCATGGTATACTTTGGTTGGTCTCACTGTGTAGTATTAATAGATGAAGCTTCATAATTGTATAGATTTCCGTTGTTTTGGTTTGAGGTATAAATATTGTGAAGGGTTTTGAGCTAAACTATGAAATTTCTATTCTTATTGTGTGATTGGTACTGATATGATGGGAAAGGGTTACACGCCACAACAGGAGGAATAAGGATGAAATGTGATTGTCTGGTGGGATCGGGTTGCACACCGTAACAAGGAGTAATAAGGGTGGACAAGTGGGATCGGGTTGCACGCCGCACAAGGAGTAATAAGGGTGAATGTTCATATTGTTACCGATTATATAGTGGGATCGGGATGCACGCCGCATCATTTTGTTATTTACATATTCTTCTTCTGCTATGATTTTATTTTTATTGTATTGTAACTCTCTTAAGGATTGGTTATAACTGAGTACTTGCAAGATATTTGAGTTCCATATTTATTTGCCCGCAAGTTACCGCTCCACTTCGTTTCGTATATTCTTTTTGCTTTATTATATAATGTTACAGGTTATATTATATATGCCCCGCCGTATCCTCGTCACTACCTTGTCGAGGTTAGGCTCGGCACTTACCAGTACATCTGTCGGAGCTGGTTGTGGTTAATCGAGAGGTCAGTTGTAGATACTTCATTCAGGAGACCCAAGGTAGTCTTGCTCGCGTCCTTAGGCCCTGGCGTCCCCTCCTATGTTTTCTACATTCCTGTTCTATTTTCTCTCGAGACAGATGTACTTTTCTTTCAGACTAATAGTTGTAGATATTCTTAGTATGTTTGTGGATTGTGACACCAGTTTTTGCGTGGTAATAGTTTTCAGTATTTGTTAATAATATATGAATAATCAGTAAATTTTGTGCTTCCGCAATTACTTCCATTTGATTTTAGCTTTGTTGGTTCCAATTATAAAATGTAAAGGAAAAAATATCAATAGAACTCTAACGTTGGCTTGCCTAGCGAGTGCGATGTTAGGCGTTACTACGGTCCCGACGGTGGAAATTTTGGGTCGTGGCACTTATGATGTTCCGGGTTTTGGAAATACTGTGTATGTTTGAGAGTTGGTTGTTGCATATGACGAGCGGCATTTATATTAGTTATTAATTATCTGTTGCAGTTAGTTGTTAAATTTTTGCTTCATTTTCATTATTCCGCAAATGTTAGGCTTACCTAATCGTAGAGATTTGACGCCATCACAATATCTTACGGAGGGAGATTTGGGCGTGACGCTAATGGGAACCAATTCAGAAAACTAGAAATGTTTTCCTTGTGACTTTGAGTATGGTCACGACCAAAGCCACAACGTCATAGCAATAAATTTGGAAGAAAGTGATAAAATCGGGTTCTACTTTCTCATCATCACCAATCATTTATTTTTACAAATGTTAGGATAAAAACTTATTTTGTGATGATCTCATATGGACCGGGAAAAAAAAAGTTGTTGATATACAATTTGATGGCATGCATAAATATATATGGATGATTATTTTCAAGACCATATGATATGAGTTAAGCTTATATTAATACTTGAAAATTATTTTTAGATCAAGAAAATAATATGTATATCATTTTTATATTCATAAAATTTACATATATTAGTTTGATAAGAACAAGAGATCAAACTATAATGATTTAGATGGAAAGTCATTTGAAAAGAAGATTAAAATCTTCGTAACTTTCTACTCCCTCTTTAGAGACTAGAATCTTTGTGATTTTTACTCATGCTTCGAGATTAAAATCTGTGTGATTTTTTACTCGTTTGTTGAGATTAAAATTTTCGTGACTTTCTACTCATTTGTCGGAGATTAAATTCTCAGTGACTATCTACTAGGTTTGAAGATTAAAAAATTTCACATTTATTAGATCTGATTATATAAGATATTATTCGGTTTGAAGATTAAAAACTTCAATATTTATTAATTTTGGTTGTGTTAGATTAGTTTAAAGATTAGAACCTTCACCGACAGGGCGAATTTATGGCCTATTTTATGTGGCACGTGAACCCATGATCTTCTTCCAAATTAGGTATTTTATATACATATTTATAAGAATTGATCTAATATTATTTGCTGAAACCTATGCTCTAAAAAGGCTAAATGGTGCACTTGGTTGAATGCTTAGTTATTTACCTAGAGGAGCAGGGATCAATTCCAACTTAATACTTTCTATTTTCTCCTTTCTTTAGTGGTGCACCTATGTTATAAAAATCCTAGATCTGCCTCTACAATCACCGGTCATTAATTCTGGCTCTGCCGTGACACAAATAACAGTTCATGAGTTTCTACAAAGTAATAGGGGTGGTAAATATGAATCTCCTTTTAAACAAATATGTTTGAAATATCGCATTACGCACCAAACAATGGCCCCGTATTCGATGCAATCTAATGAATTCGCGGAAAGCAAGAATGAATATTAAAGGAGATGATGAATGCCTTGTTGATAAGTTCTGGTTTACCACAGAACTTGTGGCAGGAAGTTATCCTTACAGCTAACTGAATACTCAATCGAGTACCCCATAGTAAAACACAATCTATTCCACATGAAAATTGAAAAGGAAGAAAGCCCAACTTGAAATATTTCAAACTGAGAGGATATTTGACTAAAGTGCAAGTTCTTAAACTCAAGAATAAGACGAGATTGTGTTTTTATATGATATGCAACGAATAGTGAGGCATATCATTTTCTGGTTCACAAATCAAATCTCGATATTTATATTAATACGGTGATCGAATTAGATAATGCTGATTCTTTGAGAATATTTATCTGTATAAAAAGAAATATGAGTTGTCTAGTAAAAAAAATAAAAATCTAAGAGTTCTGGAGAAGAAGCAGCGGAAAGTACGTTTAATGAGAAAAATCTAAGACGCAGTAAATGTCAAAGGACAACAACTTCCTTTGGGCCAGATTTTCCAACAGTCTTGTTGAAAAATGAGCTTCAAATGGTTAAGCAATTTTTTTTTTTTTTGAAAAAGACAGTCATTGGTGAGATATAATCCATATTAAATAACCATATTTGGGAGTTAGTTGATCTTACTTTAGGGAATGAATGGTTGGATTCAAAATGGATTTTCAAGAGGAAAATAAAGGATGATGACACTATTGACATGTATAAGTCAAGACTTGTTGTCAAAGAGTGTAGACAACGGGAAGACATTGACTATTTTGGCATATACTCATCGGTTACGAATATTACATACATATGAATGTTAGTAGCATTAGCTACGGTATACGGTCTTGAAATCCATCAAATGGATGTGAAGACACCTTTTTTAAATTTGTTATTTGGAGAAAGAAATTCACATGGAACAACCAAGGATTTGTGGTTCCTGAAAAAGAAAAGAAGGTGTTTAGACATGTTAAGTCTCTTTATGAACTAAAATAGCACCCAAACAATGACATGCGAAATTTGACCAAATAATATTGTCAATGGTTCAAGATTAATGAGTGTAAACAAATGTGTTTGCATTAAGAATACTCCAAATTATGTAGTCATTATTGAAATAATAGAAAAGGCACATGTAATATTTAAAATGTGGAGATGTTTAGCTTATGCATGATAAAAGCTAATGTTAGACGCAATTTTTATATTATTTAGAAGAACTTTGATATGATAGAATTTTGTCAACTCTTGGTAATGAGTTTAAGCTCCATATTGTCATGAATTATAAACGACAAAACTAAGACCTTGGCCAAAGTAATTGAATGAAAGAAGAAAAGAGTTTCTTATGTCATTAATGATCTATTATATTTGACATGAACGCATAGTTGGTCGCCTATTAGGATTTGACAGTTCAACCATATCCTAGGGTGACTCAGAGCTATAAGGACAAGAGGAAATACTACATTATTCATTTATTGGTTCTTGAGAGTAAATTGTATACTTCATTCTATCTGGTCATTAAGGAGTGTTGCTAGAGGTCACCCTTGATTAGTATATTAATATGATTAATTTACTACCAGTTAAATATTGAACCTATAGGGTCGCACACTAACGAGTGTTCTGATCTTTGTTAAATGATTAATTAGCTTATTATTTGACAATTGAATTAAAGAATTTAGTTAGTTAAATAAATAAAAAGTTATTAGTCCAAATGAAATATTGTTATATTCTTTGCTAGCACAGAGAATATAATTAATATTGTGAATAAATTGATGTTTTCTATTTGGAATAGAAAATTAATATATTCCTTGATTACAATATATATGTGATATATCATTAATACTTATTTTATATTAAAAAATGTTACATAAAAATAATAATAAAGGACTTGCTAGCTAAATCCAATTTTGAATTGGATTGGTAACGTGAAAGTCTATGAAGACGTGAAATCTAATTGGAAATGGATTCCAAAAGGAACGTACACGGAAACTGAAGACAGGCTAAGAAGCCCACGAGAAAATTGTATTCTGATTAAATCCTTGTTTTCAAGAACTATGACTTTTCGAGCACAAGTTTTCTCTTCTTTCAGTTCTGGAGAGATACGACATCTAAAGGAGTTGCGTAATTATGCCCTCATATTAACTCCTCTAATTTTACAAGACATCCCGGTGCAACTTCTTTTTTTTGATCTTTCATCTTAAATTTAGAAGTTTAATACTTCTTAGTTCCATGCCTGAGAGATAACGTTAGTTCAATAAATAAAATATAAAATAATTTCGAATCCAACAATTCACAGAACTCAACAAACGTAGCAAATTATACTTGACAGTTATGCTTATTTGCAAAATAATGCAACAATGTAGAAAGAGGGGAAAAGTTTTCAGATTTTTCATGTATAAAAAATATGACCCAAGCCTCTAAATTTATAGATAATAAGAGAATGAGATGAAGAGGTGCAATCCAAGAGATGTCTCTTCTATTTCGCTTCCGCGCTCTTTAGAAAATAAAAACCAACAGTCTATATTTATAAAATGCCGAATGCGTTCAAGTGGTGCGACGATGATTCATTCTGATAATATTTTCACGTTATTGGAATAAAGACTTGCTCCTTGAGTCATCCTCTCAAACATGGACTAAGAGCAAATAGATTGACACGTAAAAATATTTCTATTTTGTGGTAGCAGTACACTGTTGTATGTTATTCAAAAAGATTCTGGTTCAAAAGCCCTGGGCTCAGTTTACCCTTTTCTTCATTTTTTAATTACTGTAGTATTCTGCCAATTTGCGTGCATCAGTACCTATTATCTCCTATCTGTACAAGTATCGGATAAACTTAAAGTATAAATCATACATAGTTTTATTATAACATTATTTTAGAGGTTTTTTTCTTCATCTCTATAAGGAGTATTTAACATGGTGAATATTTCAGAAAAAGCCCCTAACTAGAGTACGGAGTAATCACTGCTAGCAAAGGTGGTTGCCTACGAATAGTGATGCCAGTGCCTTCAGTCATATCCAAATCCTCCCCTTTCATCCTTTCTGGTAATGCAAAATTGAACTTGTGCACAAGCCTTGCTAATGCTAGCTCATTTACAATAATACCAAAAGCAATAGCCCCTCCTGCATGCACCAAAGGGAATCAATTCCAAGTTTAGTCCTTTGACATCAATATCACTATTCAAGAACCTCTCGGGTCGGTACTCCTACGGATTTTCCCACGACAATGTATCTCTTCCGATTGCCAAAGCATTAATAATGACTTGAGTTTTAGCAGGGATATAATAGCCTAGTAATTTTACGTCCTCCATTGATTCTCGAGGAAGTAGTAGTGGATTTGGTGGATGAAGCCTAAGAGTCTCTTTGATCACTGCTTTAATATACTGCATATTTCCATGGGACTCAAAAGCATACAACCTTATGCACCGTATCGGGTTCTGAGGCAACTCGGTAGATATCAAGTAATACCGAGAGATGAAGATTTAAGTACCCAAGTGGTCGAAATTAGTCCTGACGGTCGATTCCCCGAGGAAGAGGTTCGTCAAATTTGGAGTGAGTGTCAATATCTGATGGCAAACACTTGTGTGTCTGATAGGGTCAGAGGGGAAATTGCTCCAGGGTATCACGAATGGTTCAGAGGTGACGTGGCATATGGAAGACCGGCTAAAAGACCTCATCTCGAAGATTTCGCCAAGTCGTCCCAAGAGCAGTGGGATTGGTTAGCAAAGGAAGAAAGCTATCGAGTTGAGATTGGTAAATTAAAGCAACAAGTCGAGAGTCTGAAATTCGAGAACAGTGTACAGGTTGCCGAGGATCAAGGTGAAAAGAATAGACTAGCCAGAGAAAATGACGCTCTTAAGGCCCAAGTCCGACAGTTGAAGATAACCATCGATAAGCAACCGAGGAGCCGATCCGATGAACAATTGGTAAAAAGATTGGAAAGCGAAGTCAGAGAATGGCGGGATGAGCTAGGAAAAGCTGAAAATGTCATGGCAGAACTTAAAGCACAGTGGGAGACAAGAACCGAAGAGCGTCGCCAATACTTGAATCAGTTGAAAAGGGACCATGAGAAAATTGTTGCCAATTTAAAGAGAAAACTAGTTGCCCTTGAAGGTAGAGCGGTTAGGCAGGCTAGAGACTTCGAAACTGAAAGCGGACATTGTTACAACTTGTTAGCCCAAATGGAGGCAGAAGTGCAACAGCTGCAAGACCAGCACTTGCAAGACTCCCGAGCTTTAAAGACGTGCAGCGATCAGATAAGACGCTTGCTCATAGAAAAGAAGCAAACAAAAGACAGGATTAGAGCCATTGCTCATGCTATTGTCAGGAGATGCCGGGTTTGTGAAGACATGACCCGTACTACTTTTATCTCAGCAGTGATGATCTATGTGAAGCGAACCATGAATGAGTTAGAGCAGCTTGAAAGGGATTTGGATCCTAGACCCGCGGCGAGGCCGAACGACGCCCCGCGGATACCTAAGTTTGAAGCACTAGAATATGCATAGTCCGTGTCTGTGAGTGTCTACCATTTTGAGTCAGTCTTTTGTACGTCCGTTATCTTTCTGGATTGAGTATGTTTGCAAGCTTAGAGTTTTTGTTTGCTTTCAGATTGCGTTTGTTAGTTTCTTTCCAAAACAAAAGATGTCGAGTTTGTAAGAGTCTGTTTATTAATGAAAGTTGAGCATTTTATTTCCACCCTTATTTTTACATTTATCTTTATGAACTACGCTTGGTTTGATTCGTGCGGGGTCACGATACGTAGGCAATCTCCATAAGATTCGACCATAACCGAAAAGAAAACAAAAAGAATGAAAAGGAAAATATAAGGAAAACCAAGAAAAATAGAAAGAAAGAAAAGAGCGGAAAAACAAGAGAGAGAAAAGAAAAAGCACAAGAGAGGGATAAGGCGAGGAGAAGAAAAATGAAACAAGGAATGAAATGCCGGGATGACGCATGCAATCGGGCAAACGCATAATAGAAAGGAATAACTGTATAAGTGCATTCATGCCAACGTGTGGTTGTTAAATCTGTTAAGACCTAATCGCTAACAAAGTGGTTGTCTAAATGTGTGATACCAGGCAGGTGGTTAATTGATTGGCAATTCTGGCAACTCATCCATACAACACCCGGTCGAAAGATCAAGTAAAAATGACAGGGCAGGATTCGGAAATCAGCATCGTAGACCCTTCGAATGAGGTTGAGGTAACAGATGTGGGTGCTATGAAAGAAGAGATGAGGAAATTAAAAGCACAAATGGCTGAAATGCATCAGGCATGGTCGCAGGGACACCCAGCACCACTATATCCTGCCAACCCATCTTACATCCCACCCTTGGCTCAAGCTCAGGAGCCTATCACTCCCTACATATCTTCAGCTTTCCCTTATCAGGCCCAGGGTTATGGTACCACGTCATACGCTCCCCCAGCTCCACCCTCTAAACAAAACCCTCCACCAACCATGTTCCCGTCTTTGTGGCACCTCCCCCAGCTCCACTACATAGATCATCCAGTGAGCCGCTATTCCAAGCTCACGACACCCAATATTACCCTCCCGAACCCACTTTCAAAGCGCCTGAGCCATATACCTCCTCTCCCCATTTTGAAATCCCGGGAGAAGTTGAGAAACCGGTTAAGAATGCAGAACAAGAGGAGGTGATTCGTAAAGTCAAAAGCCTGGAGCAATCCTTCAGGAACATGCATGGTTTAGGAAACCAAGTTAGTGTCGCATACAAAGATTTGTGCCCTTTTCCTGATGTACAGTTGCCTGCGGGGTTTAAAATGCCGAAGTTTGACTTATATGAGGGGCACGGTGACCCAGTAGCCCATCTGCGTGGTTTTTGTAGCAAAATGAGAGGGGCTGGGGGAAAAGATGAGTTGTTGATAGCATATTTCGGGCAAAGCCTGAGCGGGTCAGCGCTAGAATGGTACACGAGGCAAGACCCCGGCCGATGGTATACATGGGATGATTTGGCCCAGGCATTCATCGGCCATTTTCAATATAACCTCGAAATAGTCCCTGATCGTCTGTCATTGTTGAAACTAGAAAAGAAGCCTGGGGAAAGTTTTAGAGAGTTTGGTTTCCGCTGGAGGGAACAAGCTGCAAGGGTTGATCCTCCCATGCGGGAGAGTGAGATGGTAGATTACTTCTTGCAAACATTGGAACCTACCTATTTTGGTCATCTAGTGACATCTGTCGGGAAGTCGTTTAATGAAGTGGTAAAGATGGGAGCCATGATTGAAGAAGGATTGAAATCTAACAAGATCTTGAGCTACTCGGCGTTGAAAGCAACCACCCAGGCCATCCAAAGTGGTACTGGTGGTGTGCTGGGAAAGAAGAAGAAAGAAGAAGTTGCTACAGTTGAAGCTAATGTTTGGTCCAGGCACAATAACTGTCCACTCTACTACAACCAACCCAGACCCCACCACCCAAACTATCAATATACCCCATATGGTCCACCGCAACACTATTATCCACCACCAGAACCACAATTTTCTATTCACCACGCCCAGACCTACACTCAACCCCCAGTGCACTCGCAATGGCGTACACCAAGTCCCCAAAATACACAGCCACACCCACAAAACACCTATCCACCTCCCAGGGCTAACAGACCAGGAACCAGCTTCCGCCCAAACCAAGCTTTTAGAAATGAGAAGGCCCCAAACAAAAAAACATTTACTCCGCTGGGAGAATCTTACACTTCTCTCTTCCACAGATTGAAACAGTTGGGGATGCTGACCCCAGTTGAATCCAAAGCACCAAATCCTCTTCCCAGAAACCTGGACCATTCTGTTAGCTGCGAGTATTGCTCAGGGATGCCGGGGCACGATACTAAAAAATGTTGGAAGTTGAAAAACGCAATCCAAGAGCTCATTGATAATCGTCGTATTGAGGTACAGGCTCCAGAGGCCCCGAACATCAATCAAAATCCGTTACCAGCACATTATGAGGCCAACATGATCGAACTGATACATAAGGGGGCAGAGCCTAAGAAACCTTCGCAGGTGGTTATGGTGATTCATTCTACGGAAACCAAAGAAAAGACAGTGAGTGCAAGGCCAGTGGTTCAGTTAAAAACAATAAAAGACAATCCAGTGCTAGTAATGGGAGAGGGACCATTTGCGGCCGAGAAAAAGCAGGAGCCAGTCAAGATAGTGGTACCAAGGTCAGTATCCGCGCCCGTGGTGGTTGTGAAGGGAGCCTATGTAGAACCGGTTGTCATAAAACCGGTAGTCCAGTTACCCATGGTTGATAGCAAAGCCGTACCCTGGAAATATGACAAAGTAGTGGTGACATACAAAGGAAAGGAAATTGAGGAAGAAAGTTGTGAAGCACAGGGACTGACCCGGTCAGGACGTTGTTTCGCCCCTGAAGAGTTGAGAAAAGCTAAGGGCGCAAAAGACAATCCAGTGCCAGTTAAAAAAGCTGTAACGGAAGAAGAGGCAGAAGAGTTTCTGAAAAAGATGAAAGGACAAGATTATTCCATTGTTGAGCAACTGAGAAAAACACCGGCCCAAATCTCGTTGTTGTCATTATTAATTCACTCCGATGAGCATTGCCGAGCTTTAATGAAGATATTGAATGAGGCTCATGTGCCTGACAAAATTTCAGTAAACCATTTAGAGACAATTGCCAACAAGATCTTTGAAGTGAACAGGATAGCATTTTCTGATGATGAATTGCCTATGGAAGGCACAGAACACAACAAGGCTCTCTATTTGACGGTCAAATGTGAAGGTTCAATGGTTACTCGGGCACTAATCGATAACGGGTCGAGCGCTAATATTTGCACGTTATCCACATTGAACAAGTTAAAGATTGATGAGGATAGAATCCGCAAAAATAGCATTTGTGTTCGAGGGTTCGATGGAGGGGGAACAAACACAGTAGGGGATATTGTACTCGAATTGACTATTGGCCCAGTCGAGTTCACGATGGAATTTCAGGTGTTGGATGCTGCAGTATCCTATAATCTTTTGTTGGGTCGACCGTGGATTCATGCGGCAAAAGCCGTGCCCTCCACACTGCACCAAATGATCAAATTCGAGTGGGACAGACAAGAAATTGTGTTACATGGGGAAGATCCCACATGCGCCATGAATGATGCCATTGTACCCTTTATAGAGACCGAAGATGATAAGGGGCTATGGGTGTATCAGATCCTCGACACGGTTCCGGTGAGCAGGGTGCCTGAGGGTAAAAGCATGCCATGTCCTAGGGTGTCAGCTGCGACCGTCATGGTAGTGTCAGAAATGTTGAATAATGGGTTCGTGCCCGGGAAGGGTTTGGGGGTTGAACTGCAGGGCATTACTCAACCTGTGTCTTTGCCCAAAAATCTGGACACCTTCGGGTTAGGGTTCAAACCAACAGCGGCAGATGTCAGAAAAGGCCCGTAAATTGAAGAAGAAAGCTTGGGTGCTCCCTAAACCAATTCCTCGATTGTCCAGGTCCTTCGTCAGACCAAGTATTAAGAAACAGTCATTGGCAAAGATGCCAGGTTCGTTAATTGAGGCGGATGGGAATTTGGATAAGGTGTTTGAGAAAATATTTGCTGAAGTAAACATGGTTGAGGCCGGGGAAGGGTCAAGCAGAGCAGACATACAGTACATCGGACCACGTGCTAACATCAGCAATTGGGAAGCTACTCCTCTTCCAGTTCGGAGGGAGTCGTGGTAGTGGGTTTTGTTTTCCTTTTTGTCACCTGGATTATTCCAGGGTTTGTAATCCAGTTGTTATGTTCCGTCCATTTGGATGAGTTAAAACCTTGTTGTCTTTACGTTTAATGAAATGCAATTTTCTTCGTCCCTAATTCTCTTTCCATTTTCTTTTCTTTTCTTTGTACAGTTCTTTTTATGCTGATATCAATGACATGACATGCATGAGGAATCTTCGGCCCAGTTTTAAAAGCCAATCTAGTTCAGAAGTAATAATACAAGAGATCGAGTGTGATGATGGGATGGATTGTAATAATGATGAAGCTTATGAGGAAATTAGTAAAGAATTAAGTCACTTTGAAGAAAAACCCAAACCTAACCTAAATGACACAGAAGCAGTTAATCTAGGGGACCAAGACAATGTACGGGAAACTAAAATAAGTGTTCATTTGGAGCCACAACTCAAGGAGGAGATAATTAAAGTATTGCATGAGTACAAAGACGTTTTTGCATGGTCATATGATGATATGCCGGGTCTAAGCACCGATTTGGTGGTTCATAAATTGCCCACTGATCCAGCACTCCTCCCTGTCAAGCAGAAGTTGAGAAAGTTCAAAACAGACATAAGTGTGAAGATCAAAGAAGAGATCACCAAGCAGTTTGAGGCAAGGGTCATTCAGGTTACACGGTACCCCACTTGGTTAGCCAATGTCGTGCCTGTGCCAAAGAAAGATGGCAAGACCAGGGTGTGCGTCGATTATCGAGACCTTAACAAAGCAAGCCCAAAAGATAATTTCCCACTGCCCAACATCCATATACTGATCGACAATTGTGCCAAACATGATATTGGCTCTTTTGTGGATTGTTATGCGGGTTATCATCAGATTCTAATGGATAAGGAAGATGCAGAAAAGACGGCATTCATCACGCCGTGGGGAACGTATTGTTATCGGGTCATGCCGTTTGGTTTGAAAAATGCTGGGGCAACTTATATGAGGGCCATGACAACTATCTTCCATGATATGATACATAAAGAAATCGAGGTATACGTGGATGATGTGATCGTGAAGTCTAGACAGCAATCTGACCATGTCAGAGATTTGAGAAAATTCTTTCAAAGGCTTCTCAGGTACAATCTTAAGCTCAATCCTGCGAAATGTGCTTTCGGGGTGCCATCTGGGAAGTTGTTGGGATTTATAGTTAGCCGGAGGGGTATTGAATTAGACCCGTCAAAGATCAAAGCTATTCAGGAGTTGCCACCTCCAAGAAACAAAACCGAGGTGATGAGTTTGTTGGGAAGACTGAACTATATCAGCAGGTTCATTGCTCAGCTTCACGGCAACGTGTGAACCAATTTTCAAATTGTTAAAGAAAGATGCCACGGTCAAATGGACTGATGAATGCCAGGAGGCTTTTGATAAGATAAAGGGGTATTTGTCAAACCCACCCGTGTTGGTCCCACCAGAACCAGAGAGGCCTTTGATTCTATATCTGACAGTTGTGGACAGTTCATTCGGCTGTGTACTGGGGCAGCATGATGTTACGGGCAGAAAGGAGCAGGCTATCTACTATCTCAGTAAGAAGTTCACATCTTACGAGGTCAAGTATACTCATCTGGAAAGGACATGTTGTGCCCTAACTTGGGTGGCACAGAAATTGAAACATTACTTGTCATCTTACACCACTTACCTTATATCTCGCTTGGACCCGTTGAAGTATATTTTCCAGAAACCCATGCCCACAGGAAGGCTTGCAAAGTGGCAGATCTTACTTACAGAGTTCGACATTGTCTATGTGACACGGACTGCCATGAAAGCACAGGCATTAGCCGATCACTTGGCTGAGAACCCCGTTGATGAAGATTATGAGCCTTTGAAAACTTATTTCCCTGATGAAGAGGTAATGCACATTGAAGAATTAGAACAAGCTGAGAAGTCGGGATGGAAACTTTTCTTTGATGGGGCCGCCAATATGAAAGGCGTAGGAATAGGTGCGGTACTTATTTCGGAAACAGGTCAGCATTACCCCGTTACAGCTCGGCTTCGTTTCTACTGTACAAACAACATGGCAGAATATGAGGCGTGTATATTGGGATTGAGATTAGCTGTGGATATGGGTGTACGGGAAGTCTTGGTCATGGGTGACTCGGACTTACTGGTACACCAGATTCAAGGGGAATGGGAAACACGGGACTTGAAGCTTATACCGTATCGACAATGTCTGCATGAGCTTTGCCAGCGTTTTCAGGCCATAGAATTCAGACACATTCCAAGGATTCATAATGAGGTTGCTGACGCTTTGGCTACTTTGGCATCAATGTTGCACCATCCAGATAAGGCCTATGTTGATCCATTGCAGATTCAAGTCCATGATCAGCATGCTTACTGTAATGTGATAGAAGAGGAAATCGATGGAGAGCCGTGGTTCCATGATATCAAAGAGTACATCAAAGCGGGAGTATATCCAACGCAAGCCACCAGTGATCAGAAAAGAACAATTCGACGGTTGACAAGTGGGTTTTTCCTTAGTGGGGGATTACTGTACAAAAGAATGCCAGAGCTCGGTTTGTTGAGATGTATAGATGCACGGCAAGCCACAACTATCATGACTGAAGTGCATTCCGGAGTTTGCGGACCGCATATGAATGAGTATGTTCTAGCAAAGAAGATTCTCCGAGCAGGTTATTATTAGCTCACGATGGAGCGAGATTGTATCAGTTTTGTGCGTAAGTGTCATCAATGCCAAATACATGGAGATTTGATTCATGCTCCACCATCAGAATTACATACGATATCCGCGCCATGGCTTTTTGTTGCATGGGGCATGGATGTTATTGGGCCAATTGATCCAGCAGCATCAAATGGGCACAGGTTTATCATGGTAGCTATAGATTATTTTACCAAATGGGTGGAAGCAAAGTCATTCAAGTCTGTGACCAAGAAGGCTGTAGTTGACTTCGTGCATGCAAATATCATCTGTCGGTTTGGGATCCCAAAGGTAATCATCACAGATAATGGGGCTAATCTTAATAGCCATTTGATGAAGGAGACATGTGAGCAGTTTAAGATTGCTCACAGGCACTCTACTCCGTACCGTCCCAAGGCAAATGGTGCGGTTGAAGCGGCCAATAAGAACATAAAGAAAATACTCCGGAAGATGGTTGAAGGATCTAGACAATGGCACGAGAAATTGCCTTTTGCATTGTTAGGATATCGCACCACCATGCGTACCTCGGTAGGGGCGACTCCTTACTCATTGGTATATGGTACCGAGGCAGTAATACCCGCAGAAGTGGAAATCCCATCTCTGCGAATCATTGCAGAGGCTGAGATCGATGATGATGAATGGGTGAAAAGCCGTCTTGAGCAGTTGAGTTTGATCGATGAGAAAAGATTGGCATCAGTGTGTCATGGCCAACTGTACCAACGAAGAATGGCAAGAGCATACAACAAAAAAGTACGTCCAAGGAAATTTGAAGTCGGGCAATTAGTACTGAGGCGGATCTTGCCTCATTGGGCTGAGGCAAAAGGAAAATTTGCCCAAACTGGCAGGGACCATTTGTAGTAACCAGAGTGTTGTCTAACGGAGCGTTGTATTTGACAGATATGGAAGGAGAATGTGTAGAAATGGCCATCAATTCCGATGCGGTCAAGAGATATTATGTATGATTTCTTTATTTTCTGAATGTATCTGTTCGTATTTGGCATATCTTAAAGATTGAAATGATGAAGGCATTTTGTTCTGCTATCCAAACACTCTTATCCCTTGTTATCCCCTTCGAGCCTTACTTATTTTTCATACACCTCTTTCGGAATCAGCGGCACTATAAGAGAACACATGTGACGAACATAAAGAAAAGAAGAAAAGAAAAAGAAAAAGAAAATAAGAAAAGGAAAAGAAAGAAAAGTGAAAAAAGGGAAAGAAGAGAAACATAACAACGTAGTCTCTATAAAGTGAACTACGTTTGACTTGATCCCGAAAGGGTACGTAGGCAGCCTTACTCCGAGGTTCAGTCATACCAAATAGAAATCCAAAAAGCCCCAAGCAAGAATCTGGGGCAAAAGTGGTGATTGTTATGAAAGTTGGATTCCGAAAGTTGTAATTTGAACCCATTTGAATTATTCTGAGCCTTTTATACCTTTCTTTCTAGCTTAATCCAAAAGCCTACATTACGGTCCAAAGAAAGACCTTATGATCAGTTTTGAGAAATGCCAAGATGAACAGGTAGGAATAACTCACGACAGGGGCAACACTCTGGTTCGAGCAAGAAGAACAAAAATAAATGAGAGAGTCTTATGGGTGAAAACTCTCACGGGCACCGTAAGGCGACGAGAGCTGAGAGAAAAATAAATGAGAGAGTCTTGTTGGTGAAAACCTTTACGGGCACCTCAAGGCGAAGGTGAGATAAGAAATGGAAAACTGAGAAAGGTCTGTTGATAGAAACCGTTTCGCGGTACCGCAGGGAAACAAGGTTAAGGTCTGGATAAATCAAACAAGTGATGGAAGTTCTGGGCAATGAGGTACGACAATTGAGAGTTTGTTTGGTTGGACAGATTGGGCTGATTAATCCAAAATGCATGTCATGACCATTGGTACTAGTTGTCTCGCTCAGATAAGTTTCTTTTCCTTCTCTTTTCAAACAGTCATCTGGTTTTGGATTCTTCTTATCCTTAACTCAAGAATCATTGCATTTCATTTTCTTTTGAGGGTTTTATCTAGCTGAGATGTTTCAGTGCCAGTTTTGTTCAATGCAAGCAGAAAGGACTTCAAAGTTCACTACCAGCTTCTAGAATTGTAAAGCACAACGTGGTCAGAGCATGTCAAAAATAACTTGATGTCAAGTGGAATACAGGGAATTAACGGAAAGTTTCATCGGTGAAATGATTGGGGAATGTCGTGGGAAAGGCGAAAGCTCAAACAAAAAGGTCAGAAAAGTGAAATAACAGCAGGGGTGTAAAACATTTAGGTCGCCAGAGGTTGGGAAATTTAAAAGTTGGTCAGAAAGTCAAGCGGTTCAGGGTCAGTGCGTGGAAATTAGTCAACACAAAGCAAGGCAGTGGAAGGATTTTTCAGCAAGAATGCCATCAACTAACCACCGTTTTAAACTGACAAAATTTTCTTTGATTGAGCAGGGGGAGAAAAGTTAGTTGTTGAAGAGGAATTCTCCAGGGGGAAAAACAAGCACTAATCAGGATAAAATGCAAGTTATCAGGAGTCCGCCTGGAGAACAGAGACATACTTTTCAAGTTTGACGTCAGGAGTCCGCCTGAAGAACGGAGACATACAGTTTAAATTTCAAAAATCAGGAGCCCGCCCAGATAACAGAGGCATACATTTCAAGATCAAGTCAGAGGACAATAAAATAGAGGGTTACAATAGGAATCCCCAGCAGGAAACAATAAAATTCCCCGGCACCGGGAAACAGAAGGTTGCAACAAGAGGTCACAGTACAAACTCAAGTACATGTGTCAAAAGAAGAAAAGCACCGGAAGAAATGCAAGCAGACAAGGAAGCAAGGCAACAAAAACAAATTGTACTCTAGCCTAGCTTCTTGTTTTCTTTTAAGCATGGTGTAACAAGGAGATCGGTAAGCAGTGGTAATAGCATGCAACAACAGTAACATTGCAGTCTCACGGTAGTCCCAGCTACCAAAACATCCCGAACTACATTGACCTGATTCCTGTTTAGCCCAGGATATGTAGGAAATCTTTGAAGCAAAGGTTCGATCAAATCTTTTTCAAAAAAATGCTTCACACGGAGTACTCGGATGGGCAAAAAATCGCTCGCTTTATCTTTGCACGAAAACCCTTCGTGTCTTCGGGCAAAGAGGGGCAGCTGTAAGCACGTGATTTTTGCCCAATATGAGAATTACTCCCAAAAAATTCAAAAATAAAATGATTTTTCCTTGGTGTGCAATTTTTGTGATATTTTGTGATATTTTGAATAATTATTTGTATTTGTCTGTGCATGTTTATTTGTTAAATTAATAAAAATACAAAAATATGTCGCATTTTGCATGTAGGATTTAATTCTACAATTGTTAGTAATTAAGTTTGTTTTACAAAAAATAAAAATTACAAAAATAGGCATCGTTTGCATTTTTAGCATTTAATGTCCAAATATACAATTTTATGCTTAATTATTACTTAATTATGCGTTAATTGTTATTGGGAGTTAATTTGCGCCTTTATAACTTAATTTAATTCTTAATAATAATTTAAGTATTTTTTATAATTTAGTTTTAGAGAAATAAAAGAAGAAAAGAGAGCGAAAATATAAAGAAAGTCGGAATTGGGCCTCTTCTTCGATTTCAAGCCACAGGCCCAAAAAATGGCCCAATCTTCCCTACGACCCAGTCCATTTTGAACTGGGTCGACCCAGTCCATAACCCAACACCCCCTATCTTGTAAAACAAAACAAAAGAAAAAAAACCAAAACCCTAAAAACTTAAGTCATCCGCCCCCACCCCTCCTATCTTCTTCTTCTTCCTCAAGCTTCTCCACCTCCCATGGATTCCCTTTGCCTTCAACCTCAAGAAGCCATGGCTACACACACACACGCGTACGTCATCCTCACGACCCCGGCTCAACCAAACGACCTCCGAACGCGGCCGAACCAACAACCTTCTCCAACCCCGTCGTTGCTTCGTCTTCGACAACCAACAACCAGTCCGTCGAGCTCCACCATGAAAGCCCACAGTTGAGATTTCCGCTGCTGCTTCAACGTCGCAGCTGCTGCCCGCGTCCGCCATTGACGCAGCCATTTCTGCTCCTTCACCTGCTGCTCGACGTGCGCTGCTGCCATGGACGTCGTCGTCCGAGCTGCTGCTTCATCTTCCTCCTTGACGAACAGCTGCTCGACGTCCCGTTCGAGCCAAACAGACCCATCAAGCTGCTACTTCTGTTTCAACCTCGCCGTCCGAGCTGCTACTGCCTCACTTCGTGTTCTTCAGCTCGAACAACTATGGCCATGGATATTGTTGCTGCTCGAGCACAGTTTCTGCTGCGTCGACTGTTGCTGTTCCTCATCGACGACCTTAGTCGTTGAACACATCAGCATGTCGACGACCATAGCTGCTTCAGCTGCGTCCGCCACAGTCCGTCGACCTTGCTACGTCCAACGCCTTCTTCATCTTCTTCGTTTGCTTCGGATCGTCTCCGTCGTTTGTTCGTTGTTGAGTTCGTTGTTGAGTCCGGGCAGATTTATTCCCATTTGAGGGTTGTCGAAACAGTCCATACAATCGAATTCGTCATTGTTCATCTCCGGTTAGTAGTTTTTGAGTTTTATTTTGTCCGTATTTTGTTTTGATATTTTCGAATCTAAAATCGGCAAATGTTTGTTTTGTTCATGTCTATGGTTAGATATTTGATTTTTTTAGTCATGTTCATATGTTTTGTTAAATTAATTTTCAGATTTCAAATGGAAGTTAATTAGTTGTTTTTCATGTTTATTTCATGTTTGTATTGTTGTTAGAATAAATATTTGTTAGTTTAATGTTTGTTAGATTCAAATTGAAATCTAATTAATTATTTCTTCAATTTGTTTCATGTTGTTATGTATTTTCCAGAAATTATTAAAGTTGTTTGAATCATTTAATCCGTCATGTTTGTTGTTTTAAAAAAATGGATTCATTCATGTTCATACTTTGATCTTGAATCCGAAATTTGTATAGTTTGAATTCTTGTTTATCATTTATGATTATTTCTTGAAATTGTCTCATAATCTTATTTAAAGTTTAATATAGGAATTGTTTGTTGTAATGTTGTTAGAGTTAATTTTAAGTTCAATATTATTGAATTTAGAAATCTAAATATGCTTGTTTGAATGTTGTTGTTGATTGAATCCGAAAATAGGTTTGTTGTTGCTAAAAATATTGTTCAAACAAATCTTAGTTGTTCTTTGTTGTTCAATTTGTGTTCATGGGATATTGTTGTTATGATGTTCATCCGTGTTCATATTGTTGTTTGAATTTATATAAAAATTGGTCATATTGGCTATATTTTGGTTGAGTGTGATTAATTGATGTGTTATAGCTGATGGGGTAGTTTGGTAATTTGCAGTACGTTCAGGGGTTAGTTTGGTAATTTCAGTAAGGTCGGAGGGGTAGTTTAGGAATTGTACATTTTGTAATTTTTTATATGAAGCATGGGGGACAAAATGTAATGGTGTGGGTTGTGATATGGTTATTTAATATAAAGGGGGGACAAGACAAAATTTAGTGGGGAATCTTGTATTATTTTATGTTAGGCATGGGGGATAAAATATAATGTGGTGGTGTGATATGTTTATTTAATGTAATGGGGATGAGTGGGAAGATAATGGGTTGGGTAGAGAAAAGTATTGATTTTAATTAATTAAAAGATTTATGGGATGGGTTATATATAAGAAGTCTTGAAATCAGAATAAGGAGAGAGATACGAGAGAAAAAAGAGAACAGAGATACGAGAGAAGACAGAAGAGAAAGAACGAATCTGAACAGAAAGAAAATAAGAGAGAGAAAAAAAGGGCTGAACATTTAAGAGAGAGAAAATTCCGAAAAAATATTTAAACTTTAAAAAAAAAAACTAAAAAAAATCTTTTGCTTTCTTTCATTGTTTGAAATCAGAATTAATTGTTTTTCATCCAGGCTTGAAGCTTTTGTTTTGAGTTTAATACTCCACCGGTTTGCAAACTCTGTTCCTGGGTTGTTACTGCTATTGGATTTTTGTTGCTGTGCTGTTTTGTTATTACTGCGTGGCTGATTTTCTTCTTCTTATATTGGCAATACCAGGTACACAACTGTAATTTTGGCATTTTGTAAGCTGAAATGAAGAACGGAATGTTAAATTTTTAATTTAGTTTTAATTTTTTTTGTATTGTATTTAGATTATTCATGTATTATTATTCTGTCAATCACTGTCATTTGGCATAATTAGACATGTTATAGCGATATATTAAATAACGCCTTAACCGGATTATTAGGAAATATATTCAAGACGGATTACTAATTAAAACTGTTTAATAATCAAAATAAAAGAAATAACGTAAAAAAATGGCGTTATTGAATCAGTTTGGCAAAAATTGATTAATTCATTATTCATAAGGTTTTTTTGTCAACATTAAGTTAATCGGAATCATGTAGTTAATTTCAGTTAAAACATGAATTAGTTTGCGAATCAAGTATTAGGACATGATGTGAATTAAAACAAAGTTAGTTAAGTTTAAATTGTTTAACTTCTAGAAATATGGTTTAGTAATCAAGTTTTTTTTTTAATTTTCAGTATTTGTAAATAATTAATTTCAATAAGCTTAAGTCATACTAACAATATGTTTTAATCCAACTATGGGATAATTAGTTTTTTATTTTTACTTTTTGGGAAATTCCATGTTGTTCGTAATTATCATTTTAGTAATATTACTTTCCATTAATATTTGTTTTGAATTAGTAATTAATATGTTATTTTTAAGTATGTAGAGATTGACTTCATAATTATGGACAAACTTAGTAATAATAAAGATGTAGTCATTAAAGGGTATTCATAAAATAAGGGAGGATCTCGCTAACAAATAAATAAATATAAATAATACAAAAAATTGCAGTCCTCCAATTTTTTTTTAATATAAGAAAATACCTAGATTCCGAGATGGGCGATTTAGTAAAATTCACAGTCCTACATAATAGTATCATAACGCGTAGTATTTTGGCGCATATTTAATAAGGTTATTTTCTTAAATACGGGTGTACATTTATGTAACCCAAATCACGATCTTGACGAAGTCAAAATGCGTCAAAAAATCACGTGTGCACTGGTTGTGGCGTGGTTCGAGATGCGTTTTCACGACGTTGCAATTTTGTATAAAATAAATAATGATAAAAGCGGTTTTAAAAGTTAAATTTGCATATAAGTTCTTAATTGTTTAAAAATCAGACAAATGAGCCAAATATGACAATTGAGCGACCGTGCTAAAACCACGGAATTCGGGAATGCCTAATACCTTCTCCCGGGTTAACAGAATTCCTTATCCGGATTTCTGGTTCGCGGACTGTAATACAGAGTCATTCTTTTCCTCGATTCGGGATTAAAATTGGTGACTTGGGACACCCTAAATCTCCCAAGTGGCGACTCTGAAATAAATAAATAAATCTCGTTTCGATTGTCCTTTAATTGGAAAGAACTCCCTTCACCCCTCGCGGGGGCGGAAAAAGGAGGTGTGACAAGAATAAAAGACTCGGTATTGCAAACATGGCCTTTCAGCGCCTCGGGGACGAAGAATTTAAGGCTGTGTGGATAACTGGTCAAAATTCTAAAAGAATGACCAAATGTGGCCGTTTATGCAAAGTCAGCCTTCCGGCGTCCCTTTTGGGGACACTTGGCTATATTTGACATGAGCGGCATTACCCGACTTATTTATGACAAAAATTCGACATTTTTTGGCTATTTTTGCAAAGGAGAGGTTGGACATCACCCGACTTATTTATGACAAAAAAAATTAAAATTTTGACATGTTTTTTTTGTGTGGCTATTTTAGCAAAAAGGGGAGGTTGGACCCGATTAGGGCTGCATACGTATCTCACATCCGATGAGAATCAAACCAGCGTAGTTCGCCAAATAAACTAACTAATTTTTGAAAACAAACATATTTCTTTTATAGCAAAAGAAACTATTTTTCCTTTCCGTTTTTTTTTAAAAAAAAAAAAACAAAGCAAACTAAAATAAAGTACTCTTTCCTACACACTTTCTGTTTTTTTTTTGTAAACAAACAACTTTTAAAAATAAAATATATTTTTTTTCAAAATTTCAGCAGAGTTCCGACAGTACTTGGACACTGTTTTTTTTTCTAAATTAATCATCTAACTCTCCCCTTGCTATTTTCTCTTTTTCTCAATTTTTTTTTCCAAAAATTTTCTAACATTCCCTTAGATTCAGAAGCCGGTCAACGTGCGGGTTCGAAACAAATAAATGCACAGAGCGTAAGTAGGATGCATCAGGATGGTCTTTTCTGTTTCAAGTTGCTATTTCTAGATGGACCCAACCCCAGTGTTGAGTCTCCTAAGTCAAAAAAATGCACATGATGCAGATAAGCGTTCCTACTAGGGATCCGGCATGAAGTTGAGTTATTCTAGGTTCAGAACCTGGGTGTTTGTTTTAGACCTGGCTTACCCAAGCGGACAGCTCGAGCCGAGGGGGCAGCGTACCGGGGTTACAGAAGCTCAACCCGGCTTTGCAACTTATCCAAACCTCGTTCTAAAAATGGGATTGACTCTAAACAGAAAAGAAGTCACACGAAGTGCACCCTTCTTCATGATTTAGAAGACTCAGAGAGGAGATGGGTTTCGGCACAGTTTATATACAGTTCACAAAATATCAAAGCGGTAAAAGCATTATTTTGCATATTAAGCACAGATCATATGAGAATATCAGATAATAAAGTCAAAATACAAGAATTTATTAAGCTCGAATTTCTAACCCTGAACCGGTGGTTCTGGGTATTTATCCCCAGCAGAGTCGCCAGAATTGTCACACCTCCTTTTTACCCGCGCCGCAAGGGCGCAGAGGGAGTTTTTCCAATTAAAGGACAATCGAAATGGGATTTATTTATTTAGTTCAGAGTCGCCACTTGGGAGATTTATGGTGTCCCAAGTCACCGATTTAATCCCGAATCGAGGAAAAGAATGACTCTGTTAACAGTCCGCAAACCAGAAATCCGGATAAGTAATTCTGTTAACCTGGGAGAAGGTGTTAGGCATTCCTAAGTTCCGTGGTTCTAGCACGGCCGCTCCACTGTCATATTTGACTTAAATATCTGGTTTTTATACTATTATGAACTTATGTGCAAATTTTAACTTTTATCCGCTTTTATTATTATTATTATTATTATTTTAAGATGTGAACATCGTTTAAAACATGTCTTTGGATTGCGTCACATGAAATGCACCCGCAATTCGGAACACATTTTATTCAATGTTTTGGGATTTGGATTTGGGTCGCATGAAATGCACACCCGAGTTTAAGAAGGTAAGATTATTAGAATGCGTGCCTAAAACGACTAGCGCGTGGTTATTTTTGGAAAAAGCCGTGAATTTCGCTAAGCGGCCGTTCCCGAGTTCTAAGTAATTAATACATACATTTGTGAGGGACCCGCAATCTACACGTTTTATTAGGTGAGGCTCATCTCATTTATTTTTTTAAATGGACAATCCTAAAATGACTACATTTTTCTATTAAAATTAGTCTCTAAAATAAATAAAGAAAATCCTAATTAATTAGGAGCTTTCAAAAAATTAAGAAAACGTAACATACTAATTGTTAGATTAAGACAAATATTAATGGAAAGGAATTTTACTAAAAAAAAATCGAAATTATAAATAAAATAAGAAATTCGGCAACTAATATTCAAAAGAAATCAAATATAGCTAGATTGAAGCTCGCATTGTTATATAAAAAAAACTATGGGAATTAATTATTCACAACCATTTGAAACTAGATTTAACCATAATTACTAAAGCTTATTAGAAAGTTTATTAAACTTAAACATTATCTAGTTATGTTTGGCCTTAACTAAATTTAGCTACCCATTCATGATTAACCTACTGTTGACCATATTAAAACCTTCATAGCTAGTGAACTTAATCAGTTTTGCCAAGCCGATTCACTAAAAAACCAACTTATGTTATTTTTCTCTTATTCCAATTATTAAACAGTTTGACAGTAATGAGCATGCTTAAATATATACTACCTAATAATCAAGTTAAAGCAAAGTATTATTTAATACATCACTACAAGATGCCTAGTTATGCAAAGCGACAGAAATTTGCAGAATAATAATACATGAAATAGCCTAAATACAATTAGTAAAAGAAACAAAGAAAAAGCTAAATTAAAACTTCAAAGTTCCATTCTTCATATGTATTCATGTTTTCACATTTCAACTTGCAATATGCCAAAGTTACAGTTGTGTACCTGGTATTGTCAATATAAGAAGAAGAAGGTCAGCAAAGTAGTATGTAACACAACAACATACAGCAGCAGAAAGCTCAACAAAGTAGCTTCAACACCTCAATCCAGAAATCCCAGCAACACGGAGAAAACTAGTAAAAATGGAGAAGAAAAATAGTCCGAAAATCTCTCTTTGTTTTTTTCTTTCTAACTTTGAACTCTCTATGGTGTTCTTCCGCTCTCAATATTTCAGAAAATTTGGTTATATCTTTTTTACTCTCTCCAAAATGAATTATGTCCCTGTATATCCACTGTATCCAGAGTGTATATTGAGTGTATACCGCTCACTCCGCCCTCTCTTTTTTCTTCTCTCTATCTTTTTTTCCTCTTATTTTTGAACCCCCCTCATCCTAAATTTTCTCTTCTATTTATAGCAAAATTTTCGGAATTTTCAGATTTGTTTTTTTATTATTTTATTATTTTTTAATTAAAAAAAATCCCACTTACAAATTGCTTTTATTTTTTTAGAAAAAGAAATCCCACCTTTATTTACTTTTATTTTTAAAATTCCAACTTGAATTACTTTTATCTTATTTAAAATCCCCTTTTTTATTTTTTTAAAAGAGAATCTCACTTTATTTAACTTTCTTTAAAAAAACAAACCACTATCTTTTTTTTTCTTTTAAAAATGCTACTTTCAATTACTTTAAATTTTTTAAATTTTCAGATACCTTTATATTTATTTTTTAATTCCAACCTTCTTTTACTTTTTAATTTTTTTAAAATTTCCACAAAACTTTTTATTTTTTTAAATTTTCTACATTCTTTTACTTTTTTTAAAAGAGAATTCCACCTATTTTTACTTTTTTATTTTTTTTATTCAATACTTCCCTTTTTCTTATTTTTTAAATGGACAATCCTAAAATGACCACATTTTTCTATTAAAATTAGTCTCTAAAATAAATAAAGAAAATCCTAATTAATTAGGAGCTTTCAAAAAAATTAAGAAAACGTAACATATTAATTGCTAGATTAAGACAAATATTAATGGAAAGGAATTTTACTAAAAAAAATCGAAATATAAATAAAATAAGAAATTCGGCAATTAATATTCAAAAGAAATCAAATATAGCTAGATTGAAGCTCGCATTGTTATATAAAAAAAACTATTGGAATTAATTATTCACAACCATTTGAAACTAGATTTAACCATAATTACTAAAGCTTATTAGAAAGTTTATTAAACTTAAACATTATCTAGTCTTGTTTGGCCTTAACTAAATTTAGCTACCCATTCATGATTAACCTACTGTTGACCATATTAAAACCTTCATAGCTAGTGAACTTAATCAGTTTTGCCAAGCCGATTCACTAAAAAACCAACTTATGTTATTTTTCTCTTATTCCAATTATTAAACAGTTTGACAGTAATGAGCATGCTTAAATATATACTACCTAATAATCAAGTTAAAGCAAAGTATTATTTAATACATCACTACAAGATGCCTAGTTATGCAAAGCGACAGAAATTTGCAGAATAATAATACATGAAATAGCCTAAATACAATTAGTAAAAGAAACAAAGAAAAAGCTAAATTAAAACTTCAAAGTTCTATTCTTCATATGTATTCATGCTTTCACATTTCAACTTGCAATATGCCAAAGTTACAGTTGTGTACCTGGTATTGTCAATATAAGAAGAAGAAGGTCAGCAAAGTAGTATGTAACACAACAACATACAGCAGCAGAAAGCCCAACACAGTAGCTTCAACACCTCAATCCAGAAATCCCAGCAACACGGAGAAAACTAGTAAAAATGGAGAAGAAAAATAGTCCGAAAATCTCTCTTTGTTTTTTCTTTCTAGCTTTGAACTCTCTATGGTGTTCTTCCACTCTCAATATTTCAGAAAATTTGGTTATATCTTTTTTATTCTCTCCAAAATGAATTATGTCCCTGTATATCCACTGTATCCAGAGTGTATATTGAGTGTATACCTCTCTCTCCGCCCTCTCTTTTTTCTTCTCTCTATCTTTTTTTTCCTCTTATTTTTGAACCCCCCTCATCCTAAATTTTCTCTTCTATTTATAGCAAAATTTTCGAAATTTTCAGATTTGTTTTTTTATTATTTTATTATTTTTTAATTAAAAGAAATCCCACTTACAAATTGCTTTTATTTTTTAGAAAAAGAAATCCCACCTTTATTTACTTTTATTTTTAAAATTCTAACTTTAATTACTTTTATCTTATTTAAAATCCCCTTTTTTATTTTTTTAAAAGAGAATCTCACTTTATTTAACTTTTCTTTAAAAAAACAAACCACTATCTTTTTTTTTCTTTTAAAAATGCTACTTTCAATTACTTTAAATTTTTTAAATTTTCAGATACCTTTATATTTATTTTTTAATTCCAACCTTCTTTTACTTTTTAATTTTTTTTAAAATTTCCACAAAACTTTTTATTTTTTGTAAATTTTCTACATTCTTTTACTTTTTTTAAAAGAGAATTCCACCTATTTTTACTTTTTTATTTTTTTTATTCAATACTTCCCTTTTTCTTATTTTTTAAATCATATCCGAAATTATTATTTTTTTTAAAAAAAAAAATAAAATAAATATTTTTGGATTTATTTTTATATATAAAAAACAAAAAAACAAAAAAAATATTAATAGTGATAATTCACCTTTTAATTTTTTTGGTATTTTTATCCTATAATAAAAAGTGTAATAAAGCTAAAATAATAGTAGGTTAAAAACCCCTAAAATATTTACATAAAAGAAGTGATAAAAAGTTAAATGTTGTCAAAAATTAGGTGTTCACACCTGTGTTAACCTTGCCGACAGGTTCGGGTAGTTTCACAGTGTATTGTGATGCCTCTAGAGTTGGTCTTGGTTGTGTTCTTATGCAAAATAGAAAAGTTATTACTTATGCTTCCAGGCAGTTAAAGAATCATGAAAAAAAACTATCCCACACACGACTTGGAGCTTGCAACAGTGGTGTTTGCATTAAAGATATGACGACACTACCTTTATGGCGAGCATTCTAAAGTGTTTATAGATCACAAAAGCCTCCAATACATTTTCAAGCAAAAAGAATTAAATTTGAGACAGAGAAGGTCGCTCGAGCTATTGAAAGATTATGACACCAGTATCCTTTATCACCCGGGCAAAGCTAATGTGGTAGCAGATACACTTAGTAGGAAATCAATGGGTGTCTTGTCCCATCTTGCAGTACAAAGGCGATATTTGGGTCAAGAAATTCAAAAACTGGCAAATGATGGAATTAGATTAGATGAGACCGAAGAAGGAGGTATAACTGTTTATGCCTTAGCGCAATCCTCCCTTGTTGCGCATGTTAAGGCTAAGCAAGACGAAGATCCATACTCAGTGAAGTTAAAAGAAGGAGTTAGAACAAAGAAATCACTGCTTTTACTCTAGGAAGTGACGGAGTTTTGAAGTTGAATGATCAGTTATATGTGTCTGATGTAGATGGTCTTAGGAAAGACATAATGGAAGAAGCTCACAGTTCGAGGTACTTTATCCACCCAGTTTCTACCAAAATGTATCTGGACTTGAAAGAGTTGTATCGGTGGAAAGGAATGAAGCAACAAGTAGCAGAACATATGGCTAAATGATTGAATTACCAGCAAGTCAAAGCCGAGCATCAGAGGCCTGGTGGCCTAGCTCAAGATATAGAAATACCATAGTAGAAATGGAAGATGATTAATATGGATTTCGTAGTAGGCATACCTCGCACATACCGTAAGCATGATTCAATTTGGGTTATTGTAGGCCGACTGATAAAGTCCGCGCATTTTCTACCAGTAAAGATGAGAGATTCCACAGAGCAGTATGCGCAGTTGTACATCAAAGAAATAGTACGATTGCATGGTACTCCAGTTTCAATCATATTTGACAGAGGCCCTTAGTTCACAGCGCATTTTTGACAGGCATTTCAGAAAAAATTAGGTACTAAGGTCAATTTGAGCACCGGTTTCCATCCACAGACCGATGGTCAGGCAGAAAGGACCATTCAGACTCTCGAAGATATGTTGCGAGCACATGTTATAGATTTTGGAGGTAATTGGGATGATCACTTGCCACTTATAGAATTTGCTTACAATAACCGCTATCAGTCCAGCATTGATATGGTTACTTATGAAGCGCTGTATGGGCGAAGATGTAGGTCTCCAGTGGGTTGGTTTGAACCAGCAGAGGTTCCATTTATTGGTCCAGAGTTTGTTTGTGAGACCTTAGAGAAATTTCAGTTAATCAGAGAAAGACTGAAAGCGGCTTAGAGTCGTTAAAAGTCCTATTCTGACAAGAGGCATCGTGACATAGAGTTTATGGTTGGTGACAAGGTGATTTTGAAAGCTTCACCAATGAAAGGAGTTATGAGGTTTGGTAAGAAGGGGAAACATAGTCCTAGATTTATTGGACCTTATGAGATTATAGAAAAGAAGGAAAACGTGGCTTATGAGCTAGCGTTGCCCGTTGAGTTATCCTCTGTTCATCCTGTCATTCATGTGTCTATGATTAGAAAGTACATTCATGAGTCGCATATAATAGCTACCGATACCATAAAAATTAAAGAACGCTTAACTTATGAAGAGGTACCTGTAGAAATTCTCGCTAGGCAAGTAAGAAAGTTGAGAACAAAAGATTTAGCATCGGTAAAAGTTTTGTGGAGTAATCATGATTCAAAAGAGGCTACGTGAGAGGTCGAGGAAGATATGAGAGAGAAATATCCATATTTATTTATGGAAAAAGGTATGTGAACCTAAGTTTGGTTTGACATTTATATTTTATTTATTAAATACAAGTTAGCATGTATTTATGTCCTTGCTAGATTATACTTAGCTGCTGAAGTAATTTAGTTTTTGTCAGAGTATCTTTAGTTATTTAATAATTTAGTGTCATGCTAGAGTATATTTAATTCATTAAAGTTATTTACTTTCGTAAGGTGTTGTGTTTTAGAATTTCGTTGGTTACTATGGTACCTCCTTGCCGGAGTGTGTGTAACTAGTTTATGAGCTATGTATAGTGCCTATGAATAGCCTGTTATGGTATATTTGATTGTTGTTGGTGTATTTGTGGTATTTGTGACAGAGATATTTTTTTTGGATAGTCCAATTTACAAGAGAAACTCTGCCAATTTTTTTTAAAATTTAGGGAGTTAGCCAAAGTTTTGAGTCCCTTGGAAGAGTGAGTAGTGCTAAGAAAACCTAAGAGGTTCAAGGACCTAAGGAATGATTGCTAGCTTAAGAATAAGGCCCTAGCAGCATTTGAGGACGAATGTTTTTAACGAGGGAAGATTGTAACACTCCTCAAATTTATAAAAGTTTCGAGACACACTAATTATAGGTATGTATATACACACACTTAAATAATTGGATATACAATTAGAGAAATATTAATAATTTTAATATTGTTAATTATTAAAAGTGAGTATCATTAAATACTAGTTAAGTCAAAACAAAAAAAACAAAAAAAAGGAAAAAAGGATCTAAAGCCCATAAAATGGGCTGTTGGGAAGCAAAGGCTTTAAGCCTTAGGAAAATAACAAAACCTTGGTTCTGTCATTCACGTAAAAAAGGGCAAAAGGCAAAAGCGTGTTTTGTTCACTCACGAAACAGAGAGCCAGACAACGAAAAATCTAGGGTTATTTACAAATCACTAATTCTTGAATACAAGTATATAAAATTCCCTATTGTCAATTACCCTACAATAGTAATTGGTAAGAATTAAATAGTTAATTCCTATCTTTCTCTATATCAATAATAAATTCCATGTTTAGGTGTAAAACTCTAAAATTATTTAAAATGCACAGGTTGTTGTAGAATCGATTGTTTGACTAGTGTTAATTGGACCGTAGCCAACGTATTAGCTCAAGAAGTTTTGAGGTGAGTTGATATAACCATTTACTAAAGTGGTTTAACTCACAAAAGCACGCATACAGGGTGTTTGATAAATTGCATAAAAGAGTTAATATATACTTAATTGGAGTAGTAAGTATCTATTAGCTTAGAATTATTTTCTATCTAAAGTTTAGATGATTATTTGATATATGTGCATAAATTTCAGATTTTTGTATTATTCTTATATGCCATTTTCATGTTGAAAATTCATGAAGGATCAAGAATCTTTATAAATACTTTTGAATGTTTATTTTATTCTTATGCCTTTCCTTACACTTAAAGATACTAGGATGAGTATGTATAAAAGATTTAGACTTAAAAAGTCACAAGAAGAAGTTTTAGAAAGAAATATTTTTTGGGAGTATTCTTTATTCTGAGAAGGGGTCATCATCCAGGCCTGGGGTCCTGACCAAGGCGTTGACTTCCTGAAACTACTTGTGCTAAAGTAGGGAGCACACGAGACGAGTGCCTCGCTGTTGAGAATTTACTTAGCTACGCTAAGGTATTATACATGAGCGCTGAGAACCATGAAACGAGTGACACCTCGTGGATTGGGCCTATTTGATCAGGTTGGGATCGAACCCGTGCCAATCACACGGTGACTGAGACAGAATTAAGTCGGGATAGTTGGAACTCCCAAAGTATAAAGTGAAGTATTTTTTTTATAAGAAAGAAAAAGAAAAGAATTTTTTTTAAAATATTCATAAACGAAGTTACGAGTAATCTAAAGGAAAGCCTTCGAGAATTCCCAGCTACAACGTGGAACGATGTTTATAACAGGTATAACACGAAGTTGAGGATTGAGGAAGATACTGTTCCCCGATCTCAAAAAGAAGAAAGTACACGTTCAAGACATGTAGAGAACGAAAAAAGATCCGGTAAAAATAGGTACGAGCCTTATATGGGACCTGCGGGGAAAGACTCACGGTCAAAACAGGATAATCAAAGGCACGATCACAGATCAAGAAACAAAGAATCAGGTTCTTCATCAAGATTTAGGAACGAGCGAAACAACTATGAGTCACGGGATGATGATAGAAATTTAAAAGCGAGATTCGGAGGTTACAACTTCAACGTCAGCACCTCCGAGCTCGTAGCTGTTTTGAAAAGCATGGGAGATAAGGTTCGATGGCCAAAGGAAATAAGATCGAATCCAAACAGGCGCAACCCTGACCATTGGTGCGAGTTCCATAATGATCACGGGCATAAAACAACAGATTGCAGATTTTTACAAAGTGAAGTTGATCATTTATTAAAACAAGGATATCTTACAGAGTTGTTCAGCGAGAAAGGCAAGCAAGCTTACATGAAGAATAGGCAGGAGCCTCCAAAGCCACCTTCTCCCAAAAGAACTGTTAACGTTATAAGTGGGGGTGAAGACATTAATGGTGTGTCATATACCGCGGCTAACAAAACTTCCAAAATTACTATTACCCAAGGGAAATGGGTGCGACATGTTCTAGAAGAAGGCAATATTACATTCAATGATGCAGATACAGATGGCGTATTAATCCCTCATAACGATGCACTGGTAATATGTTTAATTGTACATGATACTAATGTGAAACGAGTTTTGATTGATCCAGGTAGTTCTGTGAACATTATTTTGCTAAGAGTGCTACATGAGATGCAAGCTGAAGATGGAGTAATACCAAAGGCACATACTCTATCTGGATTCGATAATTCCAGTGTTGTCACAAAAGGAGAAGTAACACTCACCACTTTTGCTGAAGGGGTCGTCAAAGATACAAAGTTCCAGGTAGTAGACATGGAGATGGCTTACAACATGATTCTGGGGAGACCATGGATCCATGAAATGGATGTTGTTCCTTCAACCTTGCATCAAGTTATCAACTTCCCATCGCCATGGGGAATTTGTCAAATTCGCGGAGATCAACATACATCCAGGGCTATTAATTCTGTTGCAGATACAAACACGAGAAGTGAAGGCAAATAGCAATCACAGAAGGCAGTTGAGGACACCACAACACAGACCTCAACTGAACAAGTGCGAACAGATGTAGACTCAAGACCTGATACCATTCAAGAACCAGAAGAGAATGAAGACATCAAAGCAACGATAGAGGAATTAGAACCTGTCGTGTTGTTTGCTCAATGGCCTGATAAAAACGTCTATGTCGGGGCTAATCTTGACCAAGGAATGAAAGGTAAGTTAATCGAATTTTTGAAAACTAACATGGACTGCTTTGCTTGGTCCCACTCCGACATGACATGAATACCACCGGAGGTGATGACTCATAAACTAAATGAAGATTCGTCATATCCTCCTGTGAAGCAAAAGAAAAGAAAGCAGGGAACTTTCAAGAATCAAGTGATTCAAGAAGAAGTCCAAAAATTGCTAAAAATCGGTTCCATTCGAGAGGTAAAGTATCCTAACTGGTTAGTTAATAATGTTGTGGTTCCAAAGAAAAATGGTAAGTGACGGGTTTGTGTAGATTATACAGATCTTAACAAAGCCTGCCTTAAATATTCTTTTCCACTACCATACATAGATCAATTGATTGATGCAACTGCAGGTCATGAATTGTTAAGTTTTTTATATGCATATTCAGAATATAATCAGATTAAAATGGATCCGGCAGATGATGAAAAAACTTCATTCATAACAGACAGGGGGACTTATTGTTATAAAGTAATGCCCTTTGGTCTAAAGAATGCAGGTGCAACGTACCAGAGGTTGGTTACCAAAATGTTTTAGGAATATTTAGGAAAGACAATGGAGGTATATATAGATGATATGCTTGTTAAAACTCAGCACTCAAAAAATCACCTATCACACTTGTCTGACACATTTTCAATTCTGCGTAAATATAATATGAAGTTAAATCCCGAAAAATGTGCATTTGGCGTTGCATCAGACAAGTTTTTGGGTTTTCTTGTTTCTAACCGTGGAGTTGAAGTAAATACTGCAAAGATTAAAGCCATTGAAGAAATTCCTGACATACTTTCAAACAAGAAAAAAGTTCAAAGATTAACAGGGAGAATTGCGGCCTTGGGAAGATTCATCTCTAAATCATCAGAGAAGTGTTTTAAATTCTTCTCAGCTCTTAAAAAGCAGGATCATTTTGAATGCAATGAGGAATATCAACAAACACTTAGGAATTTGAAAACGTAATTATCAAATCCGCCTCTGTTGGCAAAACCAAAGGCTGGGAAAAAGCTACTCCTATACCTTGCTGTTTCGGAGGTGGCGGTAAGTGTTGTTCTGGTCCGAGAAGAGCAAGGTAAACAATCACCTATCTATTACGTAAGTAAATCTTTGTTAGATGCAGAAACGAGGTATCCTCAGTTAGAAAAACTTGCACTTGTGATAATTATTGCATCTAGGAAGTTAAGACCTTACTTTCAATGTCATCCTATCGTTGTGGTAACTACCTACCCTTTACGTAACATACTGCATAAGCATGAGTTATCAGTTAGGTTAGCTAAGTGGGCAATAGAGTTAAGTGAATACGAAATTGCATACCAACCTAGAACTGCTATAAAATCACAAGTATTAACTGATTTCGTGGCTGATTTTAGTCAAGGAATACAGTTAGAAGCAGAAAGAGAATTACTGGTGTTCAATGGAGCCAACCCAGGAACTTGGACTTTATTCACTGATGGCTCATCTAACGTGAGAGGAGCAGGTTTGGGGATAGTATTGGTACCACCTACGGGTGAAACCATTCGGCAAACTATTAAATGTCATTCCATAACTAACAATGAGGCAGAATATGAGGCTATGATTGCAGGTTTAGAACTGGCACGGGAACTTGGCATAAATCAGATTATAATCAAGAGTGATTCACAACTCGTAGTTAATCAAACGTTGGGGACTTATACAGCCAGAGAAGCAAGGATGCAACAGTATTTAGAAAAGGTACGTGAGTTGATAAAACAATTTCAAGATTGGAAAATTAGACAAATACCTAGGGACGAAAATCTTGAAGCAGACGCCCTAGCTAATCTCGCATCTGCGGCCAACGTGGAAAACGATGCAAATGCCTCAGTGATACATTTATTTCATTCAGTTCTTGATCCTAATGTTAATGAGGTAAATTTTAATAATTTAACTTGGGATTGGGGGAACAAAATTGTTGCTATTTTACAGTATGTAACCGTTCCTGATGACAAGAAAAAATCTTGTGCGCTTCGAAGAAAAGCTGCTCGGTACTGCTTAAAACAAGGCAATTTATATCGTAAAATGTTCGGTGGTCCATTAGCAAGATGCCTTAGACCTTCGCAAACAGAGTATGTAATGAGAGAAGTACACGAGGGTCATTGCGGGAATCACGTAGGTGAAAGATCACTGGTAAGAACCTTGATTAGGGCAGGTTATTACTGGCCTAAAATGGAAGAAGAGACAGAAAGTTTCGTGGCCAAATGTGATAAATGCCAAAGGTACAATAACAATATGCATAGACCTGCGGAATTGTTACATCTGGTCATTGCACCATGGCCATTTATGAAATAGGGAATGGATATCGTGGGTCCATTACCACAAGCAAAAGGACAGGTAAATTTTTTGTTTGTTCTCACTAATTATTTTACTAAATGGGTAGAGGCAGGCACATTCAAACAGGTGCGAGAAAAGGAAGTTAGAGATTTTATTTGGCGAAATATCATAAGTCGATTCTGCGTACCAAAGGAGATCGTATGTGATAATGGCCCTCAATTTATTGGAGCTCAGATCACGGAATTTTTTCAAAGCTGGCAAATTAAAAGGATTACGTCAACATCATACCATCCAGTGGGTAATGGGCAGGTAGAGTCAACAAACAAGATTATCATTAACAATTTGAAGAAGCGTTTACAAGAAGCAAAAGGTAACTGGCCTGAAGTGTTACCTGGGGTTTTATGGGCATATCGAACAACTGCTAAAACAAGTACGGGCGAAACACCATCCTCGTTGGTTTACGGAGCCGAAGCCTTGATTCCAGTTGAGATAGGAGAGCCGAGCACACGGTATTACAAGAAGAGAAGCTGCATTAATAAGGATGGCAGCACAAAAGCAATCATTGAACGATATTACAATCGAAAAGCGCGCCTCAGATTCTTCAAAATTGGGGACTTCGTGCTTAAAAAGGTCTTTCAATCTACAAAGGTAACTAACTCAGGAAAATTAAGTCCAACATGGGAAGGACCCAACAAAATTAGTGATGTTGCAGGAAAGGGAGCGTATGAACTGGAAACAATGGATGGCAAGATACTGCCTTCACATTGGAATGTTGTTCATTTGAAGAGATACTATTTCTAAGGAAAACCCACAGTCAGGTATAACCATTTTAAATTTCATTTTTGAATTATTAATTTTACCAACGATTTTAGATGATAGGCAAAAAGCTAGCCCACACTAAATGATGAGTCATAACCTGTAAGGCACACAGAGTAACCTAAAATTCCTGGCCTAGGGTTACAATTATTCTGATAGAAACGAAAACGGGTTATGCAGTCTTCATCTATAATCGTCCCTTCGAGTCCCGTATGTTTTTCCTTTTCAGGAAAAGGACCAAGATGAGAGAAACAAACAAGTGCTCGAGGCTTCAAACTTCAACGCTCAAACACTTGGGGGACTACATAATATACACAGACATATGTGTAAAAATCAAGCACAGATTTGAGGAAAAAATCCAGCTTAGAAGAAATAAGTGCAGAGCAAAAGTTACGAAGTGACATTCATAGCATTCACCATAGTGTTCTTTCCCATTAAGACAATGAAGAGCTATGGCATTCATCATTGTGTTCTTTCTCATGAGAACAATGGAGTCACTTCTCAAACCCTTCCTAATACATGAAGTTAGGGTAATGACTATGTACTTAAACGGGTTATAAGGAAAAACCTTGTGTGTATTATTTTTCTTTTGTAAAAATCTGTTACAAGAAAAACAGTTATGAGAAAGCTATAGATGTAATCCAAATACATGTAAAGTATTATTCAAAAACTTGTCAAGGTTCATAAATAAAAACCTGTCAAAGTTATTTCAAACAAAACATGTGTGTTCCTATTCCTTTCATCGTATTATAACACCATTATGAAGTTGAGACGTCTTCTTCATTAAGTGTCGAAAATATAAAAGGGCCCTCTTTTATAAAACTCATGTTATTAAGTCATGAGATTAATCATAGAGCATTTTCAAAGGATAAAAATGCAAGCTATTCTTTAAGTCCTTAAAAATAAAAGGCAAGAATAGAACGAATAGAAGTAATAAAAACTTCTTAATATATTTAAAATCTAAAGACTAAGTATAAACTTAGTCATCAAAATTGTTTTATATAGATGCCCCATAATAAGAACTGGGGACTTTTTCCTTCTAAAAACCCTTAAAAACAAACTAAGGGTTTGATCATTATCTTCCAAAAAGAAAAAGAAAAAGAAAAAACAAGTTAAGTTATAAAAACTGGTCACTGGAAGGCAGGAGAATCAGAAGTAACGGTGCCAAGATCAGAAGGAGCAGCCACAAGCACGGTGTCAACTTGACTTGAAACAGCATGCTCGATGAGGTGAGCAAGAGTCACGGAAGTTTCACCTTCGGGAGCTTGATCCACGATAGCTTCAACTTCAGGAACTTGAGCCAAGGCTACATCAGTTTCTGGAGCTTCAGCCACGAGAGCCTCAATTGCGGGAGATGGAAAGTCCAGTGGTTGTTGAGCCTTCTCAATAGTCTCCATGACTTTAGCCAATTCTGACTCTAAATTAAAGTTCTCTTGGCTAGCCTCAGTTAAGGCATCACGGCGAGAGTTCAGAAAAGTCCAACTTACCTCAACAACCATTTTATCCTTGAGAAGCTCGTAGTCTCTTTCCCAAACAGCAATTTCACTTTTGAGTTCATCATTTTCAGCCAAGGTGGAATTGAAGGAGATTTGAAGAGAGGCATTGGAACTTTCCAAAGCACGGATTTTATCAGTAGAGGCCCTCAAGTCCATTTGAGTTTGAGTCAAGCTCTGTGCAAGATCCTTCTCATAAACCTCCTTTTGACTCAGAAATGCTTTCAACTCTTTAATCTCCTTATCTGCCTTAGATAGCTGATCTGAGAAAGAAGACTCAAGGCTTTCTCTGTCCTTCTCTGCTTGGCTTGAAGAAGCCTTGGCCACTGCCAATTCCAAAGTCAATGCACGCACCTGCTGCTCCAGGTTACTCCTATTCTCTTGCATATCTTCAATAGCAATTTGTGCACTATCAAATTGCCCTTTCCAGTTAGCCGCTTCTAGTTGAGCTTCACGAGTCACTTTCTCGGCCTCAAGAATTGTTTTCTCATAGTTACGGGCCACCTTCTCTAAAAGAGAAATTCTGCCCATCAACTCTGTACCAATGAGGTTGGCCTGAAAATAATAAAGAAGGAAAGTAAGAATCCAAGAGTAAAAAGAAAAAGAAATTTTTTAAATAAAGGAGGAAAATACCTTCAAAGTGGCATGAACAATGTCGTTCATCAAAGTCAAGCAGCTATGGCTATTCATCTTCTCTTTTTCAATTGAGCCAATCAAAGACTCGAGCCAAACGTCTGCCTGACCAAATTTTCTCAAAAGGCTGCTGTTGGCGGGAACTTCAATAGTCACGCTCCTTATGGCAGTAGTTCTGCTCGTAGAACCAACTTCAGTATGATGAACAATAGGAGGGGGAATAATCAAAGGAGGAGCCGGAGAAGAGGTGAGTGCAGTAGAAGAAGGAACGGAAATAACTGGGGTCGGTAAAGAAAGTAACACAGGCACGGGTGATGAAAAAGTCGACAAAAGTACTTCATCTAAAACAGGCCTGAGATCACCACTATCAAAACCACTAGCAAAAAGTTGGTCGGTGGATTCATGAGTATATTGGGGGTAACATCGTCATCAGAGACGAGATGAACAGGCTCGGCAGAAGAGGCACGGGGAGAGACTTCAGCCTCATCATCGAACATAACACGTCTCCTAGCCCTTTGCCTCTTTATCAAAGAGCCATCTTCATCGTCCTCCTCGGAATCTTCTTCAGCGGTTTTCCTCTTCACAAGTATGTCCTGAGCTTTCCTTAAAGTGAGTTGAGCTCCTATAGAGGTTCGAGAGGCCGCAAATGCTTCAGCAGAAACGCCTCGAATTGAAAATCCTGACAAAAAGAAGGATGAAAATTAAGGCAATAAATAGAAGATTTTACATACAAGAAAATATAAAAAAAAAACTCTTACCATGAGTTTTCACTTTCCAACCGTACTGATTGGAGATAGATTTCCAGGACCTGGCCTCCATAGGCGCGACCTTCAATAATTTGTCTACCCAACCACGAAAGTTGGGAACTTTATCCACAACTCCCATGATTGCTACAAAAAGGATAGGGAGAGAAAATTAAAAAAAAATCAAAATTGAAAGAAAAAGGTACGAGAAGAATAAAAGACTTACGTGCAAAATTCCATTTCTCGGGAAAAGGAACATTTTCTTCACCCACTAAACCAACAGTGGGGGCAGCAACGAATCGAGCATACCAACCACGATCCTTATCATCTTCTAGGCTTACTAAAACCCTTTTACTCCTAGCTACTAAAGTAAAAACATCGATGCGATAGAGCCTGGGGAGTAAAGATGAATTAGATGAGGGAAAGTAAAATCAACACCCGCCTTGTTTGATAAATGTCTTAAGCAAGCCACAGCTCTCCAAACGAGTGGGCCGATTTGTGCTAAACAAACTTGGAAAAAATGGCAAAAATCAAGAATTACTGGATCAATGACTGGTTTAAATCCTAGAGTAAAGAGATAAGTATAAACGAAAGAAAAACCAGTCATATAAGAAGTAATTCTTTGATTTGGATTAGGAACAACAATTGGGAAGTCACTATTCCAATGCCAGTCGTTACAAACTATGGGGGTTAAAACCTCTGTAATCATGGTAGGGTAGGTATCAACACGACTCAACTCAGAAACTTGTTTTTGAAGTGATTCTCTGTCATGGGTAAAAGATAAGTCACTAGGAATTATCTCTTCTATCAAAGGTTCTTGTAAAGGTTCAGAAGTTTCTTTACCCTTAGAAGATGATTTCTAAGTAAAAGAACCTCTAATTCTAGAGGGAGTACCAGAACTAGAGGAAGGTATAGAAGAACCAGCAGAAGAACTGTCGCCACGGGCAAATCCTAAACTATGGAGTCTACCACCCATACCCCTTCTATGTCTAATAGGGGCATTGGGAAAGTTATCCAAGATAAGAACTCTTCTAGGGTTAGGGTTTGAAGAAGACATGATGAAGAAGGTCGAATTAAGGAAGAAGTGAACAGTATCGAAGAATAAAGTATTCAATAAAACTTTATGAAGAAGAGGACAAGAGAAAAAGGTTATATTTATGTGAGAAAACGACCGTCAAAGACAAGAAGTGTAATGGTGGAAAGCCTATAATAAAGACAACTAGCTCTTCGTTAATAGTGGAGTTGTAAAAGCCTTCAAAAAAGGCTGCAAAACTGCAGAACCGATGGGAGAATGACACGTGTATAAAGCATTTAATAGAAGAGACAATTGAAGCGTCAATGTTGTCATAGCATTAATGATGACATAAATTCCCTTTTTAATGAAATCCACTTCCCAAATATTTAATTGATAAATAAATGGAAAGTAGGGGGACTATCTGTATTGGAAAAAATTGAGTTTGCATATTGGAGGTGACGTGTCATGACACGTGGATTAGTCAAATGGTCAAAGAGTTATAATTAGCCAAGATGCACGAGCAATAATCGATACGAGAGAATGTGATGAAAGAGGCACGAGCAATTATTCAAATAGTTCGGCGCCCGTACCTATTTAAGTCATTTAAAGCTCAAAGATCAAGAAGAATCAAGGAAATGAATCTGACAACGCATGAGAGTCCAAATTCAGTATTTAACATATATTAAATACTGAGTACGTTAGAGAATTTGTATTTAATATAAATGATTGAGTAACGTTTCTTTTATTGTCATTTATTACCCATAATTGCCTTATTAAGACAAAGGCAATACACATATCTCCAAAAAAAACCATTATAAAAGGGAGAATGCTTTTGTAAGGACACGGAACACAATTGAAATATACTCTGATTCACTTGTCTTTCTCCTGATTACATTCTGGTTATTCCAAATTATTCTCTTCTACATATTCTTTTGATTATCAGTAACCCGCGTTCTTCTAAATTCTAGCTTTGACTAAAATTCTATTTTTTGGTTAAACACCCCTATCGTTGAGACTCACTGAGTACAATGGATGGTACTGACGTTCTCTTTTGGAAACCTACGTTGGTCTGTGGTACAACGTAGGAACCAGTTTTGCAAGCGAGCAGGCTACAAGTTAGGACTTCCTTCTCTTCCAGTGCTATTGGTGAGCTCCGCTTTTGTTCGTGGAGTATTTCTTAGAGTCATTTTTATTTAGCTATTTCTTTTTTTTAATTAGAGAACTGGCCAGGATATCTCATGTCCTGAGTAGTGCGTCAGTTTATCAGTAGGGGCTTCATAGACATAGTCGGTGGGTTAAGATTCAGATGTTTCGATAATAACTTAGCAGTATTTTATTGGTTATTACGAATAAAGTTTTGAAGTTGGCTTATTTTAGATATTTAAATTATTTAAAAGTATTTAGTTATAGTAGTGCCTTGTGACATATAAAGTTTGAAATTATAATAGATTTGGTAAGCGCAAATGATTCGCTCGATCATGTTTAGCGATTGAGTGTCAGTCCCGACTTGTTCAGAAAATAGGCCGTGACAATGTCAGAGAAAGACTTTATTCATTACCATACTTTTCTACTTTCTTTGTGGGGTCTGTTTTCTCTATCTTTTTAGGTGCCCAATTTTTGCCCAATTGTTTGTCGACTAGTAAAATATTGCTTCATTTCTACACTAAATATCTGCAACCTGAAGCTGTAAAACAAAAGAAATAACTCAAATATTCCAAATGATAGCTGCTAAGTGATAAAATGGATTTTACGCCAAAGATTAGTTGATCTTTCATTCCCTAATTCTACCTATTGTATACAGAAGGAAGGGACCACAAATTGAACAAGTTACCACAGATTCTGCAGAAAAATTTCTTGGTATTGTTTTCAAACATGGATATGACTATCATTCGATATTTAGGATAGTTAATTAAGTAGTATTTTTTTTTTTTTTTACCAATTAGCTCTCCGCTAGCTCAAGAGCTGTGTATTCTTTACTGGTGGTTGGATTCTTTACCAATCCCCATAGGTATATGCTAGTAGTTAAGAGAGGTCAACTCCAGAAACATAAACTAGTAATCAGCTATGTGATTAATGGAGAAACTTTGCCCCTTCATTTACATATTTAACATCATTATCAAATGCTAATAAGCTAAGATACGTCTACCATAATAATGCAACTAGCACTATGAAGCAAACAAGTACAGATGACAGAGTAGAGACACATGATTAATGTATCCGTGGTTAACTATACTAATTCATCCAGAGTACAACCATGTTTATTACAGGACAGAAGCAACTTTTGGAACTCTTAAGGATTCAGGATAAACCAAAATCAACACAGGTATGTTCAAGATACCTCAGAAGTCAAGAATAGAGTCCAATATTTACCTCATCCACGGAGCAGCCGCAATATCTGGGTGTAAGCAACAGAACTTACATCAAAACCATGCCCGTCTTGCATTTCCTGGGAATTATACTTTCCCAACATATCGTATAGTTGATATCATATTTATAACCACTAAAAGTAGGCAAACTTTACACCTGTAGCTTTTTATTTTTGGTTGTAAGTATGGTCTAGTGACCAAAAACCATCTCACTGCTCTTCATTCTATCATTACCAAAAAGTGATAATCTATCATTGAAAGCATCAATGTGTCCAAAAGCATCAGTTCCAGGAGGGCACTCAAGAGCTGCTTCAAGGACCCGATGATGTACACCATGGGAGTCAACCGATTGTCCCCCTTTATGGGCATGTCCACCTAGACAGACCTTCACACAGCTATAACGATGTATCACATCCATCACTTCATCATAATTCCACAACAACGCTGCAAAAGATGAAGCTCCAGGATCCAAAGGCAGATGGCAACACACTACTACATTTTGATTCAACTCCGTAGCTTCCTGAAGGACATGATCCAGCCATTCCAATTGTTCTTTCCCAACGCCCCCGTTGAACTTGAGAAACCTTCTCTCTAATCCCACAAGTCCATTTGGACTGTTTTTGTCTGAATTTGGATTTCTCTCCTGAAGAACTTTTAAGGCCTTCAAAGTATTAGGGTGATCTTCTGGCCAACCAATGGCACTGATATCGTAACCATCTAATATTACGAATCTGTATTCTGGAATTGGAGAAAAATCAAAATAGGCACATCCATCATGGCCAGGAATTCTCAACAGAGGAAGCAACTTATCCCGGGGAAGATTGTAAAGGCAGTGATTGCCAATCATGTGATAAACAGGGCCATTGAACTTATCAAATTCATCAACAATTTTCTTCACAGCAATCATTGACTGGTCTTTGGGACAAAACCCATCAACAATATCCCCAAAATGAAGAACAAATTTTGGCTTTTCTTGATTCCATTTCTGAACTGCCCTCTGCAACACACAAATACTGTGCCGATAATACCTAGGAACACCAAGGAATGAGCAGCCATCAGGAATATCAGCATATTGGACATCTGATATGATCCCGAAGGAAAGAAGTGGCTGCTTCCCCTGCGGACATAATAGACCATTTGCATATCCCATTCTGCACCACCCTTTAATTTGCAAGATTAACTTGTCAATTGTTTAGTCACACTCTGAAAGAGAAGCAACCAAAGATGTGGTTGTTCTGGATTTCTAATTTATCAGAGATGTCAAGGTTTTCTGAACAGTAAAACTACGATCATATCAAATAGTATCACAAAAATATTTCTGTTACGATGCCTGAGTTGAATCAGAAAGCAAAAGACAAAACAAGCATGCATATGAAAATAGAACGAAAAAACAAATGCTAAATGAGAACTCAAATCAACTACTCCACAACTTTAATAGGTTCCTCCATTATTCGATACACACTAGATTCATAAAGACAGAAACTAGTATCCTTGATGTTAGGCTGTTCTCCTCTGCTCCTCTGACGAAGTCTGTCCTACGTCTGACATACTTTCGCTCTTCCAAGCTCATTGGACAGAGCTTCCAGGAATCTTTACCGGGCTTATTTTTCAGATTCCACCTTGACGTCACATGATGAAGTCCCCCCCCCCCCCCCCCAAAAAAAAAAAAAAAACTCATCTATTTTTACCAGTTCAGCTATTCTATGGCAGTCGAAGCAGTCAAAGACCAACTCAGTCCTTCAGACGAATTAAAATTTATAGAATGAACATTTCATTCAAAATGAATTGTGAAATTTAGTCTGTGATTGTGCTTTTGCAAGCATTTGGCTTTTTTGGGCACAAAATTTGAAAACTGAGGCTAAAAGATAATGTTAGCCAATAAAGACTCCAGGACTTCATCATGGTCACCAAAATCGCCCATCTAGTCACAAAGGAAAGAGAGACTCCTGATTTCTGCTCAATTTTATTAAACTCATCAGTTCATAACTATAATGGCACACTGGATCTGTTGTGGATGTTCTTGCATGAAAGGCTATGCTAGGGCATGTGGGAGACGCCTTGGGAGTACTATTGATGGAAGGGGGGCTCTGAGCAATCATGAGCGAAGGTGTGTCGAAGTGAAAGCCCTTGGGATTACATCCAATGCATGAGCGCAAACAGGTTTAAAAGCGGTAGATAGCCTGGTTCCTCCAGGTCGTGGTCAATAGGGGGCTGGACTTTTCTCCAAGCTATTTCCAGATGTAATCTCATTTAAACTATGATCACACATAGTCCTGATCATTCCATTAAGTTCAAAGGCATGTACCAAAAAACATCATGGTTCAAAGATCAAACTAACGGAGAATTTCAGAAAGGGGTCATCACCAAAAGCAGTAATAGGGATGAAAACCCTCAATAATAGGCACGGCCAATACGACTATGTGATGGGAGGAAGTCGAACCTAGTTCTTTGAAAGTTAATGATTACTACTCCATCTATTTTAGTGCGAGCTTATCTGCACTGCTATAGACTCTCCTATTAATATATCTTTTCTTTTGTTCTTTGTACTATAGCAAACCCCACCCTCCGACACTCCATACACAGGAGCTCAACAATGGTTTTTCCCACATTGAGCAAAGGACAGAAAAGGTCCTCAAAAAAGAGCATTGGTTTTATTTATGAAAACCAAAGAAAAGAAAAGTCACAATTATCAGTAAAAGAAAAAAAGTATGTGTTACAAATTGGATTAAGAAAAGCTCCATCGAGTAAACCATCAAACAGTCAGGAGGAAGAATATGGAAAAAGAAATAGCCATTATGGTTTGTGTATATATATATATATTCGGTTAAGTTGCCTTAACCGAGGTTTATTAACAAAACTAATAATTGCCTGGGCTATATAGTTCCAGCCTTCAGCATCATCAGGGTGACACAGTTGTAGCTTAATAGCAAAACGTGTTTTGCAAATAGCCTATGGATACTGAGTTTAACACTTAAGTTTTTAGCCTATGGATACTGAGTTTAACACTTAAGTTTTTAGCCTATCATTAGGCTAAACAGTAATAGAATAAGTATATAAATAAACAAACCAAAATTCAATACCTGAGACCGCCGGGTTTTTGGCCAAGTGACCTTGTTGATTTTTATTTTTAATTTAAAAGATTAAAGAGGGGTTCTTTACAAAAGTTGAGAGAAGTTAGAGAGAAGGGAGAGCGTTGGCTAATGTCTGTCTCTCTAAAGAATAAAATGATCCTTTTATAATGGATCGACAGCAAAAACAAACAAAACCTAAATAATGCTATGGCCGACATAATAATTACAAGATGACCGACACGAAAATAACATTATTACTACCGGACAATCTACTTTTATAAAAGTAGATTCCCTCTAATAATGGAGGGGTCCATGACTTTATTAAAGTTTTGTCTTTGTTCCCCAATAATTGATGTGCGGGGTAGGTCTTCAATTATTCAAGCTTTATCTTTTCCTTTGTTGTCGTTAAGATCAGGTTCAATGAACCCGTTAAAACTGATAATATCCGTTTATCATCTAGATTAATTAGATCAAACTCTTCTTATATTTCTCCAATTGATTATGTGGTAGATTTTCCATCTAGAGCATCCACATCTCAAATTAGAGAAAATAATAGAATTGATAATATAAGAATTAGTCAAGATAATATTGTCAAGGTTAATTCAGGCCCTGACCCAACTGCATCCGAAATGGATTTCTCAAATGATGTAGATGATGGTTGAAAACCAAATAGATTTTAGTCCGGGTTCACCGGCAAGAAAAATGATTCTTGAAGAATTTTTAAAACCCAGATGGGATATTTTCAGAAAATGATTTTTTGAAAATTTTAATAAAGAATTAATACAATTCTTTAGACAAGAGTTTTATAACGACATAAGCAAGAAAAATAAGATTATTGCTTTTGTTCCTTGGTTTATGTCTAAACATGTCTATAATTACATTTCTGTATTAGAAAGAGAGTATACGCTCACTAGTGGAAAAATAACCAAATCAGTTTTTCCACCACAACAATCTTTTCAAATAGGAGAAAAGGATAAAATAGTATATTTTACTGTTTTTTCAAAATTATTTGAAAATGATGTAGCTACTATTACAGCTAAAAATTTGAATACTATGCTCACACAGAATAATTATACTAATATGTATGTTAGTATTCTGGGTGAACAGATTATTACAATACAGGAAAAATTGGACAAGCTTATAGCTGTAGTCCAAAAAATTCAACAAAAGGATACTAAAGGTAAAGAGCAGATTGCTACTACAAGTATCCAACCTCATCCTGAGGTAAAAGACTTTAAATTAAAAAGTCTTGATGACATTGAAGAACTTCTCAATAAGAAGTTTGGTGAATTTAAAGTTAATCCTTTTAAGTTTAGAGCATATGTCTGATAAAAGTGGATGACGAGATTAATAAAATCTCTGAGAAATATGCTCGCAAACCATACCAAAGGATGTTCTATTATCCAAGACCAACCTCACAAGATGTTTTAATAGAAGAACAAGACAATGACCACTACCACCAAAGTTATAGTGGATCAGACATCTATGAATGGAACATAGATGGCCTTGCTGATAGGCAAATTTATAAGGCAGTACATAGAATGCTTATGTACAGTACTATCTCTAAAGTTAATAAGAATACGGATAGGGCTATTGCTGAAATGATCATAGCCAGATTTTCTGGTCAATTAAAGGGCTGGTGGGATAATTATCTCACACACGACCAGTGTTTTCAGATTATGAACGCGACAAAGACAGAAGATGATAAGGTTGTCCAAAATTCTGTCTATTCTTTAGTTATAAATATTATAGAACATTTTTCTGGAAGATGGTCTGATAATAGTGAGACTATTAGGACTATGCTCCAAAATCTAAGGTGTAAAACCCTAACGTCTTTTAGATGGTATAAAAATGTTTTCCTATCCAGAGTAATGGAATTACCAGAGAGTAATAGTACTCATTGGAAGTCAAAATTTATAGATGGACTCCCTCCTTTATTTGCTGAAAGGGTCAGAAAACCCTTAGAGGCACAACAATGAGTATTGATTATAATAATTACTCATATGGTAAATTATTTAGTGTATGCACTCAAGAAGGTTTAGCTTTATGCAATGAGATTAAGCTAAATCAACAGATAAAGAGGCATCGTCTCACTGAGAGACAACAATTAGGGGAATTTTGCGAACAATTTGCTATTGATATCCCTGCTAATAGGAAAAGATTACACAGGAAAAAAGATTTTCATAAAAAGAAAAAGGGTTCTCTTGAAAAACGGTATGTAAAAACTCAGAGGAGAAAAGCTTTTCATAAGGCTAGAAAAGATTTTATTAAATCAAAAAACCCCAGGCCTGTTACAAATGTGGTAAAGTAGGCCATTTTGCTAAAGATTGTAAAACCAAGGATAAGATTAAAGAATTTGATTTAGATGACTATATCAAAGATTCTTTATATAAGATTCTTTTAAATTCCTCATTAGAAAATTCTAATAGTGATGGGAATGATTCATCAACCAGTGAAGACTTACGAGTCCTCCAAGAAGAAGATTATATTTCATCTTCTAAAGAAGAGCAAGAATCCTGTAATAGGGGACAATGCTCAAAACAGTGTTGTAACACTGATAATGATCTTTATAATATTTATTCTCAGTTCAAAGACTTGAATATCAATGTCTTGACCAATGATAGTATTTTAGAACTATTAAGGGTTATTAAAGACCCTGAATTAAGGTCCCAAATCATTGATAAATTTCCTACAAATCCAGAAGTGGGAATAGAGATAGAGGAAATTCCATCTCAAAAAGGGCCTTACACTATGTCCGACATCAGAAGACTTATTAAGCATCAGTCCCAGCCTAATAGACTGGCTACTATTCAAGATCTAAATATTGAGATCAATAATCTCAAAAAAGAAGTCACAGGATTAAAGGCTTTTAATGTAGCCTTGGATGAAAGAATTTTGAGATTAGAAAATTTTGACACTCAAATTAATAAAAAATTCAGTACTAATATTACTGAAAAAGATATTGGTGCAGGTACATCTGAAGGCAAAGCTGCTAGTAAATTACTAGGAGCTATTGATTATGCTGAAGATGAATTTTTACAAGAACTCCAGTATTTTACTACTCAAAAGTTTTTAATAAAAATAACTCTTTCAATTGATTATAATTTTACAAGAGAATTTACTGCTTTATTTGATAGTGGAGCAGATTTGAGCTGTATAAAAGGAGTAATACTTTCCAGATATTTTTATAAAACCACTCATCGATTAAAAAATGCTAGTGATGGTCAAATGTGTATTTCATATAAATTACCTACGGCTTATATTTGCCAACATAATGTCTGTATACCAGAAAGTTTTGTTTTGGTAAAAGATATAGCTCAGGACGTAATACTAGGTGTCCCATTTTTTCATAAAATAATTTCTTTCACAAATTGGGATACAAAAAGTTTTACTAGAACTTACAATGGAAAAGAAATTACTTTTGAGTTCATAACTCAACCAATCCAAAGATATTTGAATGAGATTATTTCTAATAACATTTCTGCAAAAGTTAAACAAATTGACTTTTTGAAAAATAAAATTTGTTCTCTCACAATTAGCCAGGATCTAAAATATCCTAAACTTTTAGAAAGAATTAGTCTTCTTAAAAACCAATTTTAAATACAAATTTGTGGGGATCATCCTAATCAATTTTGGAGTAGGAAGAAGCATATAATAAGCCTCCTTTACGAAGAAGGCTTTTCTGAAGATAATATCCCTACCAAAGCTCCTTGTCAAATGAACTGTGAATATTTAGAGTTCTGCAAGAAGGAGATTGATTCCTTACAACAAAAGGGTTTAATAAGGCCCTCTAAGTCCAAATGATCTTGTACAGCTTTTTATGTTAATAAACATGCTGAACAGGAACGAGGAGTTCCTAGATTAATCATTAATTATAAACCTCTTAATAATGTTTTAAAATGGATTAGGTATACTATTCCTAATAAAAAGGATTTACTGGATAGATTACATGGTGCCATAATATTTTCAAAATTTGATTTAAAATCAGGTTATTGGCAAATTCAGATATCTGAAAATGACATATATAAAACGGCTTTTAATGTTCCAATAGGTCAATATGAATGGAATGTTATGCCATTTGGTTTAAAAAACGCCCCGTCTGAATTTCAAAAAATTATGAATGATATTTTCCCTCCCTATACTGACTTTATAATAGTTTATATTGATGATATTTTAGTATTTTCAAAAAATATTGAATTACATTTTAAACATCTAGATTTATTTAGAAAAATTATTATCCAAAATGGTTTAGTCATATCCAAGCCAAAAATGCTTATTTTCCAAAATAATATCAGATTTCTTGGTCATAATATAGAAGACGGAAGAATAATTCCTATTAACAGAAGTATAGAATTTGCTTCTAAATTCTCTGATATAATCACTGATAAAACTCAGCTTCAAAGATTTTTAGGAAGCTTGAATTATATCTCCCATTTTATAAAGGACTTAGCAAAAGATATTGCTCTTCTTTATGACAGGTTAAACAAGAATCCTAAAGCATGGATCGATAGTCATACAAAATCAGTCAAAAGAATTAAACAGAAGGTTAATACTCTTCCGTGTTTAACTCTTGCTAACCCAAACAGGGCAAAACTTGTAGAAATTGATGCCTCAGACATTGGGTATGGAGGAATACTCAAACAGTATTCCCAACTGATAAACAAGAATATCTTGTTCAATTTTATTCAGGAAAATGGAATAATTCCCGAAAAAATTACGCTAATGTAGCTAAGGAAATCCTTGCTATAGTAAAATGCGTTATGAAATTTCAAACTGAATTATACAATCAGAAATTTTTAATAAAAATTGACTTCCAAGCAGCAAGATTTATCTTTAATAAAGATTTCAAGCATGATGTATCCAAACAAATGTTTGCTAGATGGCAAGCTTTGTTAGCTCCATTTGATTTTGAGATAATATACAAAAAAGGGTCAGAAAATACTCTCCCTAATTTTCTTACCAGAGAATATTTGAACTCATAGTTCTATATTTTTGTCTATTCCAGATTATGAGGCCAGAATAGCGACCTCCCCAAGGTAGAGGAAGAGGCAGGACATCTTTCTATGGCAGAGGGAATAATATTCTCGCTTAAATTGGAAACCAACAATTAGTAGCTGCCAATATTGCAGGAAATTCAGGTGTTAATACAGAACACCCATTATACAAAGATTTCATGGATTTTATAAAATCCAAAAAGGAAGAAAGTACATCAAATGTACCAACATATTCCTCAGTGATAACAGAGGACAGCCATGAAAATTTAGAGGTTTATAACCGCAAAGAAAAGAAAGAATTAATAATTCTTTTAGAACAATCCGACCTTAAATGAAAGGATAATCCATGGCAATTAATGAGTAGATATTTAGACACAGCGTCACACGCTACTCCTGCATATAAATATAGAATGCATTATGAGATAATACTCTCAGCAATAGCATCAGCTGAAATTCAGCATTTTTATCCGGCAAATACCAAAAAAACTTATAGTTTTTCTAAAATTGTTTTTAAAAGAATATTAGCCTCAGATGAATGGGGAATCAGTACCTTAAAGGACAAAGAATATACTCATCCTGAACAAAAAGTCGCAGTTAAATTCAATTACTGGGACTATGTGGAAAGTTTTAATAAAATTTTTCTCTATGAAAATCCTAATAGGAAGCACTCATGGTTTATCAAATTATGTTCTAATATGTTCAAACAGCAGATTCCAAACTAGTTTTACAAATGGTGGAAATTATACGGTCCATCTTTGGAAATACTTCCTCCAGCTTTCAAGAGTTTATACACTCAGTGGGTTAATACATCACCTAAAATGCAAAAAGATAATATCTTTTATGATGGCATTGGAGCCATGTACTTTTTATAGAATTTTCTATCCCGTGGATAATGAAATGGGATGTAGATATTGGTTATACAGAAGAAGGAATTCCTTGCTTACATAGAATTTATTATACTAAATTCTGGAGTAAATTACTCCAACCAGATCAACAGGGAAAGATGTATGGTAAAGATTTAATAAATGAAACTAAAGCCAAAATAGAGGCTTATGCAACTCAGGAAGTGCAAGAAACTGAAGTGGTAGAATTAAGTCCATTTCAACAAGTAAGCAGAAAACTTTAAATGAAGAAAGGAGCCATCTCCAAAAAAGAAATCCTTGAATCATATTTTGAAGAAATAAAAAAGGACTTGACAAGAAATTTTGGAGCAGAAGTCAGTGATTATATATCAATGACTTCCATTTGTAATACTTCACGAAGAAACCAGTATACCAGGGGAAGCTCAAGGAAGCCAAAATACAAGTGTTAATCTTGAGGAGCTTGAAGAATTCTTGGCAAGGTTGAAAGAAAATGCAGAAGAATCTTCTGCAAAAAACGACAACAAAGGAAAAGATAAAACTTGAATAATTGAAGACCTACCTCGCACATCAATTATTGGGGAACAAAGACAAAACTTTAATAAAGTCATGGACCCCTCCATTATTAGAAGGAATCTACTTTTATAAAAGTAGATAGTCCGGTATTAATAATGTTATTTTCGTGTCGGCCATCTTGTAATTATTATGTTGGCCATAGCATTATTTAGGTATTGTTTGTTTTTGCTGTCGATCCATTATAAAAGGATCATTTTATTCTTTAGAGAGGCAGACATTAGCCAACGCTCTCCCTTCTCTCTAAATTCTCTCTACTCTTGTAAAGAACCCCTTTGTAATCTTTTAAATTAAAAATAAAAATCAACAAAGTCACTTGCCCAAAAACCCGGCGGTCTCAGGTATTGAATTTTGGTTTGTTTATTTATATACTTATTCTTATTACTGTTTAGCCTAAATGATAGGCTAAAAACTTTAAGTGTTAAACTTAGTATCCATAGTCTATTTGCAAAACATGTTTTGCTATTAAGCTACAACCGTGTCACCCCGATGATGCTGAAGGTTGGAACTATGTAGCCCAGGCAGTTATTAGTTTTGTTAATAAGCCTTGGTTAAGGCAACTTAACCGGTGGTCCTTGGTTATACCGTTAAGCCGTGGATAGGCGTGAAAGGGTTATGAGGAGGACCGTGGTTTAAGGTTTACTATTAAAACGATAACTAGGCCTGGACTGGAGTTCCTGTAATTTATCTCCTAAAGCACATTGGAAGCGATCCGGCCTCCCTTTGATATATATATATATATATATATATATATATATATATGTAAAAGCTTAGCTTTACTTTGGAGCTCCCCCATTTGAGAAAAACTAACATAAATTAAGCCTTATCACAATTTCAGGGATATTTGTTACTTCTGCTATGATTATTGCAAATATTTCTGTTCTCAATTAATGAGATTCAAATTGTTACATAAAGGGAATGACAGCTTAAATTCCTCTCAGAAAAGGGAATCACAGCATAAAAAAATAAATTACGAGGAATTTAGAGAAAGCGAGGATACAAGAATACAGAAGCCTAATAAATATTCAGTACAAACTCCAATGGCTTCCCCAGAAATTCAGGGGAAAGGTTAAAACAACAAAGACAGAAGAAGCATTATCTATAATCGGCTCAAACATATACACATCCGCATAAAAAGCTCAATGTCGACTCAGTGAAATGGCAAAATTCGAAAAATCTGGGATAGAAAGACAAATATTAACGTACCCAAATTGTTCTTTTCGATTAAGTCTGCAGAAAGAAGGCTTGGGAAAGAAGAGAGAAATGGAGAATAGGCGTCGGTCGACCGACAAAGACAAGAGACCACACCGAGCTGGTAAGTAGAGAGAAAGCTCTTCACAATGTTTGATTGGTCAAAGATGATAACCCGAAATCTGGAAAAGCAAAGAAAAACAAAGAAAACAAGCAATCATAATAAGCGCTGACACGTGTATCAAAACTTCTTTTGCTGTAATTTTTTTCCATTCTTTTCGAGTAAATAGATCCCCGGAATCTTTCTATACTATTAAATTTGTCCGCGCTTTCGCGCAATAGTATAAGACAATATTAATAAATTTAAAAAGAATTTATTTTTATAAATTTAATTGAGATAGAAGATGTAAAAATAAGTTCTTAATATGCATACAAATATTAATTCCTTAAACTTTATTAAGTCACAAACATAAAATATTTTTAAAGCCATGTAAGGGTATGATTCTATAAGAACCACACATATTCGTGCATACGTAAATCTGATACAAGCTAATACATATTTAATCAAAATTAATGAGCTTTCCGGTTTCTTAAAAATTGAAAAGAAATTTCAACAAATTTGAACTATTATTGCTTTTAGACATAATAAATGTCTTTGTCTAACATTTGTTTGACCTGTGCATCCCCCAATTATATTTGCATATAGATTTTTCGAAAGTTGCTCCTGTGATCTACTTGTAAGCATGAAACTTAGGTTGTTGTTATCTTCTTTAACTTTTTTTTCTTTTCGCTTTTCTTTCAATTCTCCTCTCTTTAATAATATTCTATAGCATTATCTCAATGAAAAAGTCATCATTTATGGAATATATGGATGGAGAAGCGGTTTTGGTCTAACAATTATTATCATCACTATAAAGAACGGATACATAAATGTATTATTATATATAGTAGAATGTTATTTTTTAAAAAAAAATTTATCTTTGGTTTATTTTAGTTCCTCTAGAGTACCAAAATTTATAGTTTTTCACCTTCTTATTCTTGGAATCAAACGATCATGTTCATATAATATCCTATAATTTCTGCTTTGTTATTCCATGAAATACCCTTTATTTTCTGCAAAAGCTTAAAAATACGCTTGTTACTCTAAATAACTTCTAGCAACATGCACCCGATCAGTCCCTTCAAATTGAGAGGGGAATTCTTTTAGAAGGAGATATATAATCCAATTCTTTTTCTCTCCTTCTTCCCTAATGAAACAATCCCCATTTTTTGTCCAAAACGTTTGCAAAATCCTCAAAATTTTACTTTTTTCCTCTAGTATCTAATCAATACTCCTGAAATGTTTGTATAAAAATTTATATGTATGAAGATAACATGTATTTCGTGATAAATCACACAATATTGATAATTTTTACAAGTAATCACTTGAAAATATTCTCATTAATTACATATCAGGCGTTGTCATGTGTTACTCATTCACGTTCAAAATATCAACAAAATTGTATATTACACTATTAAAAATTATTGGGAAAAAAGGGGACAATTTTTTAATAAAGCTAGGAACAGTGAAGGCATATGACAAAAATAAAGAATCCAAAGTACTCCATCCACGATATTGAAAATAAACTACTGCTACATCCTAAGAAATTTGAATGATAGACGACAACTATTTGATACAAGATTCAATAAACAAAATAAGGCAAAAAGAATCTCCTTTGGTTTGGGATCTGGATACCAAGAAAGAGAAAAATTATACTATATGATAATGCAAAATTCAAAGAAGTTTAAAAGTTCATCCCGGTAATTTTACTTGTTGGTCAATGACAAAAGGGATATACATAAAAGCATAAACACACTTTTTCTTTCCATTAGAGAAAAAGAAGCTGAGAAGTCGTTGTAGGACAAGAGGGAGAAGAGCAGTTAATTAGCAACTAAACATACATCTGATTTACCAACTAAATTACTCTGATCAAACATCTTTGTCCAGAACATACAAGTCCTCATTCTCTTTCTCAAAGCTTTCTTATTTAATTTGTTCTGCTCCATTGGGTATCTTCACCGGTTAAAAAAGAATAGTTTCAAGGACAGAGAAATGTTAAACAAAAGGAAAATACAATTGCACGCGGAACCCAAAAGAAGGGAATATATGGAATTCAGGAAGGCTACATTTACAAAGAAGAAGAGCAGACTATAAAACGTTTTTAGACGTGGTAACGTGTAACGTAAATTTTCTAATATGATTTAAAATAGTTGAAGAAATAACAGTTCTTCACTATAATGCACAATAACTAATAAGTAATTACTTCTTGTAAAGACTTTAATATGGGAAGTGGAAAAGAAATGAATTAGATATACTTTTTGACATTTTATAATTAGGAAAAGGCAAAAAAAGGAGAAAAACGATAAATAGGATCCTTGGTCAAATAGAGGTGCCAAATCACCTTGTCTATTCACACAATTATATTTATATTTGCCCGCGCTTTGCACGGTTATGAAAAAATAAAAATAAAAATCATAAAAGAGTAATGTTATAATATCTATAAGCAAATAATGTTTACTAATCAACCATTTTTGCTTGATTTTATCATCTTTCCTCTCTTTTCATGATTCTCTTAAAACACTATATAAAAAAAGTTACAGTAAAATTCTTTCATGATTTTGTTAACGGGACAAATTGTGAATATCCTTGGTTTTGAAACGATTCATTTAAAATTATTTAGATAAATACATGTTACTTGAATTAGGAAAAAACAATTTTTTAAAGAAAGAACTAATGAAAAAAGAGAAAAAAATGATAAGACAAAAATCTAGGAATATGAATCTATGATATCTATTGCATTCTTTTCTTTCTCTAAGGCTTCTTTTCCGTATTCTTTTTTTAATTTTTTACGAAGTATTAATTGTTCATACATATGTTTCATAAAGTTGACCGTTTTTCAATTATCTCAAATAAAAATTAATCAAAGAAGTAAAAGAGAAAGATAGAAAAAAGAGATAATTAAAAAAAAGAAATTGAAGAAAAAAAAATCAACTAAATGTATTTCTCTTACTTGAGTACTTATTTATCCTTCCCTTCTTCCTTTTTAAAACTTTAAAACATGGAGTTCCTTTTCCTTTCTTTCTTCTTTTTCTTCACCATCACTCATAATCAAATATTGTGCCAAACATGCATGTAGTGAACTTCTTCTTCAATGACAAAGGCAAACATTTCAAGTAGCCCTTGACAAAAAGATAACCTTAACATTGTAGGCAGAATAAAGTTATTGCAAGAATAAGTTATTCTATTGGCTTGGTAAAGTTCCTTTCTACTCCACCTCTCACGATATCATATTTACTAATTATCGTGTTTGCGTCGTCTATTGATGTTTGATGACAATGTCGCATATATTTTCAATATTTGCCATAGAGTAGGATATCAAAAAGTTAAGTAACCAAAAATCGTCAAATTAAAGGCATATTCATTTGTCAAAAAACATGAAATTAATAAAATGATACAATTTGTCGATGTATTATTACCTCTGACGTTATTACAGCCATAAACTGCTCATTGGGAAGTACCGATGAGAATGGAGAAGGAAAACATGTGAAATATAGAATAACTCATAAGAGAGTCTTACATTTTGATTTATAAAGAAAACAGACTCAAAATAGATGCAGAAGATATAGTAAACCCATACCAGTTTCGCTGCCTTGTTAGTTTTCTTTTTTCTGTTAAGTAAGTGCCTTCTCTTCTTTAGCTATTGCCTTATCTTCTCTCAATTCTTCAGATGTAGATTCTTCTCAAGAAGTGTAGTAAGTTCTTTTGACTTTTACATGCAAACAACTCAACATAATAATGTACAAACTATCGGATTAATTCTTTTTTGTGAAAGTTAAAACTTAAGCTTGGAATATGGAAAGGCTATTCTGCAAGCCAAGAGGCACTTATGCAACTTTAATGACCCATTATTTCAATTCAATGGTTGCAACTTTAATGACCCATTTTAGTATCAATTCAATCGTTGTAACCATTAGCTTAATTGTTGCAACGTTTTAAATTCTCCAAGTTGGAACATAGAAAATAAGACATTTAAACTTAATAAAAAATTAGAGGAAAAGCCCAAAAAAGGAGAAAAAAAGATAAGTGAGTTCCTTGGCCAAAGAGAGGTGCCACCTCACTTTTTTATTACTCTCTTTTATATATATATATATATATATAGATTCTTGACATGTACCGTTATAAAATTGTTTACTCCTAAAGCGGTGCAATTAAATTTATAGCGTGATTTATAAACAATCAAATCGATTTGATTCCAAAAATAATAAATAAATTAAATAAAATACAAGACTTAACGTTCAAATCGAGATAAAATAGCAGATACCTTGGTTCCGGGAGCAAGGCTTCCAAAGATAGCAATAAGAATAATGTTAGACAGAAAATAAAGTAGTATTAGCTTAGAATAGTGTATAACATAAGTTTGTCAGAGATTTTTCTTGTCTTACAATGGTTGTTGAAGCCACTATTTATAGTATATCTAGGGAACAAGGTCCTAGGATCAAGCCCTCTTAAATGACAATAATAGGGGTCATTGATGAATATGTAAAGGTAGGTCATGAATGCCAAAATTCTTTATAATGGTTGCGTATTTAATACTGAGAAATATTCTTTATTGAATGTCATCTGGTGACAAGTATCCATTTGCTCCCGTCGATAATGTTCCCTTCGAGATCTGTCTGGTACCAGCCGAAGCTGTAGTCCTTGGTCTTGGTTTCCATTCGCTTCATCTTCTGTTTGCCCCCTGGTTCCACGTGTTACTCTGTCATTCAAGCATTTAATATGAACCGATTTTACTTTATACAGATAGTCCCCCTGCTTTCCGGTGGCACATCTTTGTGTCACCGGGAAGTTGGTGAAGATTCTTTTCTTGGGGGAAATTTTTTTAAATCTTTCTGAAAAGTTTCTGACGTTTGATAAAACAGACGTCTCTTCGCATTTAATTCCCCGCACACGTTTTACCCCCAGGATTTAGCAATATTTTCGATGGTTCTCAAGGTAATCATGGCCACGATTTAGTCGCTTGTTCCTTTACTTATACGCCTTATTCTTCTTCTTCCACTTTTACCAGTTTCATAAACTCTTTCAACTTCTTTGAATTCAACTCCCTTCTGCTTTCATCTCTCTTTAATCTTCTTCAAAAAGATTCCTATCACCTTCTGCTGATTATGGCTTCTTACAATAATTCTTCCAAAAACTTTGGTCTTCTCTTCGGTGGGGGCCCGAAGAGGAGCAAAGATAAAGAGGTCGATGCTGATCTTTCTACAGTATGCACCATCATACCCAAATATCTCAACACAGTCAAGGACTACGAAGAGAAGTTCCCTACTTCAAACCCCCGTACTTGGGCTGTTGACAAATACCCTTATTCTATTCGCCCTTTCAATATTCCTGTAGTGAAGGAAGACTATGACTACCATGCCTTAAACATCATTGCTCCCAAACTGGTAGAGCGAGTGACCTTCACTAAGAAGGGTTTACGTATGTTTACACTTATCCCTTTACTTTGGGTCTGTTTTTTTAGCGGAGGACTTGACCCCATAGTTTTGGAACTGTGCCACCGGTATCGAGTCTGTTTGGCATAGGTGGGCCTTTCGATGTGGTGAACAGTGGCCTATCTTCGGTGGATGTGCCAGGAAACGAAGGAGCCTCTCACCTTGGCTCATATGACGAACCTCTACTCCCCCAAAATCTTCCGTGAGGGAGTAATAAATTTCAGAAAGTGAGGCCACCATGCTTTGCTCACCAGCATGGATGACGATAATGACCGTGGATGAATGGTGCAGATTTTCATCATTGCCTCTAGGGATATCATCCCAGTTATAACTCCGTCTTTCCCCAAATCCTGGACTCATTCACGTAAGTTCATAATTTATATTTTTCTCCGAAAATATAGGTTGTTTCATATCATTGTTAACCCTTCTTCATTCATAAGGGTTGAAGGCCTAGACCAGTGGGTTCAAAAGATTCTGGACATCACTACCCTCGAAACCCGCCAGTGGAAGGAATTAGCCTCCAAATACGGGTGGAGGGCCAAGAATTACGATAAACAAATTCTTCTTTTATTCTATTTTTGTTCATGAGTAAATTTGCTAACCCTACATTTTTGTTTGATTCACGTCTCCCGTAGCGTTCTGTTTCCATCCCTGAGAAGGATGTTTTGGTTGATCCTGCAGAGGTTGCGGGATTGTTTCAGAAGGATCTCACTCGGACGGGTGCCCTCGGGTTTGCTTCCGGTGCAGATGTTTCTTCTCGGAATCCTAGCCTAAGAACAAGCAACCAATAAGGCGGTGTCTTTCCTTGGTTGAGGGTAAAAACAAAAAAAGCAAAGAAAATCGTGCCCGGGCCAGCTGCAGCAACTATGGTTATTGATGATGATTGGGAATCCAGTAATGAAGGGGGTTCTTTGCAAAGGAGACAATGACCTTCATCAGCTCAACAGAATGCTCAATCTGAAGAGCTTAGAACCCCAACTGAGGACGATGCCGAGAGCTCTAGGAGAATTTGACTTAGCAGAGAATGTTGAGTCTCCCTTTCTGATCCCAACTGCTACTTTTGGTCTTGTGAGATCGAACACTGGGTCTCTTTAGCCTTCGGTTGGTGAGCAACCAATAAACAACATTGCCTCTGCCGCAGCTATTTCTCAACCTACAACACCATCAGCTTTATCACCTTCCACGACGGTCATACCTCTATCACCAGCAATTTCCATATCTCTCTCACCGGTCGCAAACTATTGAGAGGAAGATGTCCCTCCTCCCCAGTCCCCTGACCATAAGAATTTGAGACACAACTATTCGCCCCCTTCTATAGATCCCAAAGGGAGGAAAATGTCTCACTCTTGGTGTCAATGGAGTGCTATCCAGGCCGGTGAAACTCACTAATTATCTGAATACACTGGCTCTAGAGAAAGATAAGAAGAAAATATACTCTCTTTTAGGGAAGTGTATGATAAACAACAACACGCATAATGCAGCAGCGGTATTGCACTTGTTCTTTTACTACTTGTTTCTTCTTGACTTATTATGGCAGGGTTTCTAACTTTTGGTATTTTTTTCGCAAGACAACTTCCTTGATTTCGATGGCCTTCAGAAATTGATCCTTGACAAACAGGGACTCAAGTTCGAGCAGGATCAACTGATGGCTGATAGGAATTAACTTGCTACGCGCCTCCCGATTATAGAGGCAAAAGCCGCTAAGGCGAGTGATCTTGAGGCTCGACTGCAGCTTAGCGAGCAGGAGGTAGCGTCCCTTAGTCAAGAAGCTTCTCAATTAAATTTTCAATTTCGAGAAGCTATGGCTAAGTGGTCTGAAGTTCAAGATGTCGTGCTCGCTACTGCCAAACTGCCTCCATTGAACGAGTGAATAACTTGGGGGCAACCTTGAACCCCAAAGCTAAAGAGGTTTCCACTGCTAAGGAGAAGTGCCAAATGGAAGATAGGTATAAGAGGATCATGGAACATAATAAGGTTCATATAACAACAATCCGTGATCTCGATCTTAGCCTTAGCGCCATGAGATCTGAGTGGGATGGCCTTCTGATCGAGGTTGATAGGCTTAAAGCAAAACTTCAGCTCCATGAGTATTCACTTATTATCGAAAAGACCTATTCTATGTACCACATGAGGAGAAAAGCCTTGGAAGAGGTCAAAGCGGGCGTTATTGATATCGACGATGAGATCGCCAATGCTAGAATGCTGGAGTTAACTATTCAAGAGCGCCTCCCAGCTCAACCTAATGCAACTGAATCTTCTAGTTCCAGCTCCGAGTCTTCGGGAACCAAGGAGGAACTTGAAGAGTATAATAATGAAGGCCAAGATCTTGCGCTGGTGGAAGATCCTCCTACTTCTCCGGGGGGAGTAGATGCTTCTCTTCCCCCGGGTTTCGACAACGACGTAGTTTAGCTTTTTTGATTTTTTTTCCTTTGTTGTTTTTCCTTTTTCATTTTTGTACTTGTGCTGCTTGGCACTTTTAATAAATAAAAGCGCTTTTTGTTTAAGCATTGCGCAAAGTTTATTCTTTTTTCGTCATTTAGGCAAGGCTTCGGGTGTATTTTTCCCCGATAGCATTTGGGTTTCGGGTATAAACTCTTCCGGAACAAACCCTTTACTGTGAGGGTTTCATAAAAGAGGGCCCTCTTATGTTTGTTGTGCTCTTGAAGAGGACATCTCATGTTCATTCCGGCACTAGCATATGAAGTACTTAGTTAACTTTCAAATGATAAAATCAATTCGTCATTTGGACAAGAAGCAAGATAAAATTAAAAGGACTTTATTTTATTCCTATTATCTTCAAAAATAGATATGCAGTCGGGTGTTGAAAGAAAAGAAATTGCCAATACTTGTGGCTATTCTGAATAATTTGTTTCTATGGGACTAGTTGTGTAGTCCCCGATCCCGACGAGGCATATTTGTTACCAGATTTTGTAGTCCTAGTTTCTGTGGCAATCAGGTTGCTGTATTCTAATACTATCCCCCCAATATTTGAATACAAATTGGAACACTGGAAGTCTTGCTCCTTTGAGGATTCCACTAGTGAATGGTTGGATAATCTTTGGTTCGATAGCAAGCTTCGTTTCCCGTTAGGAACTTTGCTATCGAGCAAAATATTATCTAACCACCCCCTAGTGGCTTGTAGGGAAAAACTTGTGAACGGTTGATAGCCTTTGGTTTAGTAGTAAGTTTTGCTTCCCATTAGGAATTTGCCACCGAGCTAAAGACTATTTAACCATCCTGCATTGGTTTGTTGTTTCAATGTGTTGTCTTTTAAAGGTTTTATCTCTGCTGATGATGTTCATTTGTAGTATGTTTTTCGTTGCTGCCTCGTTGAAAACCTTGCCAGAAAAAATCAATTAGGATAAAAACTAGGAGAAGGGAAAAATAGGGCAGCACATACTTTCAGTACAAGCGGTGCCTATCAGCAATAATACCTTTTAAGGTGAGTCACATACTAGTTGCTCGACAATTTGACTCCGTCTTGGTTTTCTAATTCATATGATCCTTTCCCGGTGATAGCTGAAACTCGATAAGAGCCTTCTTACATCAGACCTAGCTTTACTGTGTTGAGTTCCCAGGTGTTCTTGTTATTTTCGTCAAAATCAAGTCTCCTACTTTGAAATAACGGAGATTGGCCCTCATGTTATAGTACCTTTCCATTCTTTATTTTCTTGGGCCACCATCCTTGTATGCGCCAAGTCCTTGCGTTCATCAAGCAACTCCAATTTGACTAGCAATTCTTTGTTGTTTGTTTCTTCATCTGTCTGAAAGTACCGTAGGGTTGATTCTCCTACTTCTACCAGGATTAGATCTTCTACACCGTATATGAGAGAGAAAGGTGTCTCCCGGTAACTCTTCGGCCCACTTGCCCTTGGCTGCTTCCAACCTCTTGGTGAGGTTTTGAATAATTACCTTACTAGTTATTTTTGCCTGCCCATTTATGCTCAGATGGTATGGTGAAGATGTGATCCTTTTAATTTTCATGTCTTGAAGAAACTTCGTGACCTTGGAGCCTATGAATTGTGGCATGTTGTCGCAGGCAATCTCTTTTGGTATTCCGAACCGACAAATTATGTTTTCCCATAGGAAATCGACCACTTCGTGCTAACTAATTTTTTGATAAGGACCTGCTTCAATCCATTTAGTAAAATAATCAGTTAAAATTAAAAGAATCTTACCTTCCCAGGAGCCGGTGGCAGTGACCCGACTATATTCATCCATTATTTTATGAATGGCCATAGGATAATACCAAATGCATCAGCTCTGCCGGTTGGTGTGCCAATGGTGCATGACACTGGCACTTGTTGCATTTCTGAATAAATGCATTCACGTCTTGCTCCATCAGAGGCTAATAGTATCCTACTCTAACAAATTTTAGTACCAATGAATCTGCACCGGAATGATTCCCACAAACTCCTTCGTGAACCTCTCTCATGATGTAGTTTCCTCTGAGGCTCCCAAAAATCGTGTCAACGGGCCTTGCAACGACCTTTTATATAACTGCCCTCCCTAGAAGTTGTAACGAGCTGCTTTGGTGTGGAGTGCCCGGGATACCTTCCGGTCTTCGGGCGACTTGTGGTGCTTAAGGTAATCGATGATCTCATTCCTCCAGTCCTAGACAAAGTTGGTTGTATTTACTTTATAATAACCATCCACACCTAGTATCGAGTGCATGAGCTGTACGACAGTACCAAAATCTGAACCTTTTATTTCCGTGGATGATCCCAAATTGGTCAGTGCATCTGGTGCTATGTTTTTTTCTCTTGGGATGTGGATGATCAACGATTCCTTAAACTGTGTAAGCAAGGTTTGAACTTTAATCGCGTATTACTGCATGTGCTCTTCCTTGGTGTCGAAGATTTTGTATACTTGATTCACTACTAGTTCGAAATCACATCTAATTTCGATGACCTCAAAGTCCAGCCCCTAAAGCCAGTTCAAGTCCTACAATCAAATACTTGTACTCGACTTCATTGTTAGTCTAGACAACAATTTTTATGGCCTGCCTCATGATCTCTCCAAAGGGCGAGATTAAAACCACCCCGATCCCGGACCCTTTCACATTGGAAGCTCTGTTTGTGAACAAGGACCAAACTCCTAATGTCGTTTCCGACACTATCATCGCTTCTCTTGTGGCCAAAGACAGTAGCCCGGGATTGGAATCAGCCACAAAGTCGGCAAAAACTTGTGATTTGATCGTAGTCTTGGGTTTATATTCAATATCAAATTCACTGATTTTAACTTCCCATTTGGCCAGCCTACCTGACAACTCAGGTTTGTGAAAGACATTTCGTAGGGGAAAGGAAGTCATTGTATGTGACGACCCGGCCGGTCGTCTTAAGAATTAACGACCGATCCCCTATTAACTACTTTCTCCAAGTTTATTTCTGCTATTTTGATTTGCCGGGATATTCGGTTTTGAGTTTCGAAGAGTTTTCGGACACTTAGTCTCTAAATGAGAGCTTAAGTATTGGAAAGTTGACCGTAGTCGGAACAGTATGAAGACGGCCTCAAAATAGAAATCTGATGGTTCTATTAGCTCTTTTGGGTGATTTCGGGTTTAGGAGCGTGTTCGGATTGTGTTTTGGAGGTCCTAGCTAATTTAGGCTTGAAATGCCGAAAGTTGAATTTTTGAAGTTTACGGTTCGATAGCGAGATTTTGATCCGAGGGTCAGAATTGAATTCCAAAAGTTGGAGTAGCTCCGTAGTGTCGAATGTGACATGTGTGCAAAATTTCAGGTCATTCAGACGAGGTTTGATTGACGTTTTGATCGAAAGTGTATTTTTAGAGTTTTTGGAATTCTTAGGCTTGAATCCGATGAGAAATAGGTGTTTTGATGTTGTTTTTGCATTCCGAAGGTTGGAACAAGTTCGAATGAGGTTATAAGATATGTTGGTATGTTGGTTGAGGTCTCGGGGGCCTCGAGTGAGTTTCGGGTGGTTAATCAGACCATTTCTTGATGTTTGAAGTTGTAGAAAAACTGCTAGTGTGTTGCAGACCAGTTGTTCTTCGCGTTCGCGATTGGCCATCACCTTCGCAAAGGGATAGGTCGTGGAGCTGCAGGTTTGGCCTTCGCGTTCGCGAGGGAGGTCCTGCGTTCGCGAAGGGCTGGGGTCTGGGTCTACGCGTTCGCGAGAAGGGGCCACGTTCGCGATGGGCTGGGAACTGAGCCTTCACGTTCACGAAGAAGGGGACGCATTCGCAAAGAAGGAAAAATGGTCAACGTCAATTTGAGCTTCGCGAATGCAAAGGTTTGACCGCGTTCGCGATTAAGGGAATCCCTGGACAGATTTTTAAAACCCAAAATCGAGGGTTTGAGCCACAATTCATATTTTGGACTTGAGAGCTCGGGAGATTGCGATTTTTGAAGAGATTTTCACCTGGGCGATTTGGGTAAGTAATTCCTACTCAGTTTAGACTAATTTCCATAAATCTACACTTAAATCCATCCTTTAATTTCGAAATTTTGGTAGAAATTGGGGGAAAAGTTCTTAGACCAAGAAATTGAGTTTTGATTGGGGATTTGACATCGTATTGGGATAATTTTGATATGGTTAGACTCGTGAGAGTGTGAGAATTCTGAAAATATAAATTTTACCTGATTCCAAGACGTGAGCCCGAGAGGCGTTTTGGTCATTTTACCTAATTTCGTGTATTAGCTTAGAATTTAATTGTAGAATCAGTTACTTGAAGTGTTATTTACATTATGCAATTAAATTGAATATATTTGGGCCATTTGGAGTCGAGTACTCGTGGCAAGAGTGTGGTTTCGGGTTGATTTTGAGCCGGTTCAAGGTAAGTGTCTTGTCTAACCTTGTATGGGGGACCTTCCCCTTAGGATATGATATATTTGATAATTGAAATACCTTGTATGTGAGGTGACATGTGCGTACTTGAGCTAATTGTTGAAAAATCCGGTTTTTCTTTAAGTATTTCAATTGAGTTCCTTTTTCCTATTTTATTCTACTTGCAAATTTAACGTGTTGTTAGTTAGAAAAGCATGTTTAGTTGACTTAATTGCCTATTTGCTTAAACTACCTCAATTGTGTTTCGTGAAGCATGTTAGACTAGAATTAACTGTTTACTTAGTACGAAATTTAGCAATTATTGAGTATTCTTGCGTTGCTGCTGTGTGTCTTTAATTTGGGACTACGAGACGGCATCCCGGGAGATCCCCTGTACGTATTTATGATCTGGACTGAGGTGCGGGATACCAACAGATCCCTGGCACGTATATTGAGGATACCAAGAGATCCTCGGGATACCAAGAGATCCCCAACATATATTGGGGATACCAAGAGATCCTCGGGATACCAAGAGATCCCCAACACATATCAAGGATACCAAGAGATCCTCGGGATACCAAGAGATCCCTTGTATACATAGAGGATACCAAGAGATCCTCGGGATACCAAGAGATCCCCGGTTATCCTCCTTGTTATGAGTGGTACTTCCTTGTGGTTTGCCTTCATCTCTGTTTCCGTTATTGTACTCTTATTATCCTGTATAGATTCTTACTGTAGATTCTTCTTATCTTATCCTGTCATCTTTATATTTATTTAATCTCAGTAGGGCCCTGACCTTCCTCGTCACTACCCGACCGAGGTTAGACTTGGCACTTACTGAGTACCGTTATGGTGTACTCATGCCCTTTCTGCGCATGTTTTTCATGTGCAGATCCAGGTACTGCTACTCAGGCCTAGTATCCTTGAGGAAGGCGACTGCTCTAGAGACTTCAAGGTACATATGCCGCGTCCGCAGACCGAGGAGTCCCTTTCTATTCCTGCTTTTTAGTACTTAGCCCTTATGTATTTTCTGTTCTTGTTAGACATTCCAGAGTTAGAGCTATATAGTACTTCTTAGCTTGTGCTGCGTGGGTTTCCGGGTCTTGAATTTATGTATTGGTATTGAGAGTTAAACATGGTGTAAACCGAGCGACACATTTAAACACCGTTACCACTTTATTTCTGTTTTAAATTGTTTTACTTCCGCAAATTTTGGTTTTTCTTCCGCGAATTAGGCTTACCTAGTCGTAGAGACTATGTGCCGTCATGATGGTTTACGGAGGGCGAACCTGAGTCGTGACACTGTAAGCACGTAAGTTTTTAGCCGCACGATTTTTAAATATTATATTCGTAGTATTTTTAATGTTTATTTGAGTTTATAGATATTTTTATATTCAATTTTAGTTTTAAAATATAAAATTGAAAACTCAAAAATAGTTTCATTTTTTCTATTTAATTCAGGTATTAGGTAGTTTTAGAAAGATATTATTTTTAACTCATTTTTATTTTAGTATGATCCTTGAAAATACCAAAAAATAGTTTCACAATATAATATTATTTATTTTAATTAATTAGAGTTAGTTTTTCATTTTAAAGTATAGAGTTTACATTATTTGTAGAAGAAAGATTAAGATTTTGGGTTGGAAAGGCCCAATTTCGGATAACCCAAAATATTTAGCCCATAACCCCCTTTAACCTAACTCCTCCTCCTCATTCTAAAAGGACATAACCTAATTCCTAAAAGAAAATGGCAGAATCCCTCAAGAAAACGGGAACCATCTCTTTCTATTTAAAAACTAGACCATCGGCCACTTTTAATCTCCTAAGAACAAGAGGCGCATCAACTGGAGAGAAAGCAGAAATCTTCCTTGTTCTTCAGCAACAAAAATACTATTTTCCACCATTAAAGAAGCCTTCTTACTCAACTGAAAACCAATAGCTTTTCTCCATGGAAGATGCCTCAAACTCCAACTCCAAAATACCCCAAACTTCAGCTACAAAACTCCATTAAACTCCCACAAAAATTAGCGAAAAGCAACCTCCAAAAACGCTTCTAGTTCCAGCACCAAAACTCCATTGTTTCTCCCTTATTTCAGCTCCAAAACCCACCTGAAACAGCTCCCAAAAACCAGCCAAGAATAACTTCAAAAGCTGCTGAAAAATAGCATCAAATCTAGCTGAAAAACCTCCCAAAATCAGCTCTAAAAGCGACAAAAATGCAGCTGAAGAATAGCTTCAACACAGTCCAAATTTCAACCCAAACAACCCCCTAAAAGAGTTCATATTGTACGGGGTTCGGTCGAGCTCTAATCATGGGTTTCGATTGAAGTTGCCAGCAAATATTTTGGTTAAAATCGATAAACTACTGTAATTTGAGTTTTGATCTATCAATACAAAGGTCCACTTTTTTCTTGTCTACTATTTCAATTGTGATTATATTTCATGCCTAGTTTTTGTGAATGCTTTTCATGCCTTGTATGTGTTTGTTCTTAATACTGCTCTTAATTGATAATTGGTCCTTTCCTGAGTTGGAGTCTATTTAAGAGCAAATAGCCAAATGGTTATGATAGGCCAAAGCAGAGAAACCTTTAAGTGGGGTCACAAGTGTTTGAGCTCATAAATTAAGAGGAAATGGATCATTTAGTGATATTGTGTTTCTTTGTTTAATTTTGTCTTTCATTGTAGTAGTCTTCTGGTAGGGCATGCTCAATAAAATACAGATGGATACTAATTATTGTGATGTGGAGTTAGTTTGACAATTAAAAAATAGAATTTGGGTGATTGATTTGGCTTGAAACAAGTTAGTTGACCTTTGTTCCTTAATAGTAATTTGTTTCGCCAAAACAATTACAAATAACTAAATCACAGTGCGATCTCCAATCATTACATATCCATAACTCATGGCTCACAGTTGAAACCATAATTATGACAAAGAATTAATATTCGTAGTTTGCTTTAAACACGGTTAATAAATTATCGTAAATATGGGTACGGTTCCCGTGACATAGTCATCATACATAATCCCTAATTCGAGTGTGCGTTTCACGTGGCTCGACTGTTGATACCCAATTTTTTCCATATATATTTCTAAAATATGCACACACACTTTTAAAATATTCTATATGCATTTTCAAATATGCACAAGTATTTTACAATTTTTCTATAATTTTTAAAGGCCCTAAATCCATTTATTTCTATATTTTTAATTACATAAATGTTCAAAACTATCCCTTATATTATTTTATAATAATTTAATCATCTAAATTCATCATTTATGTTCATATGAGTGTTCAAATATTTTAATTGCATTTTTTATAATTACATTTGCATGTTTAAGACTATAATTGCTTATTTTGCAAATATAGCCCCCACATAGGCATAATCGCATTATCTATACAAAAATTGACTCTTTATATTTTTATAATATTGAATAATTATTTTAAATCATCTTCATGCTTGAAAAATATTTTTTATCATTTTATTAGCTATTTTTAAAATTATTTTAATTAGTAAAATGGGTATTTAAATAACAATCCCTAATTTACACCCAAAATCGGATCCCCACCCCAATTTATTAAACCTAAGCTCAATTCAAATCAGACCCAACCCAATCAAACTTTAATCGTGGCCGTTGATCTTTTAGATCAACGGTCCACAATTAAACTTACCATAGTAATCCCAAACCACCCCCTAAACCCCTTCATTTCTTTCATTTCTGCTGCCCTTCGTTCCCTTATCTCTCAGCTCTCTCTCATCCTAACCCTAAAACCTAGCCGCCGTCACCTGCAAAACTCCCCGTCTATGGGGTTTCTCTGTATTATGGTTGTTTGACTTTGTTGATCTATGAGAGAATCTCAAAGAGATTCAACCTGGTTTTACTCGGAACTTTTTAACAAGTCTGTCTATGGCCATTTTCGTTTGTAAGTGCTATTTTCTTCCTATTTTTGGTTCGAATCTATGGGTTTAGACTGATTTCCTTTCGTCTCTGTTATTTCCAAATAATCCTAGTCTTATGACTACTTGGGTCTGTTCAGATTCCTGTAGATCAGAAACGTTCTGAGTATTATTTGGTATTTTTCTACGAAAAAACTTTCTGTTTCTCTTGTCAATATTTGATTTCAGTGATTTCTAAGAACTAGGTTTCATCCTAAGTTTTCTTCAAACGATTTTCAAACTTCCAAGTGTTGAATCTGACTATTCTTTACTAGTTTGATTCATTTTGGTATATATGCTTAAACCCTAGGTCTTTTTGTTTTCGGCACTAGTTATTTTAGTGATTTTCCCCTTATTTGTTTATTTCTGTCAATCCAATATACTGATTGATTTTTATTTGGGATTGAAATTATATTTTCCTGTTAATATCAGTATCTCTCTGTGATTTTTACCTATTCCCTTATTTGTGGCTTTAATTAGTAATACTTGCCTTATTTGAAACTAACAGTCTGACTTAGGGATTTGATTGATTCCTACATGGTATGAGAATAATTTCTTGCCTTATTTGAGCCCTAGTTTTGTACCATTAATTGACTCTCCTCATTCTAAGGGGTCTCTTGCGGATTCTTCTATATGAATTGACTCGCTAATTGGCTGATTGATTTATTTGATTGCCCTTATTTTATGAACTATGATTCACTCTTTACCTTATTTGTTTTTACCTCACTAAGTGCTATATATACTCTCATTCTGATTCTTCTAAGGGCACGAACAATAGTTCACAAACACACTCACACACAAACTCTGCTCTCATCTCTCTCTGCTACTTGTGTTTATTGTTTATCTAGTCAGTTGAAAGCTAGGACTAGACTGTTGAATCCTGTTGCTTTACTTTATGCTTCTGCTTTTTTCACTGGTATGCTCTCACTTTACTATCCTGCAAACCTTTGTATGATTTGATATGTGTATTTCCTATTCATAGCATGTCCATTTTATGTTACTAAATCAGTAGGATCTTTATAGTCAGCCTGTTTATCTTTAACTTGACCTATGTGATTCATGCTCATTATCCCTAGTCAGTATGTGTACTGCCATTCAGTTAGACTACATGTTTCCTGCTATTCAACTTAACCTATATGCTTCCTGATAATAACATGCCTACTTCTGTCTTAACCGAGCCTATGTGTCTACTGTAATAACGTGTTTACTTCTATGTTGACTGCAATAACATGTCTACTTCTGTCTGATAGAACCCATGCGTGTCCTGCTCTCAATATGTTTATTCTTGCTTTAGTTAGACTTCTGTGTTTCCAGACTCATGCTCATTTCTTCCTTACTAGTATATCCTTTCTAAAGTATGTTCACCTTTGATCAATATGACTTCCCAGCCCTACTACCCCTCTGTATGCGACTGAATGCTCACCTAGTGATAGTTAATTAACTAAGTTGAAACTCTAAGTTACCTTGTTTCTGTATACTATTTGACTACTGGGACCTTTGTTTGAGTTACAATGATTGAATGACCATGTTTGCTACTTATGTCCTAAGAATCCGAAACTATTTTCTTAAAAACTACCTCTTGTTTAAAACTCCTCTTCTTAGAATATCTAGGGTCTTTCCCCTCTAGTGTAAGCATTGCTTAGGAGTCCATGAGACTCCTCTGAACTTTGACACACTGGAGTTGGCTTTCCAAAACTTTCTCACAAAGGGTTACTTTCAAAGTTTCCTGGTGTGAGCATTGCCTGGGGTCCCTGAGGTCCTTAGGAACTTTGACACACCAGGATACTATTGGATGCACTATGAGGTTATGGCATTTTTGTACTAGTTGAAGGCCTGGTCTGCCAGGTTTATCCTCTGGGCCTATATTTAGGCTCCCTATAGTTGTAGCAATTTCACTTCTGTAATTCATTATTAATGTTGGTCTGTAATAATAATTCTTGAAAACAGATATTGGGAAAATTAGTAAAAGGGAGAGATTCTTATACATATCCTGTTGGGAAAGGGTAGATACCATGTCTATAGGTTGTCACAATATTTGTTCATTTAAATACCATGCCTATAGGTTGTTACAATATTTGTTCATTTAGATACCATGCCTATAAGTTGTTACAATGTTTGCTTATTTAGACATCATGCCTATAGGGTTCAAAAATCGATCCTACATTCTAGATAATATGTCTGTAAGTTTGCTGCGATGCTTGCTTAGATACCATGCCTATAGGTTGTTACAATATTATTTATTTAGATACCATGCCTATAAGGGGTTTTAAAATTAACCCGTCCTGCCTATAAGTTTGAAAAGATCAATTTCTGCATATTAACAAGGTTTAAATCAGTCTTCTGCATATTTTAAAACTAATTGCTGCATTTAGATGCCATGTCTATAAGATTTTAAAACCAATTTCTACATTTAGCTGCCAGTATCTATAAGTCTAAAATCAGTTATCACACCTAGATAACATTTATATAGGACTTAATAAACTCAAACTGTTTTAAACTGATTCCCAGAATTCTGATTGCATTTAGACAGCATGTTTATAGGGTATTACACATCTACGCCTAGGCAAACCTTTAGGTAATCAAGGTCTAATAAAATTGTGGAACTATGCTTTTCTTACTTGTGACTGCCCAGATTCAATAGGTTCTAAAATATCAATAGGCAAACTGATTAGGTCTCTATCATTTCGCCTTAACACAATGCTGCATATTCTCTACTTGCCATGCTCACCTAGATATCATGTTCTAGGACCTTTATGAAATATATGAAATCTGTTGTTTGAGACTTGCACTTACATGCTCTATTTGTGGAGGTAAAATGTGAGCCTTTTAATTGTTCTATCCTTGGTCCAGTCCTACGTGTTTTTTTGTCGCCTAGAGTTTTCTCCTTTTAATTACTGTATGAGAGTCTAGATCCACCTTAACTAGAAGTCCTAAATACCTCCGGGACTATATAAGTAAATGGACGGGTAACACACACATAGGATACATCTTAAGGTTGCTAGAACGCTTAGTCTATCACCAAGTGGGAGGTAATTGGGTAGTAAAGGATATAATGACATGTGCGCTAATACCATACGTAACCCCTCTAGTTGAGGAAGGCTTACCGGGTATTGTACAGATGTGATCCTATAGGCCAACAAACCTAGGACTTCCCTCATCTTATTTACAAATGTGTGCTTAGACTGCTTATCTGTCAAATTTTCTTATATATGTGCTTAGACTGCCTATTTATTAAATGACTAATTCACATAATTTGAGTTCGGCCGGGATCTACCATTGTGGACTGCGAGGGGTGCCTAAAACCTACCCCTCAAGGTTATTTCGAGCCTTTACCCAAGTCTCTGGTAATGCAAACCGGTTTCATGAGTTATTTGCTTTAGGTGGCCTAACGCACCTTAAATCTATTTGGTGGCGTCTCTTCAAATTCAAATTTCCGAAAGAAAATGAGTTGTTCCCAATGAATGTTGAAACCCGAACTTCGCGAGGAAAAAGGGGGCGCAACAGCATGGCGACTCTACTGGGGATATTTTAGGCTCTTGCCATAACGAACTTGTTTTTATGAATTAGTCTTAAGCATGTTTATTTCTTTCAACACATGTGCACACTTTCCCTTTCCCCCCTTTACTTGGATTTAATTGCTTATTTTAAGCATTTATGATTTCCTTTATTTCCTGAAACTGACTTGTTTCCTTGTTTTCCTTTTGTAACTATCTTTCAATTATTTAAATACCGCACTTATCATTTTAACGTGCAAATACTTGACAACATGCTATTTATTGTTGCATAAATCATGCTCAACATCATATTCCACTCGTGCATGATCAATCTTATAGCAACGTTTGATGAGTATTTGCGCTCTTCCTATATATCACCTTTTAAATTTAGAAAGGCGTATTTGCGGTAAAACTAGTCGATCATCGGTGCGTTCGATGGTTTCGTGCCTTTCCACCCTCAAGTTGTCCGCTTGAGGTTCCCAGTCTAGACCTCTATAGCAACCTTACTCTGATCAGTTGTGCATGCATCATGGTCAAACCTAGCCGGGTTAATATGTTGTCCGCATAATAACCCTTTAAGACAAGCCTCACCCAAAAGTCCATCGGGTTTTCCATAATCCCAACGGATGCAACCACGATTGTGTGCATTAATTTTAGAGAAATAAGTGCCAATGTGCTAATCATTGTTGTATAAATAGACGAACCTGGAGGGGGAAAGGGCCTAACCTATACTTTGTTTTGCAGAAAATGAGGCACGAAGTCCCAAGTTCGGGCATGGTCGATAGCATACCTTCACTTCTGCTAGATTGGTGGAGGGATTTTCCTTCAAGTGATCAAAATCATGTGAAACGAGTCTTAGAAAATTTGCCTTCTCTGTTGGATTTTCAGCCAAACAAAATGCTGATCGAGGCTGCCACCATGTTTTGGGACAAAGAAAGGGCCGTGTTCCGCTTTGGAGACATAGAAATGCCCCCCCTCTTGGAAGAAATAGGGGGATTTGCTGGGCTACCTTGGGATAGCCCTGGTTTATTAGCACTAGAAAATCGCACCACTAGGGGATTTCTGAAGATGATGGGGTTAAAAAAGAATGATGACTTGGTGTGCTTGAAGAACTCCTACATACCTCTAGACTTCCTTTGTGAACGATACAGTCACATCAGCTCTTACTGTATTTTTGATGATGAATTCTCCATCACCTCCTTGGGTTGGATTCATCACAAGGTCTTTGTGTTCATTGTGTGTTTCTTGGGCATGCTGGTGTTCCTGATCCAAGGGGACAGAATCAATACCAGGCTAGCCATGGTGACCAAAATTTCAATGGATAGGATTGAGGGGCAGACATATACCATTGTCCCTATGATCATTGCAGATATGTACCAGGCCTTGGAACGCTGTCAGAAGGGGTTCAAATTCTTCGAGGGTTGTAATTTGCTGATGCAAGTTTGGTTGCTAGAACATCTCCAAAAGGGTCAATACCGTCAGGAATTTCCACGAAGGCCGTGGAATGATCACATAGCATTTTATCATCCCAAGAGAATTACCTATATTCTAGACATGTTTGCCCAACTTAAGGATGTTGTAGGATGGGTGCAGTCTTTCAACAAGTTAACTGAGGACCAGGTTCAACGGATGTTTAAGTGGTTCCTACTGACGAGTTCATCATCAGCTCCAGGGATGTCCCCCACTTGGTACTAATTGGGTTAAGAGGAATATACCCTTATGCTCCCTTCAAGGTTATGAGACTGGCAGGCAGGAGACAGGTCATACCACAAGTCATTAAAATGAGTCACTTCATAGCTGATTTTCAGGGTGACGCCATCCCATATAAGAATGAATCATAACACATGTGGAACTTGAAGATTATCGTGGAAAAGGATACCATCGAGCCGGATCAATATCATGCGAGTCGCACATACTTCTACCCCTCATGGTTGGATGATAACATAGCAGGAATCTTCGAGCCAAGGGTTGGTCCAGGAAACAGGGTCATAGACGAGGTTGCCGAAGCACAGGTGAAGCATAACAAGTTGCGCAAAAGAATTCGTGAGTCCGAAGCTGAGCATATGGAGTAGTATAAGGCCGACATGGAAATGATCAATGAGTGGAAAGAGAGAGCTATTAAATCCAGTGAGAGGCTGGAATATTTGGAGTATAGTCTAATGGAATTGGAAGGAAAAATGAGAAAGAAAGTCATCGATTGCTAGAACGCTGAGAGAAACAAAGGAGGACATTTGGCAAGGGCATTCTTACTCCTGAACTTGTGCGAACTGGAGGACTGATCGACAAAAGCATCGAGTCTGGAGAGGGTCCTTCTGGGATGAAATAGATTAGGTTTACTTGTTTTTTTAAATGTAATAAGGCCAGGTGCCATTAGTAACATTATCTTATCTAGTGTCGTTTTGGGGTCGTCTATTTTTACATTAATGAAATGAGGAAATTATTGGCACTGAATTTCTCTAAATATATTTGTCGCTGGGCCTACCTCGGGCACGACGGGGCTCCCAATTTAGGACGCGAATTTACATTCCTGCAATATGTGTTTAAATACCGCAAACTTTTCAAAACCTTTACTGACTTGTTTACCTTTTGTTTTTATTTATTCTTTATTATTCCCATCCCCTAAGGTTGGTTTGCACATACTGACATCATCAACATATCACACCAGATCTAGAGGCCCTCTACCTCCTCTTCCTCTATGTAATACAAGAAGTAGAGGGAAAGCTAAGATGGATGACTTAACTGGTATTCGAAAGGAAAATGCGGAGAATGCAGAAACTTCAGATGGTCGGAGTACTCTGGCACCAAACGACTTGGTTTTGCGGTTGAAAAAAAAGATAGTGGAGTTACAGGGGGAACTTGAGCGGGTCTGCATCTTAGCAAACCTATCCCTCACCCTAAACGTCCCCCATATCAACCAGCAAAATACCAAAAAGGTGAAAGAATCCGATGAAGCTCTTCATGAGAAGTCTTACCGGAGATGTCATGTCTTGGTACATAAGCCAAAACCCTAAGAAGTGGGCCAACCGGGTGAGCATGGCATCAGAATTTATGGACCAGTTCAGGTTCAACACGGAGAATGCACTAGATGTCTTCTACATCCAGAATTTAAAGAAGAAGCCAACTGAGACCTTCCGTGAGTATGCTACTCGGTGGAGGTCAGAAGCAACCAAGGTCAGACCAACACTAGAAGAAGAACAAATGAACAAGTTCTTTGTCAGGGCACATGACCCACATTATTATGAAAGGCTAGTGGTCATTGAGAATCAAAAATTCTCCGATATCATCAAACTCGAAGAAAGGATTAAAGAAGGTATAAAAAATGGGATGGTGACAAATTTCGAGTCACTACATGACATAAACAAAGCATTGCAATTAGGCGGCATATCAAAAAAAAAAGACGTGGGGGCAGTAATGGTGGCTCAAAGTCCAAAATCTCCACTTACATACCAAACACCTCCACCTACACATCAACCCTCATCTCCCAGATATTCTCAACCCGCCATCACCTATCAAATTATAACACCCAGCCAGCCTACTATCACTTACCTCCAACTTGTCCAAATTACCAGAAACCTTGACCTAACTTTGATCGTAAACCACCCAGATAATACACCGCTATTGCTAAACCCATCGACCAGTTGTATGAAAGGTTGAAGGCCGCTGGTTATATCACTCATATTCCTGCTGTGGCAGTGAATAACTCATCTCAATGGGTCAACCCAAACAAAACATGTGCATATCATTCTGGTATGAAAGGGCACACCATTGACGAGTGCCGAACATTGAAAGATAAAATCCAGACATTGATTGACAATAAGGTCATACAGGCAAAAGAAGCTACGCCCAACGTCTGCAACAATCCTCTCCTAGATTATAGGGGTGATGGGGTACATGTGATAGAGACGGATGAGGAATGGGATCCTAAGAGGTCAATCGGGCTTATTCGGGAAGGCGACGACTTTAAACTTGCAGTCACACTCACTCCTATCATGGTGCAGACACAGTCGCCAGTCGAAGTTGAGGTAGCCACATCGGTTCATTTGAGGTAGAGATAGCTCCGCCTACAACCACACTTGTTCCATTTGAGGTAGAAGTGGCCACACATTTCATAGTGACAGTATCAACCTCACATCCTTTCAATTCCAAAGCCATACCTTGGTATTACGTTGCCGAAGCTAGGCAAAAGGGAAAAGCAAAGATGGAAGAATCTGATGCTACACAAGGAATGACCAGAACAGGAAGGGTCTATACACCTGACCACTTGGGAGGGTCAAGCAAGAAGGTTGCTACTAAGCAACCTGTCATTGAAACTTGACCGGATGATCTTTCAAGGAAAGTACAGGCGAGGGAATACTCTGTTGTAGATCATTTGAACAAAACCCCACCCAGATATCCATCTGATCATTATTGCAAAACTCAAAAGTGCACAAGAATGCTTTTATGAAGGTGTTGAATGAAGCTTATGTTCCTAGCAACATCACCTTCGGAGAAATGGCCAATATGGTAGGGCAGGTTCTAGAAAGTCATAAGATTACCTTCCACGATGATGAATTACCGCCTGAAGGTTTAAGTCACAATCGGGCATTGCACATCACGATGTAGTTTGAAGATAAGTTCGTTGTCAGGGTCCTGATAGATGGAGGTTCAATCCTCAAAATTTGCCCATTGTCTACTTTGAAAAGATTGGGCAAAGGTTTTCATGAGATACGGGCAGGAAGTATGAACGTGAAAGCCTTTGATGGGTCTCAAAAGGCCATGATTGGGGAGATTAATCTTTGTCTACAAATGGGGCGAACTTGGTTCGATACTGAATTCCAAGTGCTTGACATATTAGCTACATACAATCTTCTGTTGGGTCGACCTTGGATATATGCAACTGGGGTTGTGGCTTCCACACTACACCAGATCGTGAAGTTTGAATGGAACCATCAGGAGGTGATCATTCACGAAGATGGGAGTAACCCCATTTACACCAGTCAAACCATCCCGGTTATCGGGAACAGAAGAAGGCTAGGAGGGGAAACTTATCACCACATCAAACATGTCAATGCCATTGAGAAAGACAAATAGTGGAGTAACAAAATAGAAAGCATACTAGCATGGTTTGGGTATAAACCCGGGAAAGGGATTGGGAAGAATCTCCAGGGCATTACCAAACCTATACAGCTGAAACATCATGGTACAACCTTCAGGCTCGAATACTAGTATACATGGAAAGAGTATGATGATTGGTCGCCTCCATGGTGTGGTCCTTATTACCCTTTCGAGCAGCCGGTGCCATCTTTGGGTCAGACTTTTCACCAAGCTGATACAATATGGGGAATGACAGAGGAAGAAGCTTTAGCTGGGCTGAGGAATTTGTTATTAGAGGACGAGGACATGGATTTCAGTGCGATAATTGAGGAAAAGGAAGAAGAAAGCCTCACCATTCAGACTGTGGAGAAAGAAGCCGTTCTCAGAAATTAGACTGCCACACCATCCCCAGCCCACCGAGTTCCTGGGTAGCTTGGCATGATTTGTTTCTATAGCCATGCTAGGCATTTAAGATATTTTTAATAATTTTGTTTTAAAGACTCACTTGTTTCAAAATAATTGCTCAATTCATTGAGTCGTACTTGTTTTGGATGTTTTCAATTTCTAATCAATGCATTGCTATTTATTATTCATTATTATCTTTCACACTTTTCTTTCTACAATGGTATTATTACTTTTTCTGATGAACCGATGACTATGACATGGAATGCGACAATGCAACATAAGGATAGTGACTCGGAGGAAGAAGATGAAATACCTGAGGAAATTGTCCGAGATGTGGAGAACTTTGAGAATAAGCCTAAGTCCGACCTGGAAGAAACCGAAGCAGTAAATTTGAGAGATGCCGAAACCGTCAAGGAGACTCGCATAAGCATTCACTTATCACCGACAAAGAAGGAGGACTACATTCGTTTCTTAATGGAATACGAGGATATATTTGCATGGTCATATGATGACATGACCGGTCTGAGCACATCCATAGTGGCTCACAAGTTGCCTACCAATCCAATATGTCCGCCAGCGAAGCAAAAACTCAGAAAATTCAAACCAGAAATGAGCCTGAAAATCAAGAAGGAGGTCACTAAGCAGATCAAGGCCAAAATTCTCAGGGTAGTTGAGTACCCAACTTGGTTAGCCAACATTGTACCAGTTTCGAAGAAAAATAGGAAAGTGAGAGCAAGTGTTGACTATCGAGATTTATACAGAGCAAGTCCCAATGACGACTTTCCACTGCCAAACATACATATCTTGATCGACAATTGCACCAAGCATAATCTCCAATCCTTTGTAGATTGCTTCGTGGGTTATCACAAATCTGGATGGATGAAGAAGACGCAGCAAAAATAGCTTTCATTACACCGTAGGGGGTGTACTGCTATAAGATGATGCCATTTGGTCTAAAGAATGATGGGGATGCTTACATGAGAGCTATGGCAACCATTTGAGAAAGTTCTTTGACAGGCTAAGGAGGTACAACCTAAAACTGAATCCCACAAAATGTGCATTCAGGGTTCCCGCAAGAAAATAGTTAGGATTCATTGTCAGCCGTCGAGGGATCGAGTTGGACCTGTCCAAAGTTAAGGCTATTCAAGAGTTACCACCACCAAAGAGCAAGAAGGACATGATGAACTTTATGGGACGTCTCAACTATATTAGTCGCTTCATAGCACAGTCCATAGTTATATGTGAACCCATTTTCAAAATATTGAGGAAAGATGCTTAAACGAGTTGTACCGAAGATTGTCAAAAGGCTTTTGACAGAATCAAGGAATACCTGTCCACACCACCAGTCCTAGTCCCGCCAGAACCTGGAAGACCTTTGCTACTCTATCTATCTGTATTAGATGGAGCTTTCAAATGTGTTTTGGGACAAAATGATGAGACAAAGAGAAAGGAGCAAGCCATATACTATTTGAGTAAGAAGTTCACACCTTATGAAGCACGATACTCTCTGCGGGAGCGCACTTGCTGTTCTTTGACCTGCACAGGTCAGAAATTGAGGCATTACTTCTGTGCCTATACCACATACCTCATATCTAGGATGGACCCTCTGAAGCACATCTTTTAGAAGCCCATGCCGACAGGAAAATTAGCCAAGTGGAAGATACTGTTAAGTGAGTTCGACATCATCTATGTAACTTAGAAGTCGGTCAAGGGACAAGCATTAGCAGACCATCTTGCTGTAAATCCTATAGGAGGGGAATACGAACCCTTGAAAATGTATTTTCCTGATGAAGAAGTATAATTCGTAGGAAAAGACATTGCTGAGGCTTACGATGGTTGGAGAATGTTCTTTGATGGAGATGAAAACTTCAAATGAGTGGGCATTGGAGAGGTTTTGGTATCAGAAATAGGTCAACACTACCCTGTATCCGTGAAGCTTAGGTTTCCATGCACCAACAACATGGCGAAATATGATGTTTGCATCATGGGGCTCAATCTGGCCATCGATATGAATATACAAGAGTTACTGGTGATTGCAGATTCGGATCTTCTGGTACATTAGGTTCAAGGAGAATGGGCTACGAAGAATACCAAGATACTACCATACTTGTATCACGTGTAGGAATTGATGAAAAGATTCACAAAGATAGAGTTCAAACATGTGCCCAGAATTCAAAATGAGTTCGCAGATGCACTGGCCACTTTGGTATCAATGATACAACATCCAAACAAGAACTTCATTGATCCCGTCCCGGTGAGAATCCATAATAAACCGGCTTAATGTGCTCATGTTGAAGAGGAAATAGATGGAAAGCCTTGGTTCCATGACATCAAGGAATATTTGGCGAATAGAGAATACCTGGAACAGGCGAACCATACTCGGAAGTGCACACTGCGGAGGCTGTGCAATCACTTCTTCCAAAGTGGAGAGACCCTGTATAGAAAACCCCCGGATCTAGGGTTGTTAAGGTGCATTGACGCAAAGGAGGCTTCCAGATTGCTCGAAGAAATATAAGCCTGAACTTGTGGATCACACATGAATGGTTTTGTTCTAGCCAAGAAAATACTCAGAGCTGGATAATTTTGGATGACCATGGAGACGGATTGCATTCGATATGTACAGAAAGGCCACCAATGTCAGGTACATGCAGACATGGTAAGGGTACCACTAAATGAACTCAATGCAACACGTGCACCTTGGCCTTTTTCTGCCTGGGGAATAGATGTCATTAGTTCGATTGAGCCCACTGCTTCAAACGGGCACAGGTTCATTTTAGCGGCCATTGACTACTTCACAAAATGGGTAGAGGTTGCATCCTATAAAGCCGTAACCAAGAAAGTCATCGCTGACTTTGTCAAGGGTCATATTGTTTGTCGATTCGGAGTTCCTGATTCCATTATCACTGATAATGCCGCTAATTTCAATAGTGACTTGATGAAAGCCATGTACGAAACCTTCAAAATCAAGCACAAAAACTCTACAACATATAGGCCTCAAATGAATGGAGTCGTGGAAGTTGCCAACAAGAACATTAAGAAGATACTAAGGAAGATGATAAAAAATCACAAACAATGGCACGAGAAGTTACCCTTTTCCCTATTGGGGTAGCATACTACAGTCCGCACATCAACTGGAGCAACTCCCTATTTATTGGTTTATGGTACTGAAGCTGTCATTCCAGTCGAGGTAGAAATCCATTCTTTAAGAATCATACAGGAAGCCGAACTCAGCGATGCAGAATGGATAAGGAACCGCTACTAGAAACTGGCCCTCATAGACGGAAAAATAATGAACGCAGTATGTCATAGCCAACTTTCTCACAATAGAATATCCAGAGCTTTCAACAAAAGGGTTAAACCAAGACAGTTTTCACCTACCCCTCAAGATAGGTGCCTAACACCTACCCCTCAAGGTTAAACTAATTCACATAATTTGAGTTCAGCCGGGATCTACCATTGTGGACCGCGAGGGGTGCCTAACACCTACCCCTCAAGGTTATTTCGAGCCCTTACCCAAGTCTCTGGTAATGCAAACCGGTTTCATGAGTTATTTGCTTTAGGTGGCCTAACGCACCTTAAATTTGTTTGATGGCGTCTCTTCAAATTCAAATACCCAATTTTCGAAAGAAAATGAGTTGTTCCCAACAAATGTCGAAACCCGAACTCCGCGAGGAAAAAGGGGGTGCGACATCAACCATAACTTCAAATCAATAAATAATAAAATAAACATGTTGTAAATCGTGGGTATATTTCACGTGATCGATTCACAATATGTACAAAAACAATAAGTGCGATATCGCAACTTATTTAAATAAATTTCATAAATACTAAAATGGTTAATTGATTAATTAAAAGCGGTTGGAAGGTAAAAAGCATAATAGGTTTAAAACATGTAATAAATCAGATAATTATGCCAATTATTAATAGTTGAGTGACCGTGCTAAAACCATAAAATTTGGGAGTGCCTCACACTTTCTTCCGGGTAAACAGAATTCCTTATCCGGTCTTCTAGTATTGAGGACTTTAAAACAAAGTCAAATTTCTTCGATTTGGGTTTTAAAATAAACCAGTGACTTGGGATACCTTAATAATTATCCCAAGTAGAGACTCTGAAATTAAATAAATAATCCCATTTTAATTTATGTCACTTTAATTAGAAAAACTCCCTATCCCCTCGGGAAAAAGAAAGTGTGATAGCTCTGACGACTCTACTGGGGATCGAACCCAGAATCTCTGGTTCAGGGTTCAGAATTCGTATCACGACCTATTCCAATACAGTCCATGATGGCGCCCAACATCGTTGTTAGGCAAGCCAACACTGATCAAACTAGTGATTTCCCTTTTAAATAATTTAATAAGTGGCAACTTTTCATTATTTGTTAAAAATTTTAAAAGTTTGCGAGTGTAACATAAATAAATGGAAGTAATGAGTACCAATCGAAATTATGTAAGCAAACCAAAATCATAAGTCTACTAGTGTGTGTGCCAAGACCTGGTGTCATAAGTTTCACGACCCTAACCCCGAACCCGGTCGTGATGGCGCCTCTCGTGAAGACAAGGCCATCCAGTTCAACCCAACTCAACTTTTAAAGCAGTTAATCAACATGAAAATAGTCTAAACATGATTTAAACAATACTAAATAGCAGAAATATCGATAACAATGCGGAAAGTCCAACCCGACACAGCCCTAACCAGGGTGTCACAAGTCAGGAGCATCTCTAAACCATAATACTAGTCTGCTAAAGTCATAAACTACTACAAGTGTTTGAAAGGAAATAGAAATGATAGAGAAGTAGAGACACGGGGCTGTGGACGTCAACAACTACCTCAAAGTCTCCAAAATCTGCCTGGAACTGGAGGAATCAGTTCTCAGGAGCAGTACCAGCTACGCTTGAATCTGCACACAAGATGCATGGAGTAAAGTGAGTACTCCAACTCAGTGAGTAACAAATGTAAATAACGACTGAAATTAAGGAAACACGTAAAACACAAGGCATTCTATACTGAAGCATGCAAAAAAAAATCACTTAAAATAGTAAAACAGTGAAGAGTCAAGTAAAATCCCTTCTCAACAAGTAAAACAAGTAATTGATAAGTAAGTAAACAAATAGAAGTTCGCCCTTCAGGCATAGTATCAATGAATCTGCCCCCCGGACAATATCTCAGAACAATATCAGCCCCTCGGGCTCAATCTCGCATCACAATGGGTACCCGCGCTCACTGGGGGTGTACAGACTTCGGGAGGGGCCCCTTACGGCCCAAGCGCAATATCAAGCCATCTCGTGGCATCAAATCTAGGCCCTCGGCCTTATATCAATCAAGCCACCTCGTGCCATATTTATGTATCTCAGGCTCGGCCTCATATCAATATCAATGCATCCTCACAACTAGACCTTCTGCCTTACTTAGTCCAAACAAATCATCACAAGCCTCTCAGGCAATAGTAAAACAGTATTTCTCAGCCCAAAACATCATTTAAAGATATCATTTAAGCCTCAAAACTAAGTAAAAATGGCTAAGTAGTAAAACAGTGAAAAATAACATGACTGAGTTCAAGTAATAAGTCAAAACAGTGAGGAAATAGTAATAAAAATCCCCGAAGGGTTCAAATAATTGGCACAAAGCCCAAATATGTCAATCAACCCAAATTATGATGATAGCAAATACTCCCTCCGTTCCAATTTATGTGAACTTGTTTGACTGGGCACAGAGTTTAAGAAAAAAATGAAGACTTTTGGAATTTGTGGTCCTAAACAAGTCCAAATGGGGCCCAGAGTATTTGTATGGTTATAAAAGCTTCTCATTAAGGGTAGAGTTGGAACTTTAAGCTAAATTGTTACCAAATTTAGAAAGGGTTCATTCTTTTTGGAACGGACCAAAAAGGAAATAGGTTCACATAAACTGGAACAGAGGGAGTAAGTTTTAGTCAAATACACGGTAAAATCATCAATCGAGACAGACCAAGTCACAATCCCCAATAATGCACAACCCCACGCTCGTCATCAAGCGTGTGTCTCACCTCAATATAGCACTACGATGTGCAAATCTGGAGTTTCAAACCCTCAGAGCATAATTTACAATCATTACTCACCTTGAACCGGCTAAATCTCTAACTCGCGACGCCTTTGCCCCTCGAATCAACCTTCACGTGCGTCGAATCTATCCAAAATCAGAACGAATACGTCACAATATGTTAAGGGAACAAAGCCCAAACAAAAACAATCAACAAAGAGCACGATTCCCGAAATTACCAAAACCCGAGCCCTGGACCCCCATCTCGGAATCGGGTAAAATTTATATTTTCAGAATTCTCATACTCTCATGAATCTAACCATACCAAAATTATCCAATTCCGGTACCATTTGGTCCTTCAAATCATTATTTTATATTTTTGGAAAATTCAATAACTTTTCTTCCCAAATTCCATCCCAACTCACGAATTAAATGATGAATTCAATGATAGATTCATGTATTCTAGCCAAATTTTAGTTAGAATCACTTACCCCGATGAATTTCTTGAAAAACCTTCAAAAAATTGCAAAATATCCGAGCTCTCTAGGTCAAAATATTAAATAAAACCCAAAACCTCGTATTTATAGAGTACTCCACAGATTTTCACCTCTGCGGACCGCACAAAAACGACCGCGGTCCGCACAAAAACGACTGCGGCCGCACAAGTTTTCATCTGCAGTGACATGCTTTAGTATTTTGGCCATAAATTTCGCTACATATGTCCATATTATGATATCTTTACCTTTCTAGAAACTAGACACGAAGGGCTACAACTTTCATTTTTAAATTATCTCAAACTTCCTTCTAAATCAAAAGATATGTGCTTCCCCATCGCAGCCGCACTGCATTTTGTGCGGTCCGCACAGCACCTACCGCGGCCGCACTTCATTTTGTGCGGACTGCATGGTGGGTTCCGAGGTCTGCAACCCTTCTGGACCTGCTACAGCTATGATTTTCGGCCTAAAACATCCCGGAACCCCCCGGAACTTCAAACCAATTGTACCAACACATCCCATGACATCGTTCAAACTTGTTCAAAACTTTGGAACGCTCACAACAATATCAAATCACCAATTTAACATAGTATTCGAGCCTAAGAACTCCAAGAACTCTTAAATTATGCTTTCGATCAAAAAGTCTATCAAATCTCGTCCGAATGACCTGAAATTTTTCACACACATCCCAAATGACATAACGAAGTTATTGTCACTCTCAGAATTCCATTCCGACCCCTATATCAAAACCTCGCCTATCAACCGGAAATCGCCAAAATATTTACTTCACCAATTTAAACCTAAATCTTCTCTATAACTCTAAAATCCATTCCAATCACGCTCCTAAGTCACAAATCACCTCCCGAAGCTAACTGAACCATCAAAACTTTCTTCCGAGCCTTCTAACACATAAGTCAACATCCGGTTGACTTTTCCAACTTAAGCCTTCTTAAAAGAGACTAAGTGTCTCAAACTTCATTAAACACATTTCGGACTCGATCCGACCAACCCGATACCACAAAAACATGGATAACAAAGAATAAAGAAGCTGAAATGGGGAAACAGAGCAGTAACTCGTAAAACGACTGGCTGGGTCGTCACATCCTCCCCAACTTAAACAAACGTTCATCCTCGAACGAGTCAAGAAACATACCTGAAGCCTCAAACAGGTGAGGATATCTGCTCCGCATCTCCCGCTCGGTCTCCCAGGTAGCCTCTTCTACGGGCCAACCTCTCCACTACACTTTCAATGAAGCTATATCCTTTGACCTCAACTTCCGAACCTGACGACCCAAAATAGTTATTGGCTCCACATCATAGGTCAGATCATCATCTAACTGAACCGTGCTGAAATCCAAAACATGAGACGGATCCCCAATATACTTCCGGAGCATAGATACATGAAATATCGGATGCACACTCGACAAGCTGGGTGGCAAAGCAAGCTCATAAACCACCTCCCCAATCCTCTGAAGCACCTCAAAAGGCTCAATGAACCGAGGACTCAATTTCCCTTTCTTCCCAAATCTCATAACACCCTTCATGGGTGAAACCTTCAACAGAACCTTCTCGCTAACCATGTAGGACATATCTCGAACCTTCCTATCAGCATAACTCTTTTGCCGCGATTGCGTTGTACGAAGCCTCTCCTGAATCACTTTTACTTTCTCCAAGGCATCCTACACCAAATCAGTTCCCAATAGCCTAGCCTCACTGGGCTCGAACCAACCAACTGGAGATCTACACCGCCTTCCATACAAAACCTCATATGGAGCCATCTGAATACTCGACTGGTAGCTACTATTATAAACAAACTCTACAAGCGGTAGAAACTCATCCCATGATCCTCCGAAATCAATGACACAAGCACGCAACATGTCCTCCAATATCTGAATAGTACGCTCGGACTGCCCGTCCGTTTGAGGATGAAAAGTTGTGCTCAACTCTACCTAAGTACCCAACTCTCTCTACACGACCCGCCAAAATTGCATAAAAACTGAGTACCTCTATCTAAAATGATGGAAACTGTCACACCATGCAAGCAAACAATCTCTTGGACATAGATCCCTGTCAACCGCTCTGAAGAATAGGTAGTACACACAGGAATGAAGTGCGCGAACTTGTTCAGCTGATCCACAATCACCCAAATAGCATCAAACTTCCTCAAAGTCCGTGGAAGTCCACCAACAAAGTCCATAGTGATTCTCTCCCACTTCCACTCAGAAATATCCATCTGCTATAGCAAGCCACCCTGTCTCTGATGCTCGTACTTCACCTGCTGACAATTGAGACACCGAGCTACAAATCCCACAATATCTTTCTTCATTTTTCTCCACCAATAGTGCTACCTCAAATCTTGATACATCTTTGCGGCGCCTGGATGAATAGAATACCGCGAGCTATGGGCCTCCTCCAAAATCAACTCCCGAAGCCCATCCATACTAGACACGCAAATCCGGCCCTGCATCCTCAACACCCCATCATCGCCGATGGTCACATCTCTGGAATCATCATGCTAAACGCTGTCCTTAAGGACTAGCAAATGCAGATCATCGTACTGGCGCTCTTTGATGCTATTATATAAGGAAGACCGAGATACCACACAAGCCAATACTCGACTGGGCTTCGAAATGTCTAATCTCACAAATCGATTGGCCAAGGCCTGAACATCAACTACAAGAGGTCTCTCCTCCACTGGAATATATGCCAAACTCCCCATACTCACTGCCTTTCGGCTCAAAGCATCGGCCACCACATTGGCCTTTCCCAGATGGTACAATATAGTGATATCATAATCCTTAAGCAACTCCAACCATCTCCGCTGCCTCAAATTAAGATCCTTTTGCTTGAACAAATGCTGAAGACTACGATGATCAATGAACACCTCACAAGATATGCCATACAAGTAATGCCTCCAAATCTTCAATGCATGAACTATGGCAGCCAACTCCAAATCATGAATGAGGTAGTTCTTCTCATGGGTCTTCAACTGACGAGAAGCATAAGTTATAACTCTACCCTCCTGCATCAACACACAACCAATCCCAACTCTCGAAGCATCACAATACACGGTATTTGAACCTGAAGCTGATCACAAAACCAACACTAGAGCTGTGGTCAAAGCTGTCTTGAGCTTCTGATAGCTCTCTTCACACTTGTCCGACCATACAAATATAGCACCCTTCTGAGTGAACTTGGTCAAGGGCGATGCGATAGATGAGAATCCCTAAACAAACCGGTGATAATAGCCTGTCAAACCAAGAAAACTGTGAATCTCTGTGGCTGAGGACAATCTGAGCCAACTCTGAACCGCCTCTATCTTCTTCAGATCAACCTGAATACCCTCGCTGGACACCACGTGCCCCAAGAAAGCCACTGAACCAAGCCAAAACTCACACTTGGAGAATTTTGCATAAAGCTTCTCCTCCCTCAATCTCTGTAATATAACTCTCAAATGCTTCGTGTGCTCCTCCTGACTATGCGAATACACCAGTATATCATCAATGAAGACTATGATGAATAAATCGAGATAAGGCCGAAACACGCTGTTCATCAAATGCATGAACACTGCTGGGGCATTAGTCAGCCCAAAAGACATCACCAAGAACTCATAATGACCATATCGGGTCCTGAAAGTCGTCTTAAAAATATCCGAGTCCCTTATCTTCAACTGGTGATAACCCGAACGAAGATCAATCTTGGAGAACACCCTCGCTCCCTGAAGTTGGTCAAATAAATCATCAATGCAAGGCAAATGATACTTGTTCTTAATTGTTACCTTGTTCAATTGCCTATAATCGATGCACATTCTCATGGTGCCATCCTTCTTCTTCACAAGCAGAACCGGCGCACCCCAAGGTGACACACTAGGCCGAATGAATCCCTTATCTAGGAGCTCCTGAAGTTGCTCCTTCAATTCTTTCAACTCCGCTGGTGCCATACGATACAGAAGAATAGAAATGGGCTGAGCGCCCGACACCAGGTCAATACCAAAATCAATATCCCTATCCGATGGCATGCCCGACAGGTCTGTAGGAAACACATCGGGAAAGTCCCTCACAACTGGAACAAAATCAATACTGGGAGTCTCAGCTCCGACATCCCTCACAAATGCTAGGTATGAAAAACAACCCTTCCCAACCATACGTTGGGCTCTCAAGAAAGAGATCACTCTACTAGGAACATAATCAGGCCCACCTCGCCACTCGATCCGTGGCACACCCGGCATAGCCAATGTAACTGTCTTAGCATGACAGTCCAGAATAGCTTGACACGGAGATAACCAATCCATGCCCAAAATGGCATCAAAATCTACCATGATCAATAGTAATAGATCCACTCGGGTCTCTAGACCCCCAATAGTCACCACACATGACCGGTACACATGGTCTACAATAACAGTATCGCCCATCGGGGTAGATACATGAACAGGTAAAGCAAGAAGCTCATGGGGCGTAATCAAATAACGAGCAAAGTATGATGACACATAAGAAAAGGTGGAACCGGGATCAAATAATATAGAGGCATCTCTGTGGCAGACTGAAACAATACCTGTAATGACAGCATCTGGACTGCCTAGGATGGCATAGAAATAGGCCTGACCACCCCCTGATCAACCTTCCCCTCTGGGGCGAGCCCTGGCCGACTGACCTCTACCCCTAGCTGGCTGAGCGGATGGTGGTGAAGAAACTGGCGCTGAAGCTGAAGACTGACCCCTCTGTTGGGACAAACTAGCAACACGACGAGGACACTACTTCCACTGTTGCCTATTTCTCCACACTCATAACAACTCTCAAATTTTGGAGAAGGGGACTGAAGGGAACCTCTCGCACCAGAGTGACTAGCTGATGCACTCGGCATAGAAGAACTTTGAACCGATAGGGCACGAGATGAACTCTGAGCTGGAAGGGCGCTGAGTGAGGACTGGCCCTATTGAGATCCATGATAACCATGACCCGAAGATGCCCCTCGATAACCTGGGCGAGCTAACTGAGCAGGCCTGGATGAACGACCTCTACTATGCTGGAACTGGCCCCTCGAAGGAGCACTACTATAGCTGCCACATCCTCGAGGCCTCTTGGACTCCCTCTCCTCTCGCTCCTGACGGCGAACAGTCTCAATCTCACAGGCGATATCAACAACCTCCTCTAAGGTAGCACTGGTCACCCTCTCTCTGGTCATAAGAATACGAAGGTGGTAAGTAAGACCATCAACAAATCTCCTGATCCTCTCTGGATCTGTTGAAATAATCTAGATGGCATGACGAACCAACTTAGAAAACCTCAACTCATACTATGACACAGTCATATCCCCCTGTTGCAACCACTCAAACTGTCTATATAGCTCCTCTCTGCGGGACTGCGGCACATACTTCTCCAGGAAGAGAACGGAGAACTGCTGCCAAGTAAGGGGCGCTGCACCAACAGGCCAACACCTCTCAAAATCCTCCCACCAAGTAAAAGTAGCTTTTGAAAACTGATAGGTGGTAAAAGCGACCCCACTGGTCTCCAGAATACCGGCAGTACGAAGCATCCTCTGACACTTATCCAAAAAGCCCTAGGCATCCTCGTTCTCTGCGCCACTGAAGGTCGGAGGCTGTAATCTACCAAACCTCTCCAATCTACGTTGCTCATCCTCCAGCATGACAGGAATCACATAGTCCTAAGCAGCTGCGACCGGCTAGGCTGGATGCGCCCCCGACCTTTGAAATCCCTGCACTACCTGCTCAGGTGTGCGAGCAGCGGGAGTCTGATTGCCTCCCCCGACCTGTGAAGTAGCTGCCGCTGTAGTGGCTGAAACCGCTTAAGCCAGGCCAGTGCAAACTATTAAGATCTGTGCCAAGGCCTCCTGAAGACCTGAAATCACGATGGGCACAGCTGGTGCCTAAATTGGTGTTGTTGGAGCATCCATAGCTGGAGCCTGATCCTGAGCTGGGGCAGCTGGTGGATCAACAGGTGCTACCTTCGCAGCTCTGCCTCTGCCACGATCTCGTCCTCGGCCTCTGGTGGTCTCAGCTGGTGGCACTGGTAGTCGTCCACCCCACCCGGTAGCGCGTGTCCTCACCTTCTGTTAGAGAAGGGAATAACAGAAGTTTAGTACCCGGATCAACAAGTTTGCACGACAAAAATTTCAAGAATGTGAAGTTTTCCTAAAGGTTCTGCAGCCTCTCGAGGATAAATACAAACGTCTCCATACCGATCCGCGGGACTCTACTAAACCTGCTCATGACTCATGAGACCTATGTAACCTAGGCTCTAATACCAACTTGTCACGACCCTAACCCCGAACTCGGTCGTGATGGCGCCTCTCGTGAAGACAAGGCCAACCAGTTCAACCCAACTCAGCTTTTAAAGCAATTAATCAACATCAAAATAGTGTAAACATGATTTAAACAATACTAAATAGCGGAGATATCGATAACAATGCAGAAAGTCCAACCCGACACAACCTTAACCGGGGTGTCACAAGTCACGAGCATCTCTAAACCATAATACTAGTCTGCTAAAGTCATAAACTACTACAAGTGTTTGAAAGGAAACAAAAATGATAGAGAAGTAGAGACACAGGGCTACGGACGTCAACAACTACCTCGATGTCACAACCCAATTTAGGATTTTGACTGGCGTTTAGGAGCAAGTGCTCCCAAGTAAGCCTCATCAGTAATTTTTACAGAAAATCAGACAGAGTTTCCCCTGTTTTTGGACCATCCCAAAATTTTCCTCCTTTCTCAAATCAGCAACCAAACACCCTAATAGCAACTCAAACAATCGACAACTTATTAATTAACCAAAATAGTCTTCACCATTACTAATCAACCCACTAACAACCAGAAATACTAATTTATCTCCGACTTTGAAAATAAAAAACGATACCCGACATAAGACTATATAACAAAAGAATACTCATGAAACTAAAATAATGACTATGGAGCGACTCTAAGAATTCAAAGAAAAGACCATAACAATAAATAAAATCTCTACCCACGCTAACAAGTGCGAGGCTCACCAAGAACTATTAACCTGTGCGCTCTAATTAACAAAATCCTCGCCTGCGTCAACTGCTGTCTCTGTAAAACAAATTTAGCGGGAAATGAGTCGCTAGCTCAGTGAGTAATAACACTTAACCACAACTGTTTTTATTTGGGGACAAGTCAGAAACATGCTAGTATCTCAACGAGAAAATAACATAAAAATGCCCTTAAGAAATAATAAATAATTTTCAGTCTCATCACGCTTTTCTTGTAGTAAAATATAATTAACAATTCAGTAATAAGTTCGGTAACCACGGTATAATATCAATATTCAAATTTGGGAGGTTTCAATGAACGGATCATATAATCGATATAACTGTGGACTTCTTCACAAGAAGTCAAATATAACGGTACTCCCTACTCGAGGAAAATCGGTAACGGTATGATAGTTCTACCTTCCCACTAGCAAGGGCTATAACTGTACTCTGTAATCGGTAAATACAAGGTGCACCAGGTCTAACAAACCCGTCGTTAGCTACGGGATCCTTCAAAGTCTACTCCCATTTATACTTGTCTCTGCATCCGTATATACTCATAGGAAAATATTTTCAAACAATATAGGGCATTTCGGTTCTTATCAAATCATGTAATTTCATTTCAACAACAGTAAATTCAAGTAACGGTAAAACATATCTAGTGACAACAAGAATATTTAAAACAACGGTAATCATCTCAAATAACTATTTCGGTATCATATCGAGTAAAAGACTTGTCCCACATGTAACTCAAAATAATCGGTAACATATTCATATTAAAAATCATGTGTAAATCATGCAAGTTATGAAAACACAAATTGCGGTAAGATTACTACTCATAGTACTCGTGCCGAAATACCAACTGCTTCACCTCAAGCAACTCGTACAAATTCCTCCGATCAATCTATAATTACATAATATCGATCTCATGTTAATTTTCTTATTTAGGCTAATTCATAGCTATTTTAGAATACCCACCCCTCGAGGTTTCATGTTTGACACTTAATTTGCCCAGAATAATTCTTATTGGTATTTAATTTCTTATACCTTGTGAAACCTTTCAAATATATGAACTGAGATAAAAAGAATTACCAGAAGAAAACAACCCACATGAGAAATTCGAGTATTACCCGTAAAACCAGTGCGTATTTAAGATTTCTCAAGATTTGGTTCTAGCCTCTTTCTTCTTCTCCCCTTCTTTCCTTCTCTATTTTTTTTCTTGATTTGTTTCAGCTTCTACTTCGTCTTACACAGATTCTATTTGCCGGAGAAAGGGAGCTTTGGCCTTTTTCCTTTGTTTTGTTTCTGTTAGATTAACGTAGGGCTTTGCCCTATTTAATCTTGTAATTTAATTTATTTTTTTTGGTAAATTACGTAATTATCCTCTTTCTTTTAATGAGTATTACACTTGAAGTCTTCGAAAACCGCCTGGAACTGGAGGAATCAGCACTCAGGAGCGGTACCAGCTACGCCTGAATCTGCACACAGGGTGCAGGGAGTAAAGAGAATACTCCAACTTAGTGAGTAACAAATGTAAATAACGACTAAAAGTAAGGAAACACGTAAAACACAAGGCATTCTATACTGAACCATGCAAAAAAAAAAATCACTTAAAACAGTAAAACAGTGAAGAGTCAAGTAAAATCCCTTCTCAACAAGTAAAACAAGTAATTGACAGATAAGTAAACAAATAGAAGTTCGCCCCTCGGGCATAGTATCAACGAATCCGCCCCTCGGGCAACATCTCAGAACAATATCAGCCCCTCGGGCTCCATCTCACATCCTAATATGTACCCGCGCTCACTGGGGGTGTACAGACTCCGGGAAGGGCCCCTTACGGCCCAAGCGGAATACCAAGCGAGTACAGACTCGTGGCATCAAATCTAGGACATTGACCTCATATCAATCAAGCCACATCGTGGCATATTTATGTATATCAGGCCCTTGGCCTCATATCAGTATCAATGTATCCTCAGAACTAGGCCCTCGGCCTTGCTTAGTCGAAAATAATCATCACAAGCCCCTCGGGCAATAGTAAAATAGTATTTCTCAGCCCAAAACATCATTTAAAGATATCATTTAAGTCTCAAAACTGAGTAAAAATGGCTAAGTAGTAAAACAATGGAAAATAACATGACTGAGTTCAAGTAATAAGTCAAAACAGTAAGGAAATAGTAATAAAAATCCCCGAAGGGTTCAAATAGTTGGCACAAAGCCCAAATATGACAATCAACCCAAATCATGATGATAGCAAATAAGTTTCAGTCAAATATGCAGTAAAATCATCAATCGAGACGAACCAAGTCACAATCCCCAATAGGGCACGACCCCACGCTCGCCATCAAGCGTGTGTCTCACCTCAATATAGCAATACGATGTGCAAATCCGGGGTTTCAAACCCTCAAAGCATCATTTACAATCATTATTCACCTTGAACCGGCTAAATCTCTAACTCGCGACGCCTTTGCCCCTCGAATCGGCCTCCATGCGTGTTGAATCTATCCAAAATCAGAACGAATATGTCACAATATGCTAAGGAAACAAAGCCCAAGCAAAAACAATCAACAAAGGGCACGATTTCCGAAATTACCATAACCCGAGCCCCGGGCCCACATCTCGGAATCGTGTAAAATTTACATTTTCAGAATCCTCATACCTTCACGAGTCTAACCCTACTAAAATTATCCAATTATGGTACCATTTGGTCCTTCAAATCATCATTTTATATTTTTGGAAGATTCCACAACTTTTCTTCCCAAATTCCATCCCAACTCACGAATTAAATGATGAATTCAATGACAGATTCATGTATTCTAGCCAAATCTAAGTTAGAATCACTTACCCCGATGAATTTCTTGAAAAACCTTCGAAAAATCACCAAAATCCGAGCTCTCTAGGTCAAAATATTAAATAAAATCCAAAATCTCGTATTTATAGAGTACCCCATAGATTTCCACCTCTGTAGACCGCACAAAAACGACCATGGTCCGCACAAAACAAGTGCGGTCCGCACAAAAATGACTGCGGTCTCACAGGTTTTCATCTATAGTGACAGGCTTTAGTATTTTGGCCATAACTTTCGCTACAGATGTCCAAATTGCAATCTTTACCTTTCTGGAAACTAGACACGAAGGGCTACAACTTTCGTTTTTAAATCATCTCAAAATTTCTTGTAGATCAAAAGATATGTGCTTCCGAAGTAGGACATGTGAAATGTTCCCCACCGCGGCCGCACTTCATTTTGTACGGACCGCGCTGGTGAGTTCCGAGGCCTGCAACCCTTCTGGACCTGCTACAGCTATGATTTTCGGCCTAAAACATCCTGGAACCTACCCGGAACCCTCCGGAACTTCAAACCAATTGTACCAACACATCCCATGACATCGTTCAAACTTGTTCAAAACTTTGGAACGCTCACAACAACATCAAATCACCAATTTAACATAGGATTCAAGCCTAAGAACTCAAAGAACTCTTAAATTATGCTTTCGATCAAAAAGTCTATCAAATCTCGTCCGAATGACCTGAAATTTTGTACACACATCCCAAATGACACAACGAAGCTACTGACACTCTCGGAATTCCATTCCGACCCCTATATCAAAATCTTGCCTATCAACAGGAAATCGCCAAAATATCAACTTTGCCAATTTAAGCCTAAATCTTCTCTACAACTCCAAAACCTATTCCGATCGTGCTCTTAAGTCATAAATCACCTCCCGAAGCTAACCGAACCATCAGGACTCTCTTCCGAGCCTTCTAATGCATAAGTCAATATCCAATTGACTTTTCCAACTTAAGTCTTCTTAAAAGAGACTAAGTGTCTTAAACTTCACCAAACTCATTTCGGACTCGATTCGACCAACCAGATACCACAAAACACGGATAACGATGTATAAAGAAGCTGAAATGGGGAAACGGAGTGGTAACTCATGAGACGACTGGCCGGGTCATCACAACAAGTATGTGGGCAATCTAGTAGAATATACAAAAGAATGTTAGCCTATTAAACAAAGGAAATATACAAAAAATAAAATGTACGAGAGACTCCAATTGTTGCAGAACGTCTCAAAAGGGCAGCTCACCGGGAAGTCTCGAGCTAGGGAATCAAGTCTACGCGTCGGACTGGTGGCCAGATGCACCTGCATCAAATGCTGTACAATCAAGTACAGAAGTGTAGCGTGAGTACATAAAAATATGTGCCCAGTAAATATCTAGTCTAACCTCAAAGAAGTAGTGACGAGGGATCGACTCTGACACTTACTCGGGCCAACAATATAATAATGTGAACTTTCTAATTAAGCATAATACATGGAGATAACAGTAAACTCAGAACAAGAAAAGAATAACTGAACAATTCTCCCATCATAATTAAGAACCACAATAAAACACTTCCTTTATTTAGAACAAGTGATCTCTCAAACAACAAATTTATACAAGTTATGATTATTTCCAGTACTATTATCACACATGAATACTATCGAGGACGTTCGACCCGATCTAATATAAATGTAAACTGGCACTGCTGAGGGTCGAACGGTTCAAAATATAGATGCATCTATTCACCCCGCTTGTGAATCATATATGCGACGTGGTCAAATATAAAGTCAAAGAATTACCCCGCTCGCGGATCATACGTGCAACGCGATCAAGTGTAAAATTAATCATTTAAATCATAATTCCTTCTTGAATCTTTTAAAAATAAAGACAATTAAATTTGAAACCTTTAAATCCTTATAAATCCTCAACTTAATTCCATTTATCATAATTAGCAAGTATAATCAAATAGTGGTGTCCACAAAGCATGGTATAAACCTAAAACTACCCAGACATGATATGTATATTAGCTACGTACGGACTCTCGTCACTTCGTGCGTACGTAGCCCCCACAAATAATCACATATAGATTAAGTTCACGTATGGGAAGGTTAGAAAAGAGTCTTACCTTGTCTCAAAGCCTACTTCCAAACTCAAGAATGCGCTCAAACCCTCAAATTGGAGCCGAACAATCCAAAACTATTTAAATAGTGCAAAAACTAATCAATATATGTTCAAAAGTTTATATTATAACTATTAAAGTGATTAACCAACTAAAAGGCAAGATTCCTAAAATTTACCTCCAGGCCCACATGCCCGAATTCCGGAAAATTTCGAAGGAAGTTGTTACCCATAACCTAAGGAACATAAATACATGATTATTACTAAGTTTCATGGTCAATTTTGTGGTAAAATGATTTCTATAAGTTTTCATATTGAAATCTATCCATAATCTATGTATTAACTCACAATAGGTAGAAATTACTTACCTCCAAAAGCAAGGTGGAAATCTCTCTCAAGAAAGTCCATTAATCACCCAAAGAGTGAGAGAAACTGAGTGAAAATTGCTTAAGTCTTGTATTAAATGAACCTCACTGCCTCCAGCTTTTCCACATCTGCGGTCCCGCTTCTGCGGACAAGGGTCCGCTTCTGCAGAAGTTGCCCTAGGCCAGTTGGGTCTCATCTATAGTCGGGTAACCGCTTCTGCAGAGAAGGGATCGCATCTACGGAACCTGGGCTGCCCTTCCTTGGTCGATTCTGAGATGCTTAGCCCGCACCTGCGGTTGACCAACCATATGTGCGGTTATGAAAGATCTGGTGCACTACAACAGTGGTTCCAAATTCCCAACTTGGTCCGAGCCTCATCCGATTAGCACTCGAGGTCCTTGGGGCCCCGCCCAAACATACTAACAATTTTTGAATCATAAAACGGACTCGCTCGAACTCACGGATTGCTCGAATCAACATTAAAATTAAGAATAACACCCTAAAACCAACTGAATAAAACTTAAGAACTTCAAGTTCTTCAATTTACTTCCAATGCGCCAAAACGTAATTATACTACTAGGAATGACACCAAATTTTACGAGCAAGTCTTAAATGACATTACAGAACTATTCTCTGTCTCGGAATTCCATTCGGACCTCGATATAACCAAAACCTACTCCGAACCAAATTTAAAGAATTTCTAAAAGCTTCAAGAACCAACTTTTGCTATTAAGCGGCGAAACGCTCCTGGGTCATCCAAACGCAATCCAAGCATACGCTCAAGTCCAAAATCATCCTACAAACCTATTGGCAAGACTTTCAAGAGAACCTTCTTGCCTACCATAAATGTTACATCACGCGCCTTCTGATTCGCGTAACTCTTCTATCTGGACTGTGCTGTGCGAAGTCGCTCCTGAATCAACTTTACCTTTTCCAAGGCATCCTTCACCAAATCATTACCATATAACTTAGACTCATCAAGCTCAAACCACCCGATTGGGGAATGACACCGCCGACCATATAAAGCCTCAAATGGAGCCATCTCGATGTTGGAATGATAACTGTTATTGTAAGCAAACTCGGCCAAAGACAAGAACTGATCCCACTATCCCCCAAAGTCAATCACACATGCTCTGAGCATGTCCTCTAATATCTGAACTGTCCGCTCTGACTTCCCATCAGTCTGTGGGTGGAATGATGTGCTGAGCTTTACATGGGTCCCCAACTCACTTTGTATGGCTCTCTAAAAATGTGAAGTGAACTGAGGGCCTCTATCTGATATGATG